>NW_008341810.1:636866-637489 GCF_000622305.1 Nannospalax galili | reverse complement strand
GAAGGATCTTGACTGGTGACTAGGAGATGAGAAGGATAAGTAAAGGCAAGAGTAATTATCATTACAAATTCTAGACAGAGAACTAGAAAAAAGTCAGAACAGGGCAATTTTCAAATGCTCATATGAGAGTCCATTGGAATTTCTTGATAAGGGCTTCTGAAAGCATCCCTCTTTTGGGTTCCTCCTCATTTTTCTTTTGTCTTCCAAAGCTGGACTCAGGATTGATGGATTCAGTATTTGCTTTCAGGTATTTTGATACCTTCTGGGGTGGTTAGAATCAGTGTCAGTTCCCTCTCAAAGGCTTCTAGATAGGGGGAGAAAACAAATTTATCCATCATTTTAGAACAATAGCAGGTTATCTTTCTTAGCTGCAGGTGGGCACTACAGTATTGCAGACCAAGATTTGAAGTGTTACATCTGAGCAGCACTTTCTGGTTAGGAACAAAATCATCAATGAGAAATAATTGTCTAAATAACTTTTTATATAGACTTAAGCCTAATGACTGGGAAGTATAATCCCTTGAAATCCTAAAGAAATATACTGATAAATGGGGTTGGAGAGACGGCTCAGTGGTTAAGAGCACTGGCTGCTCTTGCAGAGGACCCGGGTTTAGCACCCACAT
>NW_008341810.1:587328-636764 GCF_000622305.1 Nannospalax galili | reverse complement strand
CATACATGCAGGTAATACACTCATACACATAAAATAAAAATAATAATAAAAAAAGAAATATACTGATGACTTTACTCTTTGGTTATACTTTCCTTTTGGGTGTTTAAGACCATACAGTTGGCCAAAATAAATCAATTTACTTTTACACTTAAGGACTTTTGAGGATCTGTTCCTCATGGGTCACATGGGCTTGGGAGGAGCTCCTGGTTCCTTTATTTTACCAGTTTCATCTATGTGAAGATAAGTCAAAGGTCTTGCTTGACCATGTCTGGCTTCACTTGCAAGCATGAATGAGATGTTTCCTCTGAGCTGACCCTCCTCTTTGTAGACTGGACACTGGCTCAAGTCCATCTAGTGGGGTCTCCATGGCCTCCCTGAACAAGAGGACAGGTGATTCACCACAGTTCCAGACATTTTGAGAGATGTTCCACAGTCTCCCGGAACTTAGTCAACCTTGGAGGTCAAGGGGCAAAACTATCCTCTAAGTCCCTCTGACCAGATTAGTATAGGCCTCAAACTATGGCTGTTAAACATCCAATAAGGTTAGTTCCACCAGTCTGGTACTTTCAATTATCATGTGCTATGTAGATAAGGCTTGGGTAAAAAATCAAATATTCTCAGATAAACTTTGACTAGATATATATTTTGTTCCTTAAACTAGTTGACTAAATGATGACCATAGAAATTTTAAGATTATGTGCATATTATTTTTGTTTCATCCTTTATATATCATAACAAAACTAAACAGACTTTCATCACTTGCTTAGTCTTCTCATTTTCTCTATTTTGGAAGAAGCTCCATTCCCATATCCTTTTAACATATTTTACATTCTCATTTTCTATTTTTTAAAACATTTAAAAAAATAATTATAAGACATAATAACATTAACAAATAAATTTTCCATCTGTTGTGAAATTTCTTTCCCTGGGGATGCTAAGCAATGCTTATCCCCTTTCAAGGTTCTATGCTGAGCCAATGTTTGATTAAATTTTTACTCGGTGACTATTGAATTTATTGAGCTTACTTACCGAGATAACTGAGGGGTTGCTGAGGTGTATGTATGATCTGAGGGCATGCACACTGGAAAGCCTTTACCCAGCATGGATCATGCCTTCACTTCCTAGCCTTCCCCAGCTTTTATATTTTAGCACGCCCCAAATCCAGGAGGCTATGTGTGATTAGGTTCAAATTATATTCAGAAGGCTGGGGAGAGTGGCTGGATAATGTGGTGAGGTCCAATGACCCTGCTTGGCCCTCCTTTAATGAATGAGCACAACCATCAACAAGCCCAATTGTGAAGATGTTTAGCAATCAGATTCAGCTGAAGTTGTGATGATGGTAGTTATTTCACACAGAAGAGACTGCTGTATAGCACCATCTTATTAAAAGGACCTGGAATTTAAAAGGATTTGGTGCTAGGATCCACATATGAGGGAGAACATAAGTCATTTGTTTTTCTGAGTCTGTGTTACTTCACTTAGTATAACAGTTTCTAGATCCATCCATTTACCCACAAATTTCATTAATTCATCTTTTTTTACTGCTGAATAGAACTCCATTGTGTAAATATACCACATGTTTGTTAACCACTCATCAGTTGAGGGGACTTAGTTTTCTTCCATCTCTTAGCTGCTGTGAAAGAGCAGCAACAAACACAGTTGTACAAGTGTCTCTACAATAAGATGAGTCCTTTGGTTATATGGCAAGGAGTGGTATAACTGGGTCATATAATAGGATCATTTTTAGTTTTTTAAGAGTTCTCCATGCTGTTTTCCATAGAGGTTGCATGAATTCGTAATCCCACCAGCAGTGGTATCATTTGTTCTCTTGATCCTATCCAGTCTGATTGGGATAAGGTGATACCTTAGGGTGGTTTTAATTTGCATTTCCCTAATTACTAATTATGTTGAACACTTTTTGAGATGTTTCTTAGTCATCTTTATTTCTTCCTTTGAGAACTCTCTGTTTAGATTTTTAGCCCATCTTTTAATTGGGTCATTTGGTTTCTTGATTCTTTGTTTTTTAAGTTCTCTATATAGCTGGATGTTAAACCTCTGTCAAACGTGTCACTGGTGAAGATTTGTTCCCATTCTGTGGGTTTTCTCTTCACTTTTTTGATTGTTTCTTTTGCTGTACAGAAGCATTTTAGTTTAATGAGGTCCCACTTGTTGATTCTTGCCCTTAATTCCTGAGCTATTGGTGTCCGATTTAGAAAATCCTTTCTGACACCTATATCTTGTAAGTTACTGCCAATATATTCTTCTAATAATTTCAGGGTTTCTGGTTTCACATTAAGGTCTTTGATCCCCTTGGAGTTGACTTTTGTACAAGGTGTAAGATAAGGATCTAGTTTCCTTCTTCTACAGGTGGAGATCCAGTTTTGCCAGCACCATTTGTTGAAGATGCTGTCTTTCTTCCATCGTGTGTTCTTGGCACCTTTGTCAAATATCAGGTGGCTGCAATTGCGTGTACTCGGGCTTAGATCGTCAATGATGTTACCTTTATCTATGTGTCTATTTTTTGCCAGTAAAATGCTGTTTTTAAGATTATAGCTCTGTAGTATACTTTGAGATCTGGTATAGTAATCCCCCAAGCATTGCTCTTTGTGCTCAGGGTTACTTTTGCTATCCAGGGTCATTTGTGCTTCCATATGAATTTAAGGATGCATTTTTCTAATTTTGTGAAGTATGTCATGGGGGTTTTGATTGGGATTGCATTGAATCTATATATTGCTTTGATAGAATGGTCGTTTTCAAATGTTTATTATTCCAATCCTTGAGCGTGGGAGGTCCTTCCCTCTCCTGGTGTCTTCCTCAAACTCTTTCTTTAATGATATAACATTTTCATTGTAGAGACCTTTGGTGTCTTTGATCAGATTAATTCCAAGATATTTTATTTACTTATTTTTTTTGCAGCAATTCTGAATGGGAGCATTTCCCTGTATTCTTTCTTCAATTGCTTGTTATTGGTATATAGAAAGGCTACTAATTTTTGTAGATTGATTTTATAACCTGCCACTATCCTGAAAGTGTTGACCAGTTCTAGGAGTTTTCTGGTGGAACTTTTGGGATCTGTTAGGTATAATATCATATCATCTGCAAAAAGTGATAGTTTGATAGTTTGACCTCTTCTTTTCCAATTAGTACTCATTTAATTTCCTTCTACTGTCTTATTTCTCTAGCAAGAGTTTCAAACACTATGTTGAAAAGGAGTGGAGATAGTGGACATCCTTGTCTGGTTCCTGGTTTTAGTGGGAACGCTTCCAGTTTTTCTCCATTTAGAATGATGTTGGATGTAGGTTTGTTGTATATAGCTTTAATTATGTTGAGGTATGTTCCCTCCAGTTCAATTCCCTTTAGGACTTTGAACATAAATCCATGCTGAATTTTGTCAAAAGCCTTTTCTGCATCTATTGAGATGGCAGTGTGTTTTTTGAGTCCATGCATATGATTAATGATGCTTATTGACTTGTGTGTGTGTTCTGAACTATCCCTGCATCTCTGGGATAAAGCCTACATGATTATGGTGAATTATCTTTTTGATGTGTGTATGTATGCGGTTTGCAAGTATTTTGTTGAGAATTTTTGCATCTATGTTCATTAAGGATATGGGTCTACAGTTTTCTTTTTTGGTTGTGTCTTTACCTGGCTTTGGTATTAGACTGATGCTGGCTTCATAGAAGGAATTTGGAAGTTCTCCCACCATTTCTATTTTTTGAATAAATTAATTAGTATTGGATGCAGATCTTCTTTAAATGTCTGATAGAATTCTGCTGTAAATCCATCTGGTCCTGGGCTTTTTTTAGTCGGGAAGTTTTGTATTACTGTTTCAATTTCTTTTTGTAATATGTGTCTGTTTAACCTGCTAATCTCTTCTTGGTTTAGTTTTGGTGATTCCAATGCTTTTAGGTACCTGTCCATTTCTTTTAGGTTTTCAAATTTAGAAACATATAGGTTTTTATATTATTCCCTTATAATATTCTGGATCTCTTTGGTGCCTGTTGTTGATTTGGATTTGTTCTTTCTTTCTTTTGGTTAACTGGGTTAAGGGTCTATCTTATTTAGCTTTTCCAAAAAACCAGCTCTTAGATTCATTGATTCTTTGTATTGTTTTCTTTGTTTCTATTTCATTAATTTCTCCTCTGATTTGTGTTATTTCTTCTCTTCTACCAGGTTTGGGTTTCATTTGTTCTTGCATTTCAAGGCTCTTGAGTTGCAGTGTTAGGTCATTTATTTGGGCTCTTTCTAATTTTTTAATGTAGGCACTTAGAGCTATAAACTTCCCTCTTAAGACTGCTTTTAAAGTGTTCCAGAGATTGCGTTGTGTTGTATTGTCCTTTTGGTTGAATTCCAGGAATTTTTTTTATTTCTTTCTTAATTTCTCCTCTGACCCACTCATTGTTTAGCAGTGTGTTGTTCAATCGCCATGAATTAGTGTAGTGACTAGGGCTTTGTCCAGTGTTGATTTTGAGTTTTATTGCATTGTTGTCTGATAGAATGCATGGGATTATTTCAATTTTTTTGTATTTGTTGAGGTTTGTTTTATGGCCCAGTATATGTCCAATTTTTAAAAAGTTCCATGCATGCTGAGTAGAAAGTGTATTCTTTGGTGCTTGGGTGGAATATTCGAAAGATGTCTGTTAGGTCCATTTGATGTATGGTATCATTTAATTCAGAGATCTCTCTGTTTATTCTTTGTCCAGTTGACCTGTCTAATAGTGACAGTGAGGTATTGAAGTTCCCTACTATTACTGAGTTGGGGTTAATCTGTGTCTTAAAGTCCTGTAGTGTTGTTTTATGTATGTGGATGCACCAGACTTTGGCGCATATATGTTAAGAATTGTAATACCTTCTTGGTTAACTCTTCCTTTTGATCAGAATGAAGTAACCCTCCTTTTCTCTTCTGATTAGATTTACTTTGAAGTCTACTTTGTCAGATATTAGAAGTGCAACCCCTGCTTGTTTCGTAGTGCCATTTGCTTGGAATATTCTTTTCCATCCTTTAACTTTAAAGTAGTACCTGTCCTTGAAAGTGAGATGGGTTTCCTGCAGACAGCAAAGAGATGGATTTGTTTCTTAATTCATTCACTTGGCCTGTGTCTTTTGACTGGGGAGTTCAGTCTATTGATATTTTAGGTTATTATTGAAAGGTGTGTATTAGTTGCCATCATTTTGATTGCTGTTTGTATTCTCTGTGTAATTTTGTTTCCTTGATTATACCTTTATTTTCTTTCGTTGCCCCTGGGGTATAGTTGTTTCTCTCTGTATTGCTTCAAGTATTCTTTGAAGGGCTGGTTTTATGCACATGTATTCTTTCAGGCTATTCAAGTCATGGAAGTTTTTTCTTTTTCCCTCAACTATAATAGCCATTTTTGCTGGGTAAAGTATTGTGGGCTATTGTCATTGGTCATTTAGAGCTGGGAATACTTTGGTCCAGGATCTTCTGGCTTTCATAGTTTACACTCATAAGTCATCTGTAATTCTGATGAGTTTTCTTTTATATGTTTTCTCTTGCAGTTTTCAATATTCTCTCTTTGGTGCATACATTTAATGTTTTTACTATTATATGTCATGGGGAATTTCTTTTCTGATCCTGTCTATTTGGTGTTCTATGTGCTTCCTGTATTTGTGTGGGGATGTCTTTCCTTAAACTCGGGGAATTCTCTTCTACAATTCTGTTTAAGGTCTGGTCAACATCATTAACCTTAAATTCTTCTCTTTCCTCTATGCCTATGATCCGTAAATTTGGTCTTTTCATAATGTCTTGCATATTTCATATTTTTTCAATGTAAATTTGGTCTTTCCATATCTCTTGCCTATTCCATTCCTGTGTTTTTAAAAAATTTTCTATAATCTTTGCTTGAGTGGTCCAATTCTTCAACTTTATTCTCCAGTGTTGATATTCTGTTTTCCATTTCATTCATTCTAGTGGTGAGGCTTTCCCTTGTTGTTTCAAGTTCTCTTATTGAATTTTGCACTTCCTTCTTCATTTCTTCCTGAGTTTTCTTCAGTGTTTCTATCTCTTTTGTGAATTCATTCAGAAGTTTATCCCTATCTTCTTTTAATTCTTTGGTTTGTTTGTTCCTGTGTTCTTTAAATTCACTGAATTCCTTGATCATGTTTACGATTGTTCTTTTAAATTCAGTGTCCTGGGTTATCTCTAGAGAGTTCTCCTTGTAGAATTCTTCTACCTGTGGAGTTTGGTGGGGACATATTGTTTTGGCTTTCTATTTTATTATTCTTTCACTGTGATTTTGGCATGTAAATTTCTTTTGTTGTTTATGATTCTGATATGAGAATTAAGTTGAAGTATGCTTATGTTTGTATTATCCAGGTGCCTAGATCCTTTCTTTATTGGTTATATAAAGCTGGTTGGTACAGGGTTCAGGTTCTCTCAGGTTTAATTTTGAGGGAATTGATGGCTTCAGATCAGCTATTCAGGAATACCCACAGATGCCCAATTCAGGTTCCAGTCAGGAACGGTCAGCCTTCTTTCAACCACATGGAGTCAGGATCTGGGCTATCTCAAGCAGTCCACCCTCTCAGGTTGTTTGCTAGAATCTCAGCCTTCAGCTACTAAAGCCAGATCTGCCCTGGGTCTTGGGAGGGGCCTTACAATATTCCAGGTAGGGGGATGGGTATAACACAATTAGGGGAAGCTCACTACCATGAGGAGGCAAGATCAGGGACTGTCAGGTAGTCCCCTGCATTCTCAGCCCCTGTGTCAGAGTGAGGCCCCAGGGAGGCCAGAACTTGACATTCTCTGGCAGTCTGCTGAAATCAGAGCTGCTACACCAATGGAGGTTGGAACCCACCTCTCAGGCTGTCTGCTAGGATCTCAGTCTTAGCCTACCAAAGCCAGATCTGCCCTGGGGCCTTGGGAGGGGCCTCACAAAATCCCAGGTAGGGGGATATGTATGGCTCAATTAGTGGAAGCTCACCACCACGTGGAGGCAAGGTCCAGGGGCTCTCAGGCAGTTCTCTGCTTTCTCAGCCAGTCTGTCAGAGAGAGGCCAGAGCAAGGCCAGAACTCGGCACTCTCTGGTGGTCTGCTGAGATCAGAGCTGCTATACCAATGGAGGGGGGACCCACCCTCTCAGGCTGTCTCCATTTACTAGTCTTATTTTATGTGTATGAGTGTACTGCCTGCATGTATGTAAGTGAACCCATGTCATGGAATGCCTGCAGAGGTCAAAAGAGGGTATTGGATTCTCCTGGAACTGGAGTTACTGACAGGTTTTAGCCACCATGTGGTGTTCTTAACTGTGGAGCCATCTCTCCAGGCCCTGATAGTTGCTTATAAAATGAATATCCTATTGAGACAGTTAAAAGAAATTTTGATTCATTAATTTCTATCATATTGGAGAGGTAATCTTTTGTCCTTATATACTTTGATATTAAGACAAATGAATATTTTGTTCAAGTTAACTGGATGATTAATTACCCTAATTTTAGCTTAAATTTGCTATTAGCAGTTTTTCTTACTAACACCATTCATGGGCTAAGATCATTATTTTAGTTGTTATTCTGAAAAAAAAATATTTTCCATAGCAATGCAATTTTTACAGATTATTTATTATATTTATGCATGCATTTATTTGCTTTTCATTCCCTGTCAAAGTATTGTAGGCTCTTCTATGTAGATGAGACAATCAATTACCTCCCCAACAAAATTCTTTCTTGTTGGAGTCCCTCAAGAAAATCTTCTACCTCAGATCTGAAGCCCCACATCGCTGTTAGGTAATATAACATTGATTTTAACAGAAGCAGAGGAAGAAAAGAGATTCTTGCTCTTTAGGAAAGGTGTGTCCAGCAGCCTCTAAGGTGTCCCTTCCCGACTGGGTGAATCATGGGAACAGGACTATTGGGCCTCATAAATGGAATAGGTGGAGCATCAATTATGAGATTAGGTTTTAACAGATAGCAATTGGAATTTTGACTTTTTAAAGAACTTCAATGCATGTGATTTTATTTTCTTATATATTATCTGTAGCAAAACATGTATTTTCAGGCTATGTAAAAACATACAGGTATATGATCTCAAAATATTGTACATTGTCCTAATTATGAACATTCTCTACCTGCTATATTTTCACTCTGTCTCTTGACAAAGGACCTCAACTTGCCAATGGTAAAGATAAAGATGTAAAATATCATGTTCCTCTGAGCTATGTTTGAAAATTTAGTACAGTAAAATGAACCTATGCATCCTAAGGGAGATGGGGAAGGATCTGGGAGGAGCTGGCGGGGGCGGGAAATGATCAAAATTCTCAAACTATTAAAATATTTTTAAAAAGAGTATCAAGACATTTGATTGCATGAGAAAAATATTACATTAACTTTATCTGCTTTTTCTATTTTTGTTTTCATTTAGTAAATGTATGTTGTCTCTAATACTAGCATGCCATATTCTTTTTCCCCCCAGTCTTTTAAATTTTTTATTGAGCACTGTAGTTTTATACAACAGCTCTTAATCAAATTTAGGACCCCTCCCCCATCCATGCCCCCTCAGCCTTGCACCGGACCTAATGGCCATATACTGTTTACACTGTTGTCTGGGGGGTAATCAACAGCTATCTAATTGGACTTAAAGGCCTCTCAATGGAAGTGAACTCATGTGTGACACTGTAAACTCAGTCAAATACACATGGCAGGAGAGAATATAGATCCTAGAGTAAAACCCTATCTCTTTTATAGCTCTAGACAAATGAAATTTCATACCATATGCTAAATATGGATAGACAAAAAATACCATACACCATTCATCAAGGAAGCTCCTTTTGGCAACAGATGGAGGCTACTTTAGAATTGCATGACTACTCAGACACAGAGAATACATGTCTGAGAGATGCCAAGTACAAGGTGACACATTTACAGTTGAACCTCTACACCTAAGGCTCATGGAACATTTCATACTCTTAAGAGGCATATGTTCATTTTTACTAGTTAATTCCAATCAATACCCATCAAACAAACAATTTCTTTTAATTCCAAGTTATAAATTTCCAGATCACAAGTGTCAGGGAAGCTCACAATCAGGGAAGCTTCCCTAGGCAGTTTATATCCCAAGCCTTGACTTTGTATAGGAAAGGCAGTAGTAGAGAGTGTTTAAGCTCTCTTGAGCTATGAAGAATAATCAAGGATATGTAGAGAGGTGCTACAAGTGACACACAATATAATCCTATGGCTTTTACATAGTACAGTAATGTTTTTGAGTGAGGTATTATTAAATAGTCTTGTAGTTAGAGCATCAATAAAAGTAGTATGTTTGTCCATCAAATTTATATGCCAAACCCCTAAATTAATTGATGATATCAGGAGTAAGACTTTAGGAGATAAATATGTTTAGAGAAGGATGAGGCAGATTAAGGGGACCCACCTCTCTTTGGGGAGATGCACAAAAGTTGAGCATTGTTAAAGCACTGTTAAAATTACTAGTAATGCTATAAATGACAATCATTTATTATAAGCAATCCTTCTGGTTGATGCTTGTTTATCCTGAAAATTATGTTGGTAGATAAACAGTTTGATTCTCTAATTGACAGCTGTCACACCCCTGAAGCAGTGTTTCATTAAAGGAAGACTAACCCCTGGAGTTGTTTAACCAAGAATGACCTTGACCTATTGTTTGAAAGTGTTCTGATTTCTCTCAGAACTGTTTTTCCTGAAAAAAGGACCGCCTCTGTATTTATTATAACAGCACATCTAGCACAATGTGGGAAAGAAATGAGAAACTTTTGTCTTAAAGAATCTTTAACCAGTTTGAAAAGGGAAGAAATTAGTTGCTTTTTCTAATCCCTGCTGACCCAGAACAGCTTATAAAACCACAAATGGATATTATCAACCTAAGGCCACATGTTGCTTGCAACGTTATTATGGGAAATTTATTGCTTCCAATGACACTGCTCCTTTCAGTGGTGATATTAGCACACAACACATGTACTATTTTGAGTCAGGGGCAGGGAAGAGTCAAGAGGGAGAAATAGGGAACATAGTTTAAGACTAAAGCTATGAATTCAGCCTAGTTTGGAAAAGCTGATTACATGGGGATCCCTAGGCTTCATAAGATTGTTTACATTATTTTCTTAAAGGCTAGTTATATTTAAACAAGCAGATTAAATACATAGTGTTATATAATCTCAAAGCATATGATTAATTTGGCTACAAGGTTAAGTAAAAGTTCTGTTTGTAACAGAAGGCATTCCCCCAAAAGGCATTCCCATAGACACCCTCCCCAGGCTCTGGCTGTCTGGAATAGAAGACTATCAAACAAGCCCTCAGGCTAGCACTGGCTGCTGTGAATGTGCCATGGATGCCTCGGGGAAACTGCTTGACAACTACGGCTACTTGCTGACCTGCAGTCCAGCTGTACCTGTTTCCAATAGCTTGTTCTGTACTTTTTAGAAATCTTGGTGAAATTCAGATTGCCTTGTAACCATTTACACCTAAGCCAGAGGAGAAGTCCAACCCCCTTGGCAGCCCAACTGAAGGATTGTTGTGAATAGTATTAAAGGGGCGTTGTTGTTAGGCCCAATAAAAAGGTTTCTCCCAAGTTGCCTTCTTGCCTACTTCTGTCCCATGTATAGTAGAGGGAACTGAGTTGAGGACAGAAGTGTCAGTGGGGTGTTGGACAGCAAGAACAATGGAAGCATTAGAAAAAAGGGCAGCACTTGCCAGCCCAGCAGTGGCAATGGTAACCATGGCAATAGAAATTAGAGACAGCTGAAGAACCTCAGACGGTGACCAGAGCAGGAATGGCATAAATAAAGAGACTGTGAAATAAGATGAAGAATTGAGGCTGAAGGACGGCCAGAAAAGAGAAACTGCAGGTGCTGGTCATTGGCAGCATTCAGGCCTTAAGAGCCAAGAGTTTCAAACCCCCCAGTCAGGGAGGTGTGATACCAGCAGCTCTCAGGGCTGGAGATTTCTGACTTCCTAGAAGAAGAGCTCTAACATTTGTCACTCTAGGACTAAGGATGCCAGTATGCAAGGAAGGCATGTGATCTGGAATACTAGAAGGCGCTACCTGCTGCTGCTTAAGACTGTCTACAGCTACTGCTTGCTGATGTCAGAAGCCTGGGTAGTACAAAAGCTGTCAAGGACTGACATATTCACAGCACTGGACCAGCATCCAAAAGAAAGTCTCTTTGCCCATCCACAAATAATATCTGAGTTGAAAAAGGACCTGAGCCAGCGCTGATTGGTATCAAGTGTGGGGATCCCCATACTGAGTTTAGTGACTTTATCAAAAACGGTTGAGGCACAATGGCTTCTTTTCTGCCATGGTCAGATAAAGACAGCAAGAAACTGGCACCTGAAAGCCAGGAGTAGAGCCTTCACCAAGAACCATATTTAAAAATTTTTATTTTTATTTTACTTGTATGAGTGTATTGCCTGCATGTGTGTACATGCACCTGTGTCATGCAATGCCCACACATGTCAGAAGAGGGCATTGGATCCCTGGAACTGAAGTTATGGATGATTGTTAACTGCCATGTGGGTGCTGAGAATCAAGCCTGGGTTCTCTGCATTACCAGTCAATGCTGTTAACCACTGAGTCAACTCTCCAGCCCCACCAAGAACCAAATTTATCAGTACCAGATCTTGGCCTTCCCTGGCTCCAGAATAATAAAGAGTAAATGCCCATGTTTAAACCATCCAGTGTGCTGTATGTTGCTACAATATCTTGAACTGGCTGTAAAACAAGAGGTGCTCTAGAAATGGTTCAAAGGTTGGTGATAGTACATTTATGCACAATTCTGCAGTCAAATGGTCAAGGAAAAAAATCCATTTTAATTGTAAATTTTACGTTTTTGGCTTTGTAATTTGTATTTATTTTATCTTGTAGACTGTGAAATGATTGATAATAGACTTAAAGAAACAACATAAATTTTAAAAATCATTAATATAGCCATGTTTCATGCATTTTTCTTACAATACTCTCATAAAAGGCTAGTGTTCCAGATAATAACAAATACTGATCATTGTTATCATAATGTGAATAAATAGCCAAGCTTAAACTTGGAAGTTACTAAGGAATGTACTCAAATTCATACTGCTTGTATGAATCCATCCTACACAGGTAGGGACTTGATCCCCGAAAGACCATTGGATACTCTGGAGAGTGAAGTCAGATAGATCAGAATTCAGTTCCTAATTCCTAATATAGTAACTATCCATTGGGGTATTCCTTAGAATTGTGGTTAGACTAAATGAAGTAGATTGGAAGAGTGTCTAGTCCAGGTCTGGCATGAAATACATGGTCCATAAATTGCAGTAATTATTGTCTCCTGGTTCTGGGATCAGAACTCATTCTTGTCTATCACATGTGTCTTAGTTTTCTATTGCTGAGATAAAAATAGACCAAAACCAACTTGGGAAGGAAAGGGTTTATTTGGCTTATAGCACAGTTCATCATCAAAGGAAGTCAAGGAAGGAACTCAGGGTGGGAACCTGGAGCACAGACCATGGAGTATTGCTGCAGGGGTCCTTCCCCACATGCAGCATCATGGGGGCTGAGGAGGGGGAGTGCGCTACCGCCCCAACCCTCTGTTCCCAAGGAACCACCAAGGAGGCAAGGCGTCTTGTCCAGCAGGAGTTTATTTATTAATCTTTAGGCAAGTGTTTATATACATTTGTGAGCATTGAGTGTCCTTCCCATTATTTCACCCTGGGGTTTGATTGGTCATGACCACAGGACTTAATTAGCATTTTAGGTTTTAATTTTCCAGAGCTTTCAGATTTCTATCTCTCCAGGGCCAGGTTTTTGTTTCCCAGAACTGTTAGGTTTTTATTTTTTATCACCATGTCCATATGGTCTTTACTTCTCCTGACTGTTGAGTTGTTTTATATCACCAAGTCCCCACATCTCCCCCTTTTTTATTTTATTTAGAACTGGGGCCTGTGGAAGAGCCCCAGTAACTGGCCAGAACTTGATTTAGGTAAACTGGTGTCCTGCCTTGGTTTAGGCTGGTGTTTTTAGGGGAGAAGTGGGCAGGCGATCATACTGAACTCTCAACATCATTAATTGTATTTGTTTTATTTTTTTAATGAAATTTATAAGCCTATTAACTACACAGGGTCCTATAGCACAAAAGAGTATAAGGATTATGAGAGGCCCTGCCACAGTAGAAATAAGGGTAGTGAGCCATGGTGAGGCAGTGAACCACCGTTGGTACCAGGACTCCTGTTCTCGCTGACTCCTGTTTAAGTCCTCTCTTAATTTGTCAAGATTGTCCATAACCACTCCTGAATTATCAGCATAGAAACAACATTATTCTCCGAGTGCTTCGCTTATACCACCTTGCTGAAGAAACAGGAGATCGAGTCCTCTCCTATTTTGTAAAGCCACTTGAGCTAGAGAGGAAAGAGACTCCTGGAGATACCTGATGGCTGTCTCAACTTTATCTAGGCTAGCATCCATATCTGCCCTGATCTGTTGGAGGCCTTTTTGTGCCATAATTAATGATGTAGCTCCAAGGGCTGTCCCCCCAGCTCCAAGGCCCACAAGTGTGGAGACCACAACCATGGAAAGCAACTTTTTCTTTTGTATATGCATCTCCCGGCCCTGCATTTCCTCAGCGGAGTGATAAATGACATAAGGGAAGAGGAAGACCAGGGCGCATATGTACCCCCTGATTGCCGCAACACTGCAAGAGAAAGCAAGGTGTCAAACCCGATTTTTGGCACAGCCAATAATATGAAGGCTTGGTAGGGACTACCCAGTTATCCCCAGTTGAAGTGATGTTTTGACAGCATCCCCAGGAGTGTCCAGCAGGGTGTCCATGGGTAACACAGGTCATATTTTTACCACGTCTGAGAGGCAGGGTGAGCCCGCCAGTTTTTGTGTTGAGCCCGCCCCATCGGCATTGATCACTGTGAGTATTGTTTATGAAGTTTTTCATTGTCCCCAGGGCTTCCACCATTGGAGAGCTGGCATCTAGGCACAGCCAACATGGGTCTACAAGTTCAGGTCTAGAGGCACTGAAAAAAGTGTAAGCAAGCTGTATTGCCCAACAAATGTCCTCATGCTTGGTCCCACTTAAGCCTGGACCAGGGTCTCCAGGCACAGATGCTTCTGATGCCAGGATGTTAGTGTCGAGCAGTGCTCTAGTAGCGTCATTGTAGGGCTGGTGGGCCTTGGTGGTGGGAGCCGGGCCGGACCCACCGTCTCCTGGTAAGGCAGGAGATTATCAGTAGGAGACAGGGGTCATATCTTGAGACATAGAGTTTAACACAAACATCTTTTCAGTTTTTTATCTTTTTTTTTTTTCCCTGTTTTGTAAAGCTGATCTATATGGAGTTACAATGATAGTTTGCACAGCGCCTATACAATGGGCTTTTAGACAGTTGTTGTTGTTGTTTGATCCTACTAATGTGGATGGGTCCTTTACCCTTAATCCAGTACCCCGTCCCCATGCTCTCACACCCCCAGCTTGCACAATAAAAGGCACCCCCCCCACAAGTATGCAATTGTGATACAGTTCTTTTGGACCTGGGACAGACATAGAATGTTGTCAATAGCAATGCATGTCTTTTAAGGACATGTGAGCAGCCAGGAGAATTAGGGGATCCCACGAGTGGCAGGGTGCATCCCTTCCCGCTGTCTCCACATTCCGGCCTGGTTTTCCCTGGGGCCATTTGTCTGCTCACGTCCCAAGATCCAGCTGCAAGATTGCAGAGGTCAAATTGGAAGTCCAGCCACCATGTAGAAGGGGGGGGTGATCTGAGTAGTTTTATTGATGGCATCTGACGTGGCCACGTTGATCACCAACCAGGTGACCTTCTGGGGTTGATGTGGATTGTCTAACCCATAGGCTTGGCTCCTCACTTGTAGACAGTTTAGGGTGAGGGCCAGCATCAGGAGGATTTTATGTTTCATTTTTTGTGAGAGAGAGAGAGAAAGACCTTTTCAAGGGCATTTATCCACTGGTTGACATGTTTAACCTTTTGCTTTTGCTGGCATTTGTTAGTCATGAAGTTGCGCCACCATAGCTTTTTTTCTTTTTTTGTTATTGGTCATCTTTGTCCCATCCATTGTCCTGTGAGGGAAAATGTTTAATGTTTTTAGCAGGTGTCCAAATAGGTTTTGTTTCCCCCATGGGGCAGAAACATCCATATCCCTTCCCTACAGTTAAGAGTGGGTCTGGCCCTTTCCATTGGGATGTCACAGGGTCCTTCCATTTGACTTTAATCTGGGGTTTTGGGTCTAATTGCCCCCAGGGTCTTTGAAATCTTGGGAAGGGGTGATCCTTGGTCAAATTTAAAATATTAGTCGTGAAAAGTGCCAGCCCCAACTGTTGATGGGGGCTTACTCCCCCTTTTTGTTTTTGTAATTGAATTTTAAGGTTTTGATGATTGAGTTTTATAATATCTTGGGCTTGGGGATTGTAAGGAATCCCTGTACTATGTTGGATGTTCCAAAGCAGGAAAAACTCCTGTAAACTCTTACTCACAAAATATGGGCCATTATCAGTTTTGAGTTTTGGGGGAAGTCCAAATGTAGCAAAGCATTTCAGAAAGTGACATTGAGCATGTTTAGACTTTCCCCCTGCGTGGGCAGCGGCCCAGCAGGCATGTGAAAATGTATCAATAGATACAAAAACATATTTAAGTTTTCCAAAAGGAGCATAATGTGTGACATCTGTTTGTCATAAAGAATGAGGTTTGAGTCCCCTGGGGTTTACACCTGGTTGTTGCAGAGGTGGCACCTGTAGAAAGGATTGACAAGATTTATAGGTTTGTACGATTTTTTTCAGGTCCTTAATGGGAATCTGAGGGAACCTCTCATGGAGCCCCTGCCAATTTACATGTGTGAGGTCATGTAACTCCTGAGCCTGATTCAAGTCCATTGTCATAATTTGGGTGGACGCCAGTTTGTCTGCCTCAGCATTGCCCTGGGATAGAAGCCCAGGCAATCCTTGGTGTCCCCTAAGGTGTTGTAGGAAGATAGGGGCTTTTTTTTCTTTAAGCAGTGTGTGAGTCTGAATCATCAAGGGGGTGATAGGGTTCCCATCCAGTCATATGTGAAAACCTAGTAGTCCTGGAAGAACGTTAACTATGTATAGGCTGTCAGAAAACAAATTCATGGGTTTACTTACCTTTGTCAAGGCCAGAGTAACAGCTGTAAGCTCCTTGAACTGAGCTGACCCATCACAAGTATGAATATATCTACTACTGCAGCTCCAAACCTGCCCCTGTCAGTGAAAATGTTATGGGCTTCCACTAATGGCTCCTTAACAAAGAGCCGGGGGGTGTCCCAGGAGAGGGTGCGAAAGGAGGTTACCCATTTATGAGGGCCATAATGACAGTCCAGATTTCCAAGGAACCCTTCCAAGGCTATGGCCACTCGATTGTTGTTTCTGCAAAGCCATTCAAAATCTTTAAGCCGATAGGGATAACAATTTTAAGAGGGTCTATGCCATAATGTCTTAGGGCTACATCACGCCCCTTTTTGATCAAGTCAGCTAACTGATCCATGGGTGTATAAACCCGTGGCATGCCTCCTAGAGAGGCGTGTACCCATTGAAGGGGCTTTCCATCCTGCATAAGGACGGACGTCATCAAAGTCTCTCCAGGGAGTACCTACAACTCAAGATCTTTACTAGGTGTGTACTGGGTGAGTTGGGCTTGGTCCAGGGCATCCTGGACTTCATGTAAGACATGCAGGTGTTGAGGAGCCAAGTGAATTAGTTTTGAAGGCTGTTTTCCTACCAGCAATTGAAACAGTGGTTTTAAGGTCTCAGTGGAAATAGGTATCCAGGCTCTCAGCCAATTAATTTCTCCTAATAGTCTCTGCAGCTCCGTCAGGATGATGGTGGGCTTGACAGTCAATTGTGGGTTTAAAGGACTTACTGCCTCCAAAGAAAGTACAGTTCCCAGGATTTTAAAGGGAGCAATAGTTTGTATTTTATCAGTGGATACGTGGAGCCTGCCCGTCTGTAGACACTTTTGGGTAACCCCATATAATTGTCTTAATTGTTGGGGGCTTGGGGCTCTCAGGATGATATCATCCATGTAAATATATACAATGGCATGAGGGAGTAGGAGGGCAGGCTCCAAAAAGGCCTTTACATAGCTTTGGCAGAATGTTGGGCTATTGGCCATACCTTGGGGTAAAACAGTCCATTCATACCTCTCATCAGGTGTTTTAAAGTTGGTGGAAGGTACAGAGAAGGCAAACTTTTCACAATCCTGGGGTTGTAGAGGGATAGAGAAAAAACAATCTTTAATGTCTATAACTATAACTATAAGAAACTATAACTATAAGAAACTGTATTTATGAGGAAATAGCAGGGATCCAAGGCAGCTCCCTTAGGGGTGTACCCCCTAGGGTCATTTTAGCACTGATTTTGTGCAAATCTTGTAGCATTTTTCATTTGCCAGAGGCCTTCTTAATAACAAAAATGGGCGTGTTCCATGGACTTACACAAGGCTGGATGTGGCCCAGTTGTAATTGTTCCTGCACAATTTCTTTCAAAGCCTGTAACTTTGTTTCAGGTAGTGGCCACCGCTCCACCCATACTGGTGCCCCTGGGGACCATCGAATAGCCGGAACCTGAGGGGCAGTGGCCCTTAGAATTGGGGGTGAGCCCAGGGGATCTTATCGGGCTCTCCCCGATAATTATGAAAGTTTGAGAACTCTTGCTCTTTAGTCTTCTCTAATTTTTTGGGGAGTCTGTTGAACTCTTCCTGTTCTAAGAGGTCTTCATAAAATGACTTAATATCTGTGGTCAACAGAGCATCCATTTGGCCTAGAAGGTCCTGGCCAAGCAAATTGGACTGCAACCCAGGTGCCACCAGAGGCTGGATCTTGCCCCTAAACCCATCTGCCTCCCTCCACTCTAACAGCCCCTGCACCTCCTCGGCTCTAGCAAGCCCTCCCATGCACAAAACTTGTTGGCCGAGTTTTAGAGACCATGTACTAGGTACCTCCTCCTTTCTAAGTATGGTATGATCTGCCCTAGTATCGATGAGACAGTGAAATCTTTTTTGCCCTATGAAGGCCTGAGGCCTTTGTAGATGGGAACCATCCAATTGGTCCGAGTTATTCCTGTCTCAGGTCCTCCTTTTGATAATGGGGCTAGAGGCTGCCCCAGAACTAGTTTAAAGGCTTTCCAGTTATATCAAACTTAGATCTGCAATCCTTTTTCCAATGATATCCCTTTCTGCAGTGAGGACAGGGGTTTTTTGGCCTGACACCTATCTGGTCCCTCTGTTTCAGGGTTTGTCCCTTTTCCTCAGGGCAGTCTTGCTTAAAATGCCCTCTCTTCCCACAGTTAAAACATTTTCCCCCTCCCCCTTCTTTCAGCTGCGTCATCTGGGTGGTTTCAAGGGCCTGCATCATGGCTTCCACCAATGAAGCAGTTTGTGCCTGTAGCACGTTAGTCAGCAGGTGAATCTCATGAGATCAGGATCCTACATCCTGGGAAGCCACAATCCACCGACTCATGGAGTTATTTCTAAGCCTGGAGCAAGCTGCCCGGTGATCCTGATTCATGCTATCCCACACCATAACTCTCAGAAATTCGTCCCGCAAAGTCCTGGGAGGCAATTTCCGTATCAAACTGTTCTTCACCCTATCTATGAATTCAGGAAGCGGCTCAGAGGGCTTTTGTCTCAATCCTGTTATACAGTCCTCCTTTGGGCCCTCATTAAGCTTCCTCCATGCTGACAAGCCTGTGGCCTTTACTTGCTCTCTGTACAAGGGAGGGAGGGCCGCTTGCTGCTCCCCAGTTGAATGGCCATCAGAGGTGCCGGGCAGCTGCCCATATGTAAAAGGGATCGGGAGATTGGCTGTTTCGTTTTGCTCTGCTGTAACCCGGCACTCCTCTTTAAATAGTGCCTGCCATTTAACAAAAAGGAGTCCTGAAAGAACTGCTCTGGTCAGGTCATACCAGTCTCTGGGCACTCAGGGTTGGTGAGCCAAGCCCTCCAACAGAGTATTGACCCAGGGCAAATTAGGGCCGTCCTGCACCACAGCTGCCCTCAATTCCTTGAGATCCTTGGCTTCCCAGGGGCACCAATCCCTGGATCTCCCTGGTCCCGGGACCAGGTTAACAGGGAATGCCTGGCATGGAGATCAGGAGGGCTGTGGGGCCTTGACCAGACATGCTTCCGCATAAGTCAGCCATTGTGGCGCTGTAGGTGCTGGAGGGGGCCCCGTATGAATGGCATGTTCCCCTGGCCGGAGGCTGGCTGGGCCCCACTGGAGGGTTTGATAATTATCTGGTCAGCAACAGGGGACTGGCTCAGGGCCTTTAGACTCTCCGACCTCCCTTTGAGGGGTCTACTTCCCCCACTTGGCCTCTTCTGCCTCTAGGGACAGTTGAACCTTGAAGTCGGCTGCTGTAGCCTCAACTCGGTTTTTTCATGCCCCAGGCTTGCTCCTCTCCTCGTCAAACCAGGGCCAGTCTTCCTGATTTTTAATCTCCCCCTCTTCCTCACCAAGAGGGAGGGCACCTCCATCCGTAGCCTCCCCCTCCTGAGTGAGAATGGGTCCCCCAAAGCACCCTTTAAGGGCCGATATAGTGGGATAGAATCCCAAAGGGTGTTCCATCCAAAAGTGCAGTTCCCTTTTCCTATCCAAGCCCTCAACCCTTTCCCAGGTGTCTGCCGAGAACAGGTTGGCTGCAGGGACCCATGGGGCCAAAAGAGTCACAGTCTCCCAGACCTGGTTGGCTACAGAGTCTGAAACATCTAGCCCTTGGCTCTTAAGCATGTAATGCAATGCTTTCAGGGCCAGCTCACGCTTCTTAGAAGTTGTGTTACCCATACTAAGGGTCTCACTCACCCTGAAAGACCGATTGGTCTCAGCTGGTACCTCTTTCGTTTTCCTCACATGGGGCACCAGTTGTGGGGGTCCTTCCCTACACACAGCATAATAGGGGCTGAGGAGGGGGAGTGCGCTGCCGCCCCAACCCTCTGTTCCTGAGGAACCACCAAGGAGGCAGGGAGTCTTGTCCAGCAGGAGTTTACTTATTAAACTTTAGGAAAGTGTTTATATACATTTGTAAGCATTGAGTGTCCCGCCCTTTATTTCACCCTGGGGTTTGATTGGTCATGGCCACAGGACTTAATTAGCATTTTAGGTTTTAATTTTCCAGAGCTGTCAGGTTTCTATCTCTCCAGGGCCAGGTTTTTGTTTCCCAGAACTGTTAGGTTTTTATTTTTTATCACCATGTCCATATGGTCTTTACTTCTCCTGACTGTTGAGTTGTTTTTTATCACCAAGTCCCCACAGATTACTGCTTACTGGTTTGCTCCTCTAGTTGGTGCTCAGCTTGCTTTCTTATACATGACAGGACCACCTGCTCAGGAGTGGCACCACCCACAGTGGGCTGGGCTTTCCCACATCACTCAGAAATCAATAAAATTCCCCATAGACATGGCCATAGGCCAAACTGGTGGAAACAATTCCTTATTTGAGGTTCCCTCTAACCAAGTATGTCAAGTTGACAACTAAAGCTATCTAGCACAACATATAAATAAGAATAAATGTGAAGTGATGCAAGATGGTAGGGAATTAAATAGTCACTTTGTAGTCAGGACTGGAAATGGTACAATGTGGTAATGACCTTTACAATGCGGACATACTCTGCTCAAATGACTTTTACTTAACCTTGCAACCAAAAAGCTAATCTTATTTTAGCTTGTTAATAATGTAGACAGATTCACTGAGCCTTGGGCTTGTCTTGTCACCTGGGAATATATCCTTAATTCCTTATGACCTTTCCTTGCTCTTGACTCAAAAAATTTATGAATGTGTGTGTTTTGCATATTTGTTGGAAGCAGTGAAGATTATCCCATTTGTTTTGCAAACAACGGGGATTAAGTCAATAACATCTATTTGTGGTTGTGTGTTCTATTCCAGGTCAGGAGGGGGTCAGACAGAACAATACCTGATAAGACAGTTGATCTTCTTCTTCCCCATTTCATGCTGGATATACTGTTTTAATAAAAGAAAGAGCAAGCCCTTTGTTGGGAGCACAGTTCTGAGAGAATTCTGAAGGAACAGTTTGGGTTCACTTTTGATTCAACGTGGATGCAAAGAGTCATGATGTTTTTATTCAGGCATGGCCATAACTTGATGTGGCATAGTAAACTCAGCAGCATAAGAACCATAGATAAACATCTGATAATACTATTGACAAAACTTAACATTATCTTTCTTCCTTTTCCTAGTTCATAATGTGAATGAAATAACTTAGGCTAACTGACTCCATGGAAAACTATTCAAATTTGCAATCTTTTAAGGAATTTTTTCTTTTTTCTTTTTTCTGAACCGGAGTACAGTGGTTAGAGAGAAAACTCTAGCCAGGATGATTGCTTTGAAATTCTGGCTTTATTTTCTAGCTATGTTGTGCCAGACATAGTTTTGAAATAGTCTGTTTTAGAAAGTTCATATGCCCATAAAATGGGAATAAGACTAGTATTACTGAGTAGTTGAAGGAGTTAAAATAGTCAATATGTAAAAATTGCCTTTTAAAGTGTTTTGAACAAAGTAAAACTCAATGTTTACTGAGAATTTACTAAAGGACCACTTTTAAGAACTAGGCTATTATAGGTAAACAAGATACACAGTATGTAACTTCATGGCCTTTAAGTTGCAATGTGTGCAAGTAGGCACAAGTTTTGAAAGTTTGAAATGGGAGGTGAAGAGTCTCTTTGATTTTGTTGGTCAGAATGGGAAAATATGTGTCCAATGTGACCCTACAGGATTTTCCAGGTCATTGAGAGTCCCGAGGAGGAAAGCTTTAAATTTCCTTTCAGGAATGACTCCCCAAAGATAATATAACTGCATAATAAGCAATTTCTTCATCAGAATTTCTATATGGATGTCAGAGGTTAAAAAAATCTTTGCTACAAGGTTCTGTGTGTAATTTCAACAAATTGGTGCAAGCTATTTGCCTAAATTAGAAGCTTTTAAGTTATGTCTTTATCATAAAATATTTTCTCATGCTAACTATAACTGAAGCTTCCTTATTGGCAAAGCTACTTGATCAAGGAATGGAGATAATATCCAATACTTCAATAACCCAGATCTAAATATCTCCTTGTGTCCCCTATGATATTTCTATAACAGCCACCATCTTTTAACCACATACCTTTCCTGTCAAGGAAGTCCCTTCGAGTCATAGCAGGAGTTTTGGTAGCAGCTGAACAGATTGAATCATCCCCTTTGTGTTCTGCCTATTGGCACACACATAAAGCTTAACTCAGATCATACCTTGATCTCCTCCTATCTGTAAGCCGATGATGATGAACTCATTCTGTGCAGACCATGCACATCCCAATTTCAGAAGTAGAACATCATTGAAAAAATTGACAGAACAAGTCCCACATGCATCACTTCCTCTAATCATAGCAATGTCACTTGCTATCCACAGAACAGGGAATAAGTGCACCATAACACCAGAAATCTGCAGCTCTCTGTAAACGATAACATATGGTTTCATAATCTTATCAGACTTTAATTTTTAGTGGTCCAGATGAACAACAAACATGTCTATCTAGAAATGGGGATCATAGGCTTTTCTCAAATATGCAGAAATATTTAAATATTTCTAAATATTAAAATATAATTATTTAGACAAAAATTTGAAGTTTAATAAACTCACTGATAGTTGTTAATTGTGACTTATTCTTGTAAAAAGTCATTCTCATGAGAACTACATACTCATTCCTCATCCTGCATTCTGGTCCAGGTGTTTGTAGATGTTGTACTCTAGCATAAATCTAATGCCAAACCCCATGGAACCCTGGTCACAATACTTGAGCTCAGATATGAATAGTGTTTGCTACCTTGGCAGGTAAGTCTGATATTTTACCACTAGATACTGGAAAGTTGTCCTTTTATCAGGGCCAAATATTTTTAAAAATATCCCCCAGGTGGTCATGGAGCTCCATGAATACTCCACATGTCTACAAACCATCCTATATTCAACTTGAGTCATATAAGTTAAATTTTCTGTTTTCAGGGGTTCAAGAATCTTGGTCTAATTTTAGGGAATCTAAAGCACAAGTTTGGGGGAAAACGATAAGCAAATCTTGTTTTGATCATGTCAGTGTCATTTCCCCCTAACATTTATTAAAATATACTGCAATGTGCTAATGTTCTTTAACAAGGAAAATGACATGTTTGAAGATGTTGGCATAAAGTTGTCTATTCATCTCTTTTGAATGTCATCTGAAATCATTGGCTTGTACAATGACTGGCACAGGTTATTTTTTCTTCTCTTAATTAGACAATATTGTGACCAAAGAAGCATTATGATACATTTTAAATTTAACACAGAGTGAAGCTGAAGAAACTATATGCTATAATTGAGTTTATGAGCCCAAGTCACAACAGAAGCACCTGGCAAATTGATGTTTCTAAATATTTGTTTTTTTAACTCAAGTTTTAGGGGCTGAAGCATAAGAAAATCTGGCTAATGTTTATGAGTGATGACTGTGTTTCAGACGTGTGCTGAG
The DNA here is from genome assembly GCF_000622305.1 of Nannospalax galili. Classification (NCBI taxonomy): domain Eukaryota; kingdom Metazoa; phylum Chordata; class Mammalia; order Rodentia; family Spalacidae; genus Nannospalax; species Nannospalax galili. The sequence continues at coordinate 613,289 of NW_008341810.1, read as the reverse complement.
GATGTCCACTAACTCAGTAAATAGGATGCAATAGATGGTGCCAGTCATTATCAAAATGTAATGGTTATGAAAGTTGGGACAGAGAAGTAACAGTTGTGTACCCAGAAGGAGATGGTCCTAGGACTCAAACTCCTTTCCTAGTTCCAGAGATAGCTGTCTCATTTTGACGTTATATCATTTGGATGCAAAAAGATGGGAAGATGCAACTAACCCCCCTAATCAGTTGCTTTTGGGCTAATCAAAGGATAAGTTATCCTTAGTGGAGTTAACCATTAAATGAGGTCAGAGTTGTGACAAATTTTCCTGTTGGACTCCAAGAAAGGAAAAAGTTGCCATGGTGTGGGCTATAGTTTACTTAATGTAACGTAGACCTGAGATGACTGATCTTTATTTGCTAGATAAGTTATGGGATTTTATGTTAAGTATTTGTGTCAACTCTTGGTCTTTAATGCCACTAATCCTATGAGTAGCCTTGGGATGCTAGCTACATGTGGTCAGAGCATAACCTGAATATAACTCACCATTTGGTTTAGCCTCATGGAACTTTAATATAGGAAGTCAAGGAACCAGTGCAGTGATCCATCCGTATGGGTTATTCAACATTTTTCTTTAGCTAAATTGAAAGTTTTCTTCACTGATAGAAATTAGTCAGAAGAGTTCCAGTTCCATGAATGAAAAGAGCTGATGGAGAAATGAAAGCTCCTGGGTTCAAATGTATGTGCTACATTTGAAATATCCTCCCTAAGACATGAGATACAGTGAAACTGGGTTTGAGGAACCTGGTTCAGTAATGATTTATAAGGTATTAGCTTTCCATGTGAATAAAGACAATGGACCACGTTGACACCCATGCTACTGTCTCACTTGAAAAATTCTAATATGCAGATGAATTACCACACTGAATCTCTGTTGTCTTTGTGAATGTAAAATGCAACATGGCATTAGTTTTCTATTGTTGTATAAGAAAGAATCATAAATTAGCAGAGCACAACAATGTCCTTTTCCTGTCTCATAGTTTTATAGACTGGAAGTTTGAATAAGGTTTAGGAGACTTCTCTGGTGTCTCCAAAGTCCTGTGCTGAATTCTCATTTGAGAAAATCTCCCTTGTTTCTGTTGAAACTCAGTTCCTATGATGTAAAGTTTTCACCTTTTAAATTCTTTTAAAATTGGAGGCCATTGTCAGTTGGTGGAGTTCAATCACTATCCTTGGTAGCATGTCCCTTTCTGTCAGATGGTCACTTGCTCCTTAAGATGAGTACATTTTGTGCAATTCTTAAAGTCAACTATTAGGAATCTTAACTACATTCACAGTCTTTTCTTCCATATAACATAACATCACAATAGGTATGTTATCACATCAAATTTATAAATCCTGTTTATTTATTTACCTATTTACTTCCTTACCTTTTTGCTTTTTGAGACAGGGTCTCATAATCCGAGTTGACCTTCAACTGACTACATAGCTGAGGATACCTTTGAACTCTTGATCTTCCTGCCTCTTTTTTTCTAAGATCCAGGATTACTAGAGTGTGCTACCATGCCTGGCTTCTTGAGTTCTATTTTAATCCAGGAACATGGAGGTAGTTTTACAGGTGTGTAATTTTGGAGGTGTGGCTATTTTGTAAGGCATGCTAGAACCTAGCCAGCAAAAAAAGATCTGGCAAAAGAGAACCTATAACAGTTTAGTAAGAAACTGATACTTGGGAGTCACAGTTGGGCTACGCTAGAAAAGACCTTCCTGTGTTTCTTTCTTGATTGTCAAAAAATTAGCATAAAAGCCCAGTTAACTCTAGGGAAAAATAAATAAAACAAAATATGTCAAGTTCTTGAAAACCTATTTTTAAGATCTTTCATTTTTGAGAAACTATAACCCTAACCCCGGTTCCATAATATCTGCATTTGAATCCTAGGGTTGCAACATAGTATTATTTTGCCAATTATTTTAAATTTCTGGGTCTCTTTCTTCTTCTCATCTCTCATATGGAAATTTATCTCATAAATGTTTGGAAAGTTGAATGATTTAATATATGTGAAATACTTAGAATGACAAACACATAGAGAGTGACATAAAAAGCTTCATGTTTCATTTCATTGACAATCATCTATTTCAGCATCTTGTGTCATTAGGACCCTATAAATAGGTATGATTATTATCACCACTTCATAGATGAGCTAGCAGAGACACAGAGCACTTAGGTTAATTGTTCAAAGCCAAAGTGTTGGCCGGCACGGATTTGGGGTCTGCACCCAGTCTTCTGAACCCTAATGGAGTTTTGTTAGCAGAAAAAAGCCACAGGAGACACTTAGGGGCCAACTCCGCATGTGGGAAGGAATTAGATTGTTTTCCATAAATCAATGTTTGGGCTTAAGCTGGGTGTTAAGGATGGGGGCACTGGTCCTAGCTCAGCATGTTAATGAAGCTGAATACCCTTCCCAAATCTTGATAGAAATGGGATTTTCTAGGATAAAGTCAATTGTAGGAGGGCAGAGCTGTTGTACCTTGTTTATTGGTTGATTCTCAAGAGCTAGACGAGAATCGCCCCTGACTGACGCTTTTTATGGACTAACATTTGTATCCCTGTCATCTGTCTGTAGATATCCTAAGAGCCACTCTTACAGGGTTAGGACACAAGGCCTTTTAAAAGTAACTAGATCCTGAGGATGCAGCTCTCACAAACAGGTTTAATGCCTGCTGTGATTGCCTCCCTTCCAAAATTTGGATGGTGCTAACAATTGTATTATGTGGTAAGACCTTTAAGAGATGATCAAACTATGAGGGCTCCTCTCTTAATGACAGGAATTAAGTGTCCTAAGAATAGGGTTCCATAGAGGATGTTGATCCCTGACTTTATCAGCTTTCTTGCACTACACAAGAATGCAACAGTTTTTAGAGGACCACGCCATCAAAATGCCATCCTGGAAGCAGGGAAAATCAGACAGCCAAGTGTTGCCTTGATTGTGGTCTTCTTAGACTCTAGAATAGTGAGAAACAAATATTCATTCTTACATCCATTCTCAGATAATTTATTCTAGAACAAAAAAGGAACAGAACAGGGGTTGGAGAGATGGGTCAGTGGTTAAGAGCTCTGGTTGCTCTTGCAGAGGACCAGGTTTGATGGCAGCTGTCTGTAACTCCAGTTTCAGGAGATCCAACTCTCTCTTCTGACCTCTGCAGGCACTGCACAGCATAGGTACATTTACACACACATAGGCAATACACTCATACACATAAAAAAATGTAAAAAATCAACAAAACAGTGTCCTATATAAGTGATTCCAGAGATCTCTCTTGCCTTCTTTGTGCCATTTGTGGGTGTAGCCAAAAGTTCTTAATATTTCAGCCAGCAGAAGGTCCTCACTAGAACCAACTCATGCTGGCATTTTTCAGAACAATGAGAAACAAGTTTATGTTTATTAATGCTCCAGATGGTAGTATTTTGTTCTAGAAGCCTAATCGGACACAGATAATACTCAGTGAAAATGATTAAATTTATGTGTACAACTGAAACCCTTGGCCATGGGCAAACTAAGCACTGAACCACTCTGGCTAATTATAAGATTGCTAAGGACCGTGAAGGTAGAAACCCCAGGAGGCCACACAGATACCTGCTTAGGTTTAGAGTTGTTACTTTAGTTGTTCTGACTGGAGGTTTTCTGAGACACCCATATCTAATGTCAAGTTGAAGAGATTCCCCTTCTTGGCTCCTCATTAAACACTGAAATACCTTTGTCATTTTCTGTATTTCTGTAGTGAAGACAGGCAGTGCTTGGCTGCATGGATTTTTAGAACCTCGTCACAGGAAAGCAAGAGAGGACAGTAGAAAGTGGGGCCTCTAGTAGATTCATTATACTCAGTTGCCCTTCAGTAAAGGCTGATCTCTATGAAATAAATAAACTATCTCTACAAAAGTTCAAGGGTAAGAAGAAAGTCTATGAGAAAGCTAACTTCTCATTCATTTAGTCATGTAGAGATGGGATAGTAATGGTAGATGTTAGACAGACAACTAGATGATGGATAGATAAAATTTTTTAAAAATTCCTGTTGGCATCTGAGACTTCTTGGAACAGTCATAGTAGTTGATGTTGGAGTGTTTGATCCTGATAGCAAATATTCTACTCACTTTTAAAAAGTGAGATGGCATTGCTTTTCATTGAGTCAAGTCCATGAAATAATTTCTCTCTATCCAAAACCTTCTGTTTTGCAATTTTATACCTTAAAATTAAACACAGCTTATCAAATGAAAAGTCTTATAGAAATTAGATGTGTTTATCTTATTCATGATTTGACTCCCAGGCTCTGCTTACATGACCAAAATAGCATTTCAAACAAGGTTTTGAAAAGCATGAAACTTTCTTGGGTTGACAGATTTTATGTTCTCTCTCTCTCTCTCTCTCTCTCTCTCTCTCTCTCTGATGGTAAAGCTGTCAAGTCTATTATCATGTGGCAGACCAAAAGCCCATAACAGTGTGACCAAAAACAACGAAGCCCCCCAGTGAAGTCTGTCTCAAGGCTCTGATAATGGTCTGGTTCTTATTTTTCATGCTCAACTTGGCATAATACTGCTGGGAACTTGTTAGTTCAGCAGCATTCATCATGATTCAGTTTTGCTGCATAATGGATTCTCTTTGTTCTTCCATTTAATCAATAAACAAAAGTAGGAATGGGACAGAGGGAAAAGAATTTGTCAGATGGATGGTTTCTGATTTATGGTAAAATTCAGCTTGGATATTACCCTTACTATCTCCTCTGAGATGGCCTTTCCTAGGAGCAAAATATTCCCAAATAATTCAGTTGCCCTGCCTCTATATATCACAGCTCCTAGTTCTTCTCTTTGCCAAGCAGACACAAGCAGCATTTCAATATATTTAGCAGTGTGCTGTTTAGAAGCTAGACTTTTGCTATCAGAATGATGACAAATTGAAGAAATGAGGAAGAGAGTTTGAGGGAAAGAGAGGCCACGCTGGGGAAGTTTCTAGTACCAGAATAAATAATGAAAGCTCACTAAACCTCCTCTATATAATGAAGAGTCGTCTAGACTTATTTTACGAACACAGAAAGGACCCTGTGTCACAGAGTTTCAGAATGCTTGAGTAATAGACTCAAAAGCCCAAGGCAAAGGTGGCAAACTCAGTCTCAGAAAAACGGCTGTATAACTCAAAAGCCCAGTACTTTCTTCTTATATTGTTTTTAACATGATAGTTCGTTATTCTCTTTCTTTGGGCTTGCTTTTGCAGTAATAGAATTTGTTATCATGGTCTCTTGTAAAGGCTCTACTGGGAACTTTCTTCAGAATGAAATGACAGACCATTTGGTATAATTCTCTTTTAGCATTCTTTCTGCATAACAAACAGAATTTGAGGAGGTATGGTTGGAAGAGGAAGGCTTGAAAGGAAGGAAGAATTGCAGAAGTTTATGGGTCAAAAATGCACTGTTGGGATTAAAATGAGCAGTCTGGTGTAAGAAATAGTAATCCTGTCTTTAGAGTCATAAACAAACAGGGAGGCAAAGTGCACGGCCTTCTGGTGATGCTCCTAGCAACAGTGGTCTGGTGCAGCCTTTGTTCTCAGTAGAACTGGCACTGGCCAAAAGACTGCTTTAAATTGCTATTGTTGGTGGAACAAAGAGCTACAAATTGGGCAGTTTGAACAACACAATTTATTGCTGGACCTTCTAGACAAGAGAAGTTCAAAATCAAGGTGTGAGCAAGCCTGGTTGCTGCTAAGAGCAGTGAGGGAAAGCGCTGTCCCCTGCCTCTCTCTTTGGCTGTGGACACCTTTTCACCTGCCTCTTCACATCGGCTTTCCTTCTCCTGTGTCTCTCTATGGAAATTAACCTTTCCTATAGGGAGGCCACTCATTGGATTAGTGCTTGATCAATCGCCTCCTTTTAACTTTACTACGATAAAAAGCTTATATCCAAATGGGGTCACATTCTGAGGCACTTAGGGAACGGTGCCTTCATCATGTAAATTCAGCCTGTAACAAAGAACAGATGTGGGAAAGAACAGAACTTTAGAGTAAAGAAGACTTGGGTCAAAGTTCGGAGTACTGCCTAGTCCTATGGGAAATCTTTACTTAATTTAACTGAACCTCAACTTGATTTTTGTTTTTGTTTGTTTTAGGTTCAGTCTTCATAATTTAAGACTGCTAAATTAGATTGAATTGTGAAAGTATGTATCATTTTTTACTTTTCTTTTTTGAGAATTTCCTATACGAGCGTTGTCTCTGCACTATTTCTATTCCTCCCAAGTCCTCTCCAACTCCTCCCATATCTCCCTCCACATTGCATCTCAATTTATTGTCCCTTCATTGATTGTTATTATTACACATGCATCATACATTTATAAACACACACAAATGCATATGTATATTCTGCACTGACTCCATTTAGTGGTGCTTGTGTGCACCTGTGTTTCGGGCTGCCTATTTGGGATTAGATAACCTCTCGGGGAGCTAGTCCTTGGAGAAAACTGATTCTGTCTTCCTCAGAATCCATTGACTGCCTACATCTCTTCACCTTGAGGTGGGTCCCTAAGAACTTTCCCCCCATCCACCTTGATATGTCCACTGATTTTGTCGGTGTGTATGTCTTGTTAGGCAACCACACTGCGAAGATTTCATTGGTGCAGCTTCCCTATCATATGCCTTGACTGGCAGCATGCCTTGTCCTTCTGGCTCTCACATTCTTTTGGTTCCCTCTTTCATGATATTCTCTCAGCCTTAGGTGTAGAGATGTGTTGTAAATGTTTCACTTAGGACTGGGTACCCCACAGTTACTTATTCTCTGTGTTTGACAAATTGTAGGCCTTTGTAATAGTCTCTATCTGCTACAAAAGAAGCTTCTTTGTTGATGATGTCTATAATGTAAGGAATTTGGAATAGAGTAAGATTAAACTGGTTTAGGGAAGTGTCAGAACTGGTTCTTCTCTAGGGTCCATGACCTCACCAGCCATATGTACTTGGCTATATTTTCAGTACCACTTATGAGTTCCCTCTCATTGACCCGGCTTTAAATTCAATTAGACAGTTGCTGATTATCCCCAAGATAAAAGTGCCGTTACTCTGCCAATAGAGAAAATTTGCTGGGCTGGTCACGGATGTGGTTCATAGGCTTTACAGCTGGGTAGGTATAGGGATGACTTTTAAAAAAATGGACAGAATTGGCAAGGTGTCCTGGCACATGGCTTTAATCCCAGCACTTGAAAGGCAGAGGCAGGCAGATCTCTGAGTTCCAGGATAGCCTGGTCTGCATAGCAAGTTCCAGACCAGCAGGGGCTACAGGGAGGTCCTGTCTCAAAAAGACCCCCACCCCAAGGGACAGAATCTAGGCTTCTTTTAATTAACCTTGCAACAACAACAACAAAAATGACTGCAAAGAAACTCATTGAACTATGTGCTTTTGTGACCTGGTAACCTGGAAACCTTAATTTGCTGATTTACCCAAAGATAGTGAATGAATGTAGGTATGCTTGAGAATTAAAAATCAAAGCTCTGAAAGGCTTCATCTTCATTGAAGACAACAGATTCAGAAGAATGTTCAACATTATATGTGTATGTTTAGGCTTAGGGATGAAAGGACAAGAATGTCTCATAATATAAAGGTTGACCCAAGATTGTAGTTCTCCAAGTGAAGCTAGAGAAATGGTTTTGAATAACAGTATGTGTGAGGCCTGTCTCAGCAGCACAATTCCAGGAGACCTCAAGGGAAGAGATGCCCTCTGAGTTCAGGCCCACTCTTTAGCAACAGGGTCTTATCTTTAAGTTCTGGATGGTAATCAAGGGTTATGGCAATAGCCTATATTATTTTGGGAGTTTCTTGGACCACCCTGACCACCAACTCAAAGGGAGGTTTCCCTTGTCTGGTACTGTGCTTTTTGTTACATAGCCTTCAGCTTTACAGATGTACTCACATTTATATGTTTGTTTTTCAGTAGGCTTATTTAATACTGCATTTCCCTTTGGTTTTTCATACCACCTGAGCATTATTTGTCCCTCTTCCTTTCTCTTCTTGTGTATAGACTTCCCTCCTCAGATAAAGTGCCCTGCCCCATTTTATCCATTTCCCCTTTGATATTGTTTGCCTCTACTGTTTCCCTCTCCCAAGCTCCGTCTTTCTTCCTCCCGCCATCCCTCATGGTTTCTTTCCATTTTCCTGGTTCCTGTGGTCACATCAGGATATATATTCACATCTAAGGATTTGGAGCTTAGGATCCACAAATGAGAGAGGACATGCATCACTTGTTTTTCTGAGCCTGGGTTTCCTTAATTAATATAAGAGTTCCTAGTTCTGTCCATTTACCTGCAAGTTTCATATATTTGTTTTTCTTTAGTACTGAATAGAGCTCTACTGTGTAAATCGTTTATAATACTGATACCAGCTAGGCTGGTGAGTTCTTTTTCTCTGTTAGGTAGAGAAATAAAAGACTGGAAATGGCTGGAGAGATGGCTCAGCGGTTCAGGACATGGACTATTACAGAGGACCCGGATTTGATTCTCAGCACTCACATGGCAGCTAACAGCCTTCTGTAATTCCAGTTCCAGGTGATCCAACAACCTCTCCTGAACTCTGTGGGCATTGTACAATATGGGTGCACCTACCTACACGCAGGCAATACACTCATACCCATAAAATTAAAAAAATATGTAAAAATAAAAGACAGCTCAGAGCAAAATAGAAGACAAAGTTTATTGGTGTTACAGACTTTTTGAGGTGAGAAGCGAATCGCAAAGCTGAGTGCTGATATTTCTGGGTATTTATCTCTGAACTGAGATTTCCAGTTTTCCTATTTGTCTAAATGTGTTCCTGTGCCCCTTCTGTAGTGGGAACTGGGTCTCTCTCTCTCTGTCCACATTCACAGAAGCACTTGCAATAGGGGCCCTTGTCTCAGTACATGGATATGGAAATGATTGTTGATTGGTTGTCGTTAGAGTAGACACTAACCTTTTCTTACTTTTGTGATGTAGCAGGGACAGAAATACCCACCACTAGTAAGAAGAAAAGGCCTACATTTTAGACAAATAGGTACCTACTAAAAGACACAAAGAGATGGAAACTTGCTAGTGGAGACATAGCCATAAAAAGATCTCAAAATGTCACCTCAAAATCAGGCCATCTTATTTTTCTTTTTTTCATCTTGGGGAGTCCACTGCTTCAATATCATGTACCTTATGGATTGTTATAGAGATTAAATGAGATATAATATATAGGAAGCACTGTGTCTGGTATATAAAACCCATAGATTTTGATGTTATACTTAAATATTCATGAATGAAGGATTTATAAACGTAGGTGAACAAAAAATTGTTTTGAGGCTATTGTGTGGGTCCTCCAAACGTGTGTCCTTTATACACTAAAACTATTCTACCAGGCATGCTTTGTCTGGACTTTGGAAGACTTATATCTGATAAATCCATTATTTTGGCTCTTGAAGGGTGTTTAAGAAGTAGCTTTCAAGGGAGGAGAGGGTGGAGATAAGCTTAAAGGCAGCGAGATGAACCCACACAAAGTCCAGTTTCCGCTGCATCATAATCAGTTAAGGTCAACTGTACTCTAAGGATCCCGGAGTGAAACTCACTGGAACTGAAGGGCTGCTGAGCTCAGAGATACTCTCTCCACCCCCTGCCTTCATTTTGTGAGAAAGCCAATCAAGGAAAATGAGTCAGAAAGGACTATTGCTCTAAGGGGTATGAGCCATGATTCCCTTTGTTTATGATTATGTACAATTTCCTCCCTTGCAGTAATTTCTAGAAAGAACTTTATATTCAACTCTTTTTCTTTCTGCTGCTGTCTGTGGAACAATACATGAAATCATTCCAGGAGAGAGTACCTCTGTGAGAAGATGAACTCAAAACTTGATAGAAAGAAATGAAAGATAACAGACAGACACAAACCTTGACCATTTCTGGAAATGAAGCAAGTGTTCGATTACACCTAGGAGTGAGCATTTAGGACTTTCTGAATGGACTGCCCAAGCTGTGATTCACTTCACTTAGCATAGATACCTGGAAATCTCAGTTCAGATATTATTATGACAAAGTGTAGTTTTCCCAACTTGTGGTAGTTGCTCTGACTCAACTGATTCAAAACCCACTACAATTCTTTTGCTTAGGTCATGAGTAACACATACACTAAACTGAGATTTACGTTGTTCTGCCAAAGAAGCATGATATTTATTATTATAAAGGACATAGTCAGCATGATGTATTTTCCAAAACAAGCACACAAATCAAAACCCAGTGTTAAACCTTCATGTTGAAATGTTTGTAAAGTATTGCATTTTTAACTCCTTGGAAGTAATGCATTATGCTTGCTAATTTCTGAGGGTCTTTACTATGGATGCACCTTCTGAAGGTTGTTTGGAACTATTATCAGGCCCTTGGAAGGAAATTAGATCACTTGAACTGAGACTATAATAAAGTTCCCCATAAAACAGAAGAACAAGGCCAGGAAACTTTATTGTTCTGACAGTGCTAAATTTAAGAAATAGGCTGTGTTCCCTCCTAGCCATGAGCATATGTTATGATGGGATAATATTTTTCAGAATTCATAAAGCTGTGTCTGACATTCCAAGAAGCCTAAAAACTGCTAATTAAAGGCAAAACATTCATTACTTTGAAAGTTAACCCATTAAATTCAAATAAGCAGTTTCAAAATAAAAGTCTAAATTAAATGAGCCATTAATTAGAATATATGTAAATGCTAATTATAAGGAAATATTTTTAAGTGATTTGATACTATTTTTTAAATTTGTGTCAAATTTTGTATTTTCCAAATCCTTATATATAGAAATTACTGAATAACTCTGAGGAATTAATGTATGGATCAATAAAGGGAGAGAAAGAATATTATTCCTTTAAAAAGAAGGTAAGGGATGTGGTATTTTAACCTTGGAGAAAGGTTAGATTCATGTTAGGAGGGATAACTTCTTTTTTACTAGTACAAACTTGCTATCTTTTGTATTAGAATGTGTTGTTCCTCTCTTTGGCCATGGCCTGAAAGTAATAATCTTTGTAACCTTTGTAAATCGATGTTACTCACAAACGCTTTATAAAAATGGAGGCGGTGGAAAGAACTTGAAGATAAGACTCTACTGCTAAAGACACAACATATTTTGGACACAGGAGCTGGAGTAATTGAACCTGAACTGTCCAGTAAGCCTCCACCCTGAAGACTACCTCTCATAGTATCAGAAGATACCATGTAAGCTGCCAAGGGAGAAAACCATCAATGATCCTACCCAGCTGTAAAGCCTAATAACCACAGCAATGATCAGCCCAGAAAATTAACTCTATTTGCTGCAGTAGTGGTACTTTTATCTTGGGGGTAATCATCAGCTGTCTAATGGGACTTAAGACCTTCTCGACGACAGGGAATTCATTCATGGTACTGTAAGCACATTGATGGAGGGGTCGTAGACCCCAGAGAAGAATCTACTTCTGTCACTTCCATGAACCAACACAATTTCTTACTGTATTCTGAATATGTATCCTTATATTTACAGACAAGCGTACCTCTCACCACTCATCAAAGAAGCTTCATTTCTCAAAACATAGAGACTATTACTAAGTTCCACAACTTGTCAAACACAGAGAAAAAGTGACTTTGAGGTGCCCAGTCCTAAGTGGCACAATTAAAATGCACCCAAGGCTCAGGGGATATCATGAAAGAGGGCACAGAAAAGATGTAAGAGCCAGAGGGACAAGATACCTGCTGCTAGTTAATGCATTCTAGACATGATGGGGAAGCCACGCAAACGAAATCTCTACAGGATGATAGTCTAGCAAGATGTACATAGTAACAAATCCAACTGACATGGCAAGGTGAATGGGGAAAATTTCATGTGATCCCACCTCAAGGGGAAGAGGTACAGTCAATGGGTGCTGAGGGAGGGAGAATCGGTTTCTCCAGTTAGGTTATTTAATCCCAAATGACTCGGTGCATTATATATATTATATATAAAAAAATATAAAGTATATAAAATATATATTTATAAATGTATATAGATAAAACAATAATAAAGAAGAGGACAGGAAATTGAGGAGTGGGGGTGACATGGGAGGAGTTGGAGGCAGACTTGAAGGGATGGAAATAATGTGAGTACAATGCTCATGTATGAAATTCTCAAAAATAAAGTAAAATATAATAAAAATAAGGTGGAATATGACTGAGGAAAGAAAATATCAGATGTCATCATTAATATGTAAAATTTGATGAGACAATTAAAAATAACTATGATGAACAAAATTGAAAAAGAGAGATAGAAAAGCTGTGGGGTTATATTACAAAAATGAAAAACTGTATTTTAAAAAAATGTATTATTTAGGCCGGGTGTGGTGGTGCACACCTTTGATCCCAGCACTTGTGTCTCAAAAACACCAATAAATAAATAAATAAATAAATAAATAAATAAATAAATAAATAAATAAATCAAGACTATATTATTTATACACTTTGAAGACAAACAGAAGCCTTGGTTGGTCAGATTGTCATGTACAAATTTTCACAGTAATAACACGTTGAGTTTCAAATACAGTGTTCATTATTGGCTATTTATAACTGCAGATTTCCTGCTATAGGATCTGCATATGATGGGAGTAGAAAGATAATGCAAAACAAACCCTGCAAATGAATATTGGATGTTAAAGGAATTAGGAATTCCTGCTCAAATAGTTTTATTCAGTCAGTGAACACCAAACTGTATACTCCAGCCTTTATATGAAATGACATAGTATTTGCATGTAACCTACACACAAACTATGTATTTTTTATAACATATAATATAAACAGTAGGTAGTTATTAGGCTGCATTGTTTAGGGAAAATGTCAATGAAATGTATGACAGAATGCAATAATTTTCTTCCAGCTGTTGTGGTCTGTGGTTGAATATGTAGATAGAGAATCCATGAATATGAGTTGCCTAGTGTACTGTTTCCACAGGCAAAATGTATGTTTTTAAGGAGGGAGGCCTAGCCCGAATCATGTCATTTCCTTCCTTCCTTCCTTCCTTCCTTCCTTCCTTCCTTCCTTCCTTCCTTCCTTCCTTCCTTCCTTTCTTTCTTTCTTTCATTTTTTTTTTTGTCTTTTTGAGACAGGGTCTCCTTGTAGCCCCAGCTGTCCTGGAATTCACTATGTAGACCAGGCTGGCCTCGAACTCACAAAGATCTGCCTGCCTCTGCCTCCCAAGTGCTGGTCATTTGCTTTCATTACTAATGGTTTCAGAAAGTAGCAAAGTGTTGCTAAAATAAAAAAAAAAAACATACAAAAGATGAGTATGTCTGTTTGCATATGTATGTATATGTGGATATAAATTTGTATATATCTTTAGAGTTCCCTTTAATGTTAAATACAGTTTCTAGTGCTCTTCTTTCTCTAGTCTAGGTAGAAGATTGCCACTGCCATTTGCTGTCTTGACATTGGTTCACATTCCCAGTTAAAAACCACCCACATGGTATCATCTCTGCACATTGGCATAATTAACACCAGATAGTCCTAAGACTGCTTAGGAACCCAGAGTCTCTGAGGTACACTTCTTCAGCATACCTCAATGGAGATCCAGCTAGGACCACTTTGTTTCTTATATTGAAACAAGCTGGTAAATAATAAGTACAACCTGGTAGTCTAATATACATTAAAATAGTCCTTTGAAACAAGCAAGAAAGAAGATTCAATCCAGCAATAACTAAGACTCCATCCTGCTAGTAAATGTGTTACCTAAAGCTGTGTTCAGTTCTTTTCTGTCTTTATCCTTAGATAAGATACACAGAATGATTTGAAGGAGCTTTGGTGGCACATGGCTCTGAGCATGTTCCCTGACTCTTTGTGTCTCCAAATCACAGTTTTGTTTCAGGCTTTGGCAATTCTGCTGATGTTTGTGGCTGAGGCCCCTCAGCCTTTACAATCAAGCACAGAATGTCACTCGGTGCTGACTCAGTCATCTCAGATGCTGTGACTTATGTGCTCTGTCTTATCAGTCCCTTCCTTTGATCTTGATTTTCTTAAAATCAAAAAAAAAAATGGAGAACTATTAAGAAATTTCTACTTATCTAAGTGAACGTGGTTTAAGCTCATACTTTTCTGCATGTGACCCAGTAACTTAGACATGGGTCCTGGTTCTGTGCTCATCTCTGTCTCTTAATCTGGTTGCAGACATTGCATGCTGAAAAATGTTTCTATACCCTCTGTTTGAGCTTACATTTTTCTAGGAGGCTATCTCTAGTCCCTCTCCTCTCAGCTGATGATCTGAACTAAGTGCCCCATTTTTCCTTCAATGATGTCCTAACAACTCGCACTATTAAAAAAAAAAAAAACATTTTACAATTCGTCATCCCTAAAATACAGTAGTTCCTAAAAGTAGGGGTTGTGGCTCATGCTTTCCTGTGTTTTCAGCTCCTAGAACAGTCTGTATATAGAGAATACTCAACTGAACTTGATTTCACTGATGCTGACCTTCCTATGAATTTCCCATTTAGCAAGATTCCTTTATCTTCGTTCTTTCTTCTTTTAAAATTTTATGCATTTATTTATTTTTTTTGTGTGTATGAGTGAATTGCCTGTATGTATGTAAGTGCGTTCATGTCATGCAGTGCTCGTGGAGGTCAGAAGAGGGTATGGCCTTCCCTGGAACTGGAGTTACAGATGATTGTTAGCCACCATGTGGGTGCTGGGAATTGAATTTGGGTCATCTGTAAGAGCAGCCAGTGCTCTTAACCACTGAGCTATCTCTCCAGCTCCCTCTACTACTTTCTTTATATTATTTTAAAAATAAGCACCTTAAACTTATGCTATTCATATACCAGCATATCATAAGTCAGCAAACTACAAACTGCAGTTGTCGAAGTGCAGGGCAGTGGTTTCTCTGTTCTTGGCTTGACATTGATTAGACCTAACAGAAGGGAGAAGAAACGCTGGCCTGACCCAAAGAAGAGGCCAAAGTGAGGCTATGAGGAAGACACTCCCCAGAGACTAGACTGTTTTAAGAGACAGATTTCATGAGGAGTGCAGAAAGCAAATCAATAAAAAGGAGTGAGCTGAGGGAGCAGCTTTTTATCAAGAGAAGGGAAATGCCATGAGAGGGCATGCTATTCATTACAGCAGTCTTCTGGACATCCATTAGACAAGCCGGACATCTCTTAGAAGCAGGAAGCATTTGTTTCCTTCTAAACCTACTAGATAATATCATTGCTGGCTGGACAACTCTCCACCCAGCCCCCACATTTGTCTGCAGCAATGCCTTCTCTAAGGGGTACAACCTCAGGAAATGCTGAGGAATCTGAGTTCTGGAGCTACTGCCCAAAGCGATGGAGTCTGGGAGCTTCTGAGATACTTTTCTATGAAAACTGAAAATCATTACCCAGCCCTCAGGATGCTAATGCCTGCAAGTTAGTCATGTCTTTCCAGAACCAGGCTAGTGTGTTATTATTTGATCATCCACAGTCTGTCAACATGGAGAGATGTTTACAATGCTATGCTTATGCTTTATATATATGTTGGCAATAACAATAATGATTTTCAGTACCTTCTAGAGTTACAATACCTGCTTTTGTATAAGTAATGCACGTCAACCAATAGCATCACCATAATTCCCAAGACTTACTTTTGTATCTCTCATTTAATTCTTGTGACAATATTTTTGTTGCTGTTAAATATCTTTACCAATTTTACAAATAGTTAGCATATGGCTAAGGTTTGAATGAATCTCCATCTATAAATAAATATTTGTCTTACCCTCTTAACCTAATATAACTTTGGGTCATTTTTTCAACTAAATAATGTACATGATTTTTTTAATGGCTTCCCTTTAATGCAAAATCATTTTGCAACAGTTTTATTTCATCTCACGTTACCTTGTGATGGTCTTTCTGGATATCATTTAAATCATGGCCCTTTTTCTAACTTTCTTGCTGTACTGGAGATCAAGAGGCCAAGTAAAAAACAAAAATACAGAAAACACTAGGTCAACCGGAAAATGTTTAATCTCTGATTCTATCAAGGTAAGTCACATTTCTAACGTTCTATAGTTTGCAAGTGTGTTGAGCTCTTGTTCCATCTTGTAACCTGGTGGTCCCATTGAAAGACAAGTCATGTTTTGTTACTTCCTTTCTCATAATTCATAGAGTTAACCTCATATATTGTTTACTGAAAGCAATAAATTCATATTTAAAGATATATATTAACTACTCCATAGCAAAGTTTCATTTGATGCATCCTCCAGCCTGGTGAGTGGAGGTGGATAGCAAAGGAGGGTACAGATCAATAAGGTAGATTGAGATAAAAATAAACTACTAGGAAGAAAATAGGGAAAGGCATAGGAATGTTCAGTTGCTATCTGAAGCTGTGGGAAATCTTTGGGAGTGGTGCTGAGAGCAGACGGTAAGTTCGAGGACAACAGCATGCTTGAGAACTGAGCAGGAAATGGACTTAGGAAGGAAAGTAGCAGATCTTGTTGAGAGAGTTATACAAGACTTGATTCTGAAATCTTTTATGAAACTACAATCTTATTACATATATAATAGGAGAGCATGAGAGGATTGTAATCATGGGATCAAAAGAATAAGAAAATTTTTGTTTTCTCCAAGGATATCTTAGTTGTATTTAGACTAGTTACCCCCAAGGGTTCCACTTTAGTCCACAATATGCTTTGCCCACTAATGACATCTGAGTGCGAAGCTTATTATGTTACAGCTGCCCTGGTCTCTCTTCCATTTCTCAAATGTGCCAGGCTCCTTCTCAATTCAAGGCCTTTGTTTCAATAAGCCTTGTTAAATAAGACTTTTGTTAAATAATAACAAAAATTCTGAAATATGATTCTTGTTTTAGCCTGAAAACTCTTGTTTATCTCCTGGTCTCTGCTTGAGTGGGGATTCTGCAGTTAATTATTTTGGACCCTAAGTTCTTCAGGCTACAGTGTGATTTATGTAATATTGAAAAATTATCTGTTCAATGTCTATATCCCTCAACAAACTATAAGCTCCCTCTGATGGTCAGTTTATATGTCAACTTGGGTAGACTATATCATGTAGTTGTTTAATCTAGTTCTAGGTATTGGTGTAAAGATATATTGTACCTGTGGTTAACATCTAGGATTAGTTGATTTTAAGTAAAGGAGACGATCCTTGATAACCTGAGTAGGCAGCGTCCAATCAATTGAGTGATTTTAAATATAAACCTCAGGTTTTTCTGAACAAGAAGGAATATGAATTCATCTGCCTAACAGTTGTTAACCTAGTAGTTTGCCCAAATGATTGTAGTCTTGATGGATCTCATAAATCACCTGAGCCAAGTCTTTTAAATAAATATGTCAGAACCAGTCTGTCTCCAGATGTGTGTATAACTGCATATCTATCTCTATCTTCTATCTCTAACATCTATCTATATCTATTATCTGTCTTTCTATTTATCATCTATCTAATCATTATCATCTATCTATCTACCTATCTATCTATCATCTATCTATCATCTATTATCTATCTATCTATCTATCATCTATCTATCATCTATCATCATCATCATCTATCTAATCTATCTATCATCTATCTACCTATGTATCATCGCCAAGAGGTGGCTGCTAATGACCACAGCTATTCCTTGGTGAAACGCTATCTATCTATCTATCTATCTATCTATCTATCTAGATAGATATCTATCTATCTATCTGTCTATCATCTATCTATCTTCTATTTATCATCTGTCTTTCCATCTAACATTTAATTATCTCTCATCTAGCTCTTATCTATCTATCATCTATCTTTCTATTTATCATCTATCTTTCATCTATCATCTAATTATTATCATCTCTCATCTAGCTCTCATCTTTCTATCTATCTATCTATCTATCTATCATCTATCATCTATCATCATCTCCTATAATCTATCTAATCATTATCATCCATCTATTTATACATCCATCTATATTTCCTATTGTTTCTGCTTCTCTGAGAAGTCTGACATTCTATCTGAGAGGAAGAAAATATGTTGGTCTTATCATTGTGTCCTTCAAACTTTGGGCAGGGCCTTATACAGAACTGGACCTTAATATACAACTTAAAAATAATGTAATGATAAAAAGATTTTGAGACTTCTCTATAGTGTGAATCCAAACTTTCACCTTTTGCTTCATTCAGTCACAGAAGCCCTTGGCATTGACTCTCATTCATGATTCTCACTCAAGCAAAATGAATCCATGGGGCAATGATGCATCAGCTCAAAGAAATGGCAGGGTTGAGTTGGGGCCCGGTTCTCTCAGCTTCTATTTAATGCCTGTTATCCATGTCTCTCTTTGAGATTTAATTTGACCTGCTTGCTCATACTATAGAGCTTTGCAATGTTTTCATAATAGACCAACAGCATCTACATGTGCCTACAGGACTTCATCATAAAGGACTTCGACATTAAGATATGCCCAAAGAAAAGTCATCAGAATATATTTGAAAGTCATCTAGTTAAAAGAATCTAGTTAAAAGTCATCTAGTTAAAAGAATCTAGTTAAAAGTCATCTACTAGAAAGAAAAATTAAGCTGAAAACTTGCGTATTATTGAGCGATGTCTTATTTATCTATCATGAGAATTGACACCATTATTCCCCAGCTGTTAGCAGAAAGAGAAGAAAAATTATCTGAATGAAAATAAAAATTTTAATTATTTAATAGGTTTTCATTTTGACTCTGGAGGAGCCCGCGTGTTTTGACAGGACAGCAGGAGGGAGTGCAGCTCAGATGCAGTTATTCTGAGCTTTGTGTGATTATGAATCCATGATTACTTAGGCTGTCACGTTCCACCCCGAAAATCATTTGGCCAAAATAAGAATTAGTATATTTTATTGGTTTGTTTTTACAACTGGGACAAGGGAGAATTGATCAAGAAGCAATCTATCAGTCTTGCTCAAGTCCTGCAGTATTTTCTCCCTTCCATTAAAATGAAAACCATGGAGACTATTGATTCAAAGCCTTCCAAATTCTGTTCAGTTCTCAACCACACCTCAGAAACTGTGATCCAGTTTAGAGTTGGGATTGCTTATTAGCTCTGTTGATTAGACTGTTTTATTTCTTACTGCCCCTACTTAGCTCTGCTTGACCATCTTTTTGTACCAGTCCAGCTTTGTTCTTGTTGGAACTTACTGTTGGGGTCCCTGCCATTATGATTTGTCTACTAAAAGCCATGACAAAGGGACAAACATGGTCTCTTCCTTTAAAACCTTGCAGTGCCATTGTATATTTAAAAAGTAAAATCATAAAAGGATAAATGACTACACAGTCTGAAGACAGTCTTCTCCGGACTTTTTCAGAAAGTAGCTTCAGGGCCTTGGTATGGGTGCTACACACCTATGGGTCTTGATTGACTCAGATCATCTTCAGGACTTCCCAGGTTAGCATGAGATACTCTTATGGCAAAAGATATAGGAGGCAATTTTGGAACACTATCATAGCAAGTCAGATCTTGTTATGTGGGAAAAGCTGCCACACATAGTAGCATGGATGTCTAATGAGCTCTTAGAGTGTTTAAAAAACTGTGCATCACAGAGGTGATATTATGATAATGGGTATCAAACTAACTCTGTCATCTTTGAGTTTTCTCAAAAGTGTTATAAGAACGCAAGAGGGCCTGGGAGATGGCTCAGCAGGTGAGAGAATCTGCTGTACAAGGTGTTGAATTTCCAACACCTATGGAAAAATATGGAAAAGGTTGTGAATACCTGTAACTCCAACAGTTGGGTGTAGAGATGAATGGATCGCAGGGACCTGCTGTCCAGCAACCTAGCTCCAAGTACAGTAGCAGACCCCATGTCCAGGGAATAAGGTCAGAGTGATAGAGCAGGACACTCAACATCCTCTTCAGGCCTCCATGAGTATGCATAGATGCAAACATTTCCACACGTATGTGCACATACACTACACATATACACCAGATCACTCACAAACATGCATAATAAAAAAGTTTAGAAACAAATACATGATAGCTCGGAAGTCAGGATTAAAGATCTGATCACAAATCTGTATTAGAATAATTACTTTGGCAATAGCTGCCTGAGAGTCGATAAGATGGAACTCGGGGTCCCCAGTTACAGCACATTTTAAACTGCAATTGGTGGAAAGCAACTAAGGAAAATACCAAACTCCTAACTTGTGGATTCTGTTTCATATACTTCAGTTTGCCTAAAGAAGGCCACCAGCCAGTGACAGGAATTGTTGGCATGAGTCTCTCCTCTGATGTACATGTCTTACCTTTTGTCTATAGTGGGATCATTAGTGATGATCCTGCTTATAGGGGTTTGCATGAGTAGGTATGGTGGAAGTGTCACTAAAATAAATAGTGTGTCGTACTTTTCTATTATTCATTATTGATTTTTAAGATCTTCCACACACTCCAGGGCAGATTAGGAATAGGCATAACAGTGTCTGGGATCAATGCCTGCATATCAGAAGTCATTGAGGCTCAAACAAAGAATGCTGCGAGAGTGACCTAATGTCTCTGTAAACACATAGCTTATATTCTCTGTGGATATTTTATGGATTAATAAGATATATAATATACACATACATAGCTATATTCCATACAAAACTCTCTAAATGGACAGATTCAATAAACACACAATTGGTTAATTGGTAATAGATACTGTATCATAAACACAAGAAAAAATGCAAATATATGCTTTTATTCATAATGTATAAAACAAAGCAAAATGTAACCTCTTTTGGCTGTATTCCCATTGAAGATTTTTTTCTTGTATGAAATAGCGGGTTTAGGTTTTTGTAAAATGTGAATTCCAAATTCTTAATAAGAGAGGCTATTTTTATAACCCCCCTGCAGCAAGTCAAGGCATTCTTCATTGCAACAAAGAACTTTAAACTGTGTTTATATTGAAGTTATTTTTTTCTTGAAAACTTTGATTCAATATGCATAGCTGTCTGTGATATGATTGATGTTACAAAAATGAGTTTTGAACATTGTTATCAAGATTTTTATTCTATGAAAGCTTGTTTTTTAAATGTGGTTGTAAGCCAAGTCCTTTATCTCAGGGTGGCCTGTAGGGAGCCTTCCAAATGGTAAGCAGACTTGAATTCACGGTAAGTGATGTTGAATAGAACCAAGAAACAAGTGCATCTGCAAGTGTGGTTAGCAGTTTCCAGATGGTTCCAGATTAAAAAATGAGACCCTTAAGCAAATTGACAACTGAGAGTAGAGAAAGCTTTGGTGGTTTCTATTTACAGATTGTTCAGACCTCAAGCAATTTATCACACCAAAAAGCAATATGCTTTCAGGGCTCAGGCCTGTATAGGGCATGTAAGGGAGTTGGCCTGATAGGAAACAGGAAATGTACTCTATCTCAAAGGTCAGCAAGGATGCCATGTAGCATTTCAGGTAGACTCCCCCCTCAGGTAGGGACTTTTCCTGGCAACTGGAAGAGATAAATCTGCAGGCAGTTCCAGTAATGGCAGAGAGGAGAGGATTAAGAGGAACTTGGAATTTCAATAATTACTCTGTAAGTTCCAAGAGAACAGAGTGTATCACTCTCATAGGCTTCTGGTGTGGATAGAAACTGACAGGCCACCTTGAGAGTAATTTCAGCATTCAATATATATTAAAATATTTGAAATGTACGTAATTTTCAGTAAATGTTTAATTCTGAGTTTTATTGTATGTAGGTCATGCAAGTATATAGAGATGGAATTTTCAAGGATAGTCATTGTAGTTTATAGTTTTAAATTCACAATTGATTAAAAGTTAAAAAAAAGAAAAGAAATAATTTAAATGCACCATAGAATCTTTCTTAAGCCCATTTTATACCCTTTGCCTGAAAAGATTTCAGCTGACGACTGTCTCTCACTTACTAGCTGCCTGATTTTTCCCCCCAACTTTCACTCATTGCAATGCCACTGAACTTTCCCAGCTCTGTCCACTGAATGCTGTTCCTCTTCCATAACTTCCCATAGCTTATACCATCTCTCTTTCATATCCATTCTTAGCTCTATATCTATGGCATGGTGTTTTTCTCAATGCCACCCAGGAAATATGATATAAAAGTGTTTTCAAAAGAACACAAGTGGACTGATTTCATCCATAAGGTCTATCTAAATGTCAGCACAGTAAGGAGAAGTCATATTAAGAGGAACACCAAGGAAATGTGAAGGAAATACTCCGAGAAATAGCAAATAAATATATCAGACTATCTTTTCTTACCTTCTCTGTGGAGCCACTTTATTCTTTAAAGCAACGTAGAAACAATAAATTGTTGGGAATCACAGTAATGTAGAGGCAAAGTCTGTGGCACCAACCATATAGGGAGGTGAGTGAGAGGAAGCACAGGCTGCAAGGATTTTACAGCACTCAGAAAGCGGTGCAACATTTCTTTCAAATGTTACCTATGCAGACTTTGATAAATTAAGGATATATATTACAGTCTCCAGGGCAGTAATTCACACATAAAAGACTATAAAAGGTAAAAGAAGAGAGAGGCTAAAAAGACTGATTTATCCAAATGAAAGTAGAAATAAAATGAGCAAAACCCAGATGGGATAAATAGGAAAGTAACAGCAAAATGTTAGCTTAAGTCATAGTCAATTACATCAATTGCAAATAAAGCAAACACTTCAAATAATTGACAGAATTGACAATACTGAATTAAAAGCAAAAGCTAATTATTAGCTAGTATAAAAGCTGCATTTGAAACCAGAGGAACAAATTGGCTAGAAGTAAAAAAGCAGAGAGTGACTATGACACTAGGAAAATAATCTTCATAAGGTGATGAACTGACTATATATATACACATCTATATATCTATTTCTATGTATATACATATTGGTAATTTGTTTGAGACAGGGTCTCCCTGTAGCTCTAGTTGACCTGGAGCTCACTATGTAGACCAGGTAATGTTGATCTCACAGAGATATCCCTGCCTCTGCCTCTCAAGTGCTGGGATTAAAGGCGTGCACTAGCATTCTCAGCCCAAAGTGATCAAATTAATTTCAAAGAGGGCAGAATTTAGGGCTGAGCTAGTCAAGAGACATATTTAAAATAAAGAATATATGTCCTGGATGGGAGATAGAATGGTTGTAAAGATGTGTTTGCAGCTGAAACAATGCCTACAACAGGCAAATCCAACTAATGATTTTAACACTCTCCCTCAACTGATAAAGCAATTAAGGATGAATATTTCCTTAATTGGTATAAAAATAATTTATAAAACAGTAAGAACACAGAAGGGTTCCACAATTACATCAACATTAAGTGTATATGTGGGACAGTACTGTTCAAAAAATATTTTCAAGTGCATGTGGAACATTTATAAAGCTAGAGTACATCATGTGCTACACATATTTCTAAGTAAATTTCAAAGAATTACATGCTCTGGACAATTTTTCAAGCTGTTGGAAATCACATACCATATTTTTAACTGAACCATGTCCCAAAGAGGAGATCCCAGAAACCTTTAGAAAATATTTTATACTGAGTGGTGATGAAATGTATACCAAACTTTATCTACGCACCTATATCATTGTTAAGGGTTTGTATGTATATGCAAAGCAAAAAGGAATTCTGATCATAATGTACATTAATAGAGAAATGAGCAAATCAAACAAAAATAAGTAGAAGGATAAACAAGCAGAAAGGCTGAACTAGAAAATAATTAAGTTTGGCAGTAACAAAAATTTAGAGGGTATTTCTTTGTAAAGTTTACAAAAATTAAAAATCACCTAGCTGAGCTAATAAAACAATAGGAATACAATTGTTTATTTCAATAAAAAGATGATGTTGCTAATCCTACAAACACTTAAAGGGTGAGAATTTTGTAAGTAATATTATGACAAAAATGTCATTTAATTAAATGTGTAGTTCATAGTCTGCAAAGGGGAAAAAAGGAGATTTAATGTTAAGGATGTAGCGTATAGCTCAGTGGTAGAGTACTTTCTTAGCATCAATGAGGTCCTGGCTTTGATCCCAGCACTAAAAAATAGTTGAATAATTCTGATCGTGAGATGTACACAATGAAAACAGAAGGCTGAAAAGTCGTAAATGTGTTACAGAACTAGAGTTCACAATTTGAAAATATTTCATAAATGACTGTATTCATTCTTCCTATTCTTAAGTTAAAATAAACACATGTGGAAGGGATAATACCAGTCCCCCCACAAATATGTCTAGGAAATAACAGAGCAGCAGTTACAGTGATGTCACTGCTTATGAGTTATCAAGTTGCTTGTTGAACACAGGACAGAGTGTTAGCCAATCAAATCAGCAGTATGTGTGAAATGT
The DNA here is from genome assembly GCF_000622305.1 of Nannospalax galili. Taxonomy (NCBI): domain Eukaryota; kingdom Metazoa; phylum Chordata; class Mammalia; order Rodentia; family Spalacidae; genus Nannospalax; species Nannospalax galili. Next base: position 589,041 of record NW_008341810.1, on the reverse strand, counting down.
AAGGTCGCATGACCAAATACAGTTTATTCAAAGGATGGAAGGTGATTGTAACATCTGAAAATCAGTAAGTATATTTTGCAAAACAGAGCAAAAGAAAAAAATTGTGATTATCTTCATAATATATATGAGAAAATATCCATGACGTTTGAAATTCATTGATGACAGTCTTTTAGCGAACTAGACATAGGGAAAACTTTCTCAATCTGTTTTATGGCATTTGTAAACTCTCAGCCAACAGGCACTTCATTAATGATTACTATTACACCCTCTTTCCTATAGTCTGGAAGAAGGCATAGACTTCGGATCTCACTGATTTTTTCAGCAGCATACAAGAGAAAGTAAAAGACAAGCAATGTCAGCAGCAACAAAGAAAATAAACCCCAGACTTCAAACACACAGAAAGAAAACCGTCTAGAAAGGAAAGACGATCAAATTGTCTTTACTCTCTGATGACATGATTCTTCTGTAGAAAAATCCCGAGGAATCTACAGGTAAATTACAAGAAATGAATGAACTTAGCAAGGTTACAGAATTCAGTCAATTGTATTTGCATTTAATACCAAAAAAATAACCAAAGTTAAGATGTAAGCGAAAATAAATTTCCAATAATAAAAAAGTGTGTATAAAAGAATATGGGACAATGCGTGCAAGACTCAGAAGTTGGAAACTACAATATAATTCAGAGTAATGAATTTGTTACTGTAATAATAGACTGGATGACTCAGTTTTGTTAACAAATCGCTCTCCACAAATTCAGTGTAACCTCTATCAAAATCTTAGCAAGTTTTCTGCTGACAAGATGATTCTACGAAATTATATAGAATTTCAAAAGACCAGGATAATCAAGACAATTTCAAAACAAGAGTAAGGCTGACGGACATTACGTTGCTTCTAGACTGACTACAGAGCTATAGTAATTTTAAAAGTGTAGAGAAGAAGATCAATGGGAAGTAAAAGGAGTTAGGAACAGACTGTACCGCAAGTCACTTGATATACTACAAAGATGTCAAAGTAGTTCAGTGAGAAAACAAAGGTTGTTTACTGGATGGTGCTGGAACAATTGTGTAGGAGCCTGGAAGGAAATAACCATTGACCATACCTGACATCGTACACAAACTCTAATTCAGCTAGCATCACAGTCATTCCCACAAAAGCTAGAACCATTAAGATCTATGAAGAATCAGGAGAATATATTTGTGATGCTGGAAACATTTTTAGACAGGACACATAAAATGGTAAGTATAAGGAAACAGAATGTTAAAATGAACTCTATGAAAATTTAGATCTTGAGATTATCAAAACACACCATGAAGAAAATGAACATGTACCCCCTCAACAAAAAGATTTACAATACATGTATCAAAAAGGATTTGTATCCAGAATACAAGGGATTCTTATAAACAATTTTAAATTATACAAATATTTAAACACTGTCTACAAAGAAATATATACATCAGCACATGAAAATGTGATAAAATTGCATTTATCAGGAAACTGCACACTAGAACTGAACTATAATCATAAACCACTCTACTTTTTAAAAATGGCTCCCATTGAAGCTTCCTCATGCAGCAGTGACAACTGGTCACCATGCAGAGAACAAGAGACTGCAGACTGCTTATCCTATATCAAACTTTTGCCTCCCAAGGCTCAGGGATCATTGCAGAAGAGGGGGCAGAAAGATTGTATGAGCTAGAGGTTGTGGATGACCAC
>NW_008341810.1:584926-587183 GCF_000622305.1 Nannospalax galili | reverse complement strand
GAGAAAATTCTTTATATAGAAGATGATGATTAACACAGAATCACAACTGGCTAACTTGCATAGAATAAGAGGCTGCAAATTGCTTATTCCCGAGTAGGACACCTATATCAAACTTTTGCCTCCCAAGGCTCAGGGATCATTGCAGAAGAGGGGGCAGAAAGATTGTATGAGCTAGAGGTTGTGGATGACCACAGGAAACAGAGTTTTCCATACAGCTGGTCAGTTACTCATATGAGCTTACAGTAATGGTGACATAATGCACAAGTCCCACTTAGGTTCAAGCCAGACGAAATCCCAGCATAGATGTGGGGAAGTGTGTAAGAAACCCCAACCTTACCTGAGTAAATACTGGCAACTGATGGTTGCTGGGAGGGAGATTCAGTCTCTTTTAAGGATGAAACGCTTGGTAGGTTAACCAGGTTCTCTTGGATAGACCCACATAGAAAGATATTTGTGGATACAGTTAGACTCTGTAGGCCTTATACAAATAATAGAGTACATTAAATTGAGCAAGGGGCTGGAAGGGGAGTTGTGGATAGGGGAAGGGATTTAAGTGCCATCAAAATATATTGTATGAAAATCACAAGAATTCAATAAAAATTAAAATTAAAAAGAAACTTTATTGATAAAGATCAACTTTTTTTTTTTTTTTTGGTCTTTTTGAGACAAGGTCTCCCTGTAGCTCCAGCTGTCCTGGAACTCACTAAGTAGACCAGGCTGGCCTTGAACTCACAGAGATCCGCCTGCCTCTGCCTCCTGAGTGCTGGGATTAAAGGCATGTGCCACCACGCCCAGCAAGATCAACCTTTTAAATGGAAGTTGAATGACTCCTAAAAAGTTGCTGCAAGGGGTTAGGGCTCTGTTAAAAATATATGTACGGCTGGGCGTGGTGTCATATGCCTTTAATCCCAGCACTCGGAGAGGCAGAGGCAGACTGATTGTTGTGAGTTCAAGGCCATCCTCAGCTACATAGTGAGTTCAGGTCAGCTGAGGCTACAGGGAGACCCTGTCTCAAAAAGACAAACAAACAAACAAACAAACAAACTCTCAGTATTGGGTGAACTGTAAACAGTATAGCCATCTTTGAAAATGGTTTGGAAGCTTCCTCTAAGTTTAACAATTCAGCTGTCTCAGTAGCTTCACTGTTCCCAGTGCTGGGGAGTAGAAACCGGGATTCCGAGGGCTTGCTGATCAGTAGGTGGAGCCAAATGAAGAAATCTGTCACAAAGCCTAAGATGGAAAGGTATGGAGGAAGACACCCAACATGGGTCTCTGGCATGCACACTCATGAACGTATGTGCATGCAAACTGCACACACACATACACACACTCACACAAAGTTGAGATATAATTTCCATGTCCTAAAATACTACTGCTTTGAATGAATGGTTCTGTGAGTTTTGACAAATGTCTTCAACTCTAAAACCCACATCTCTTTCCTCTTTGGGAACACTTCTATCACCCCATCAAATGGCTCATCCCCTTTCACAGCACATCTTCCTGCTCTAGAGGGCACACCACTTATTTCTTTTGACTGATTGTCTCGTTTTCCAGAATTAGAACTGCAGTTAGTACACAATTATGTTGGGTTCCAGTCACTTCACGGAATGCTTTTGTGACTCATACATGCTATTGTGGGTATCAGTGTATTATTTACCTTTGTTACTGAGTTATATGAATATGACACAATTTGTTGAATCATTCCCCTCTTGATGAACATTGTGGGCCTTTCCCATCTGTTGGTTGTTATGAAAGATTTTATCAACTTTTTTGTTCGAGTCTTTTGTTTTGTTTTGAAATGGTCTCATTATGTAGCTCGGACTAGGCTCAAATTTGTGACCCTCCTCTCTCAGACTCCCAAATGTAATTACAGGTGTGCAATCCACCATGCCTGGATGTACTGTCTATTTATTGACAAAAGTTCATTTAACCTAACTGTGACATCCAGCTTTTTATGTAGGTTTTGGAGATTCAAATTCAGCTCCCCAGGCTTCTGTGGCACATACCTTAGTACTGAGCAATCTTCCCAGCCACATCTGAATAGTTTTTAAGAATTTTTTTGATTTTTAGAAAAATATCACTGATCTAATTCTACTGGTGTCATATTTTAAGTGAAAAATTCTAAAACATAAATTTCAAGTACTGTTATAGAAAATGTGTTTTGTTAGTGGAATTTATGCTTACAAACAGCAGAATGATTTGGCTGGGTGTGGTGGTGCATGCCTTTAATCCCAGCACTTGGGAGGCAGAGGCAGGC
>NW_008341810.1:576514-584634 GCF_000622305.1 Nannospalax galili | reverse complement strand
GGATCTTTGTGAGTTCAAGGCCAGCTTGGTCTACATAGTGAGTTCCAGGACAGCTGGGGCTATGAGGAGACCCTATCTCAATAAAGACAAAACAAACAAACAAACAAAAAACAAATAACAGAATGACCCCAGCTAAGCATTTATTAACAGTTATCTAGTAGTTCGATGAGTATTCAGGAAGATTGGGAACTTAAGTTTGCCCATCACATGGTCAGGAACAACACAGTAAGATCTCTGTGATAATTAATGTTGATTGTCGACTTGACAGGATCTAGAATTACCTATAAGACAAACCTTTGAGCATGTCTATGAAGGAGTTTCTAGATGGGATTGAGTTGGGAAGAACCATGCTAAATGTGGGTGGCACCATCCCATGGGCAGCCACTAGACTAAATGCAAAGGAGAAAATTGACATTCTTGCTGTCCTTTCGGATGCAGATGCAATGTGACCACATGCCTCATATTGCTGGTACCATGATCTCCCTGCTATGATGGACTCTGATTTCAACTGTGAGCCAAAATAAATCTTTCCTTAAGTTGTGTTTTTAGGTATTTTGTCACAGCAAGGGAAAAGTAGCTAATAAAATCACCCATGATTTTTCCCATTGTGTAGGTGCCTCTCACTTGAATGATGGTATTCTTTGCTATATGCAAGGTTTTTCATTTCATGAGGTTCCATTCTTCAATTGTTGATTGTAATTTTCATTGCAATCAGGATCCTGATCAGAAAGTCTTTTCCTGTGGCTAAAAGTTTCAATGTATTCCCTGTTTTCTCCTCTATCAGTTTCCATGTATCTAGTCTTATGTTGAGGTCCTTGATCCACTTGGAGTCAAAATTTGTGCAGGGTGAGTGATAGGATCTAGTTTCATTTCTTTGCAAGCAGCTATGTAGTCTGATCAGCACCATTTGTGGAACATGCTGCCTTTTCTCCAGTATGTGATTTTGGAATCCATGTGAAAAATCAAGTGACTGTATGTGCATGGACTTAAATCTGGGTTCCGAATTCTGTTTCATTGATCAGTGCATCTGTTTTTATGCCAATACCAACCATGCTGTTCTTGTTAATATAGCTCTGTATTATAATTAAAAATTAGGGGTGGTGATACCTTTGTAATTTATTTTATTGTTCAGGGTTGCTTTGACTATTCTGGAATGTTTTTTGTATTTCAATGTGAAATTTAAGATTATCTTTTCAATTTCTGTGAAGAATTGTGTTGAAATTTTAGTGGGGATTGCATTGAATCTGTAAATTGCTTCTAGCAGGATGGCTATTTTTACAGTATTTATCCTACTGAGCCAGGAGCATGAGAGGTCTTTCCATCTTCTGATATCTTCTTCAATGTCTTTCTTCAATGTCTACAAGTTTTTTTTTTTTATACAAGTCCTCCACTTCCTTGGTTAGATTTATTCCAGGATGTTTTATTGTTTTTGAGGCTATCATGAGTGGGACCACTCCCCTTATTTCATTCTCAGTAGCTTGTCATTTGTATATAGGAAGGCCACTGATTTTTGTGTTTATCTATCTATCTATCTATCTATCTATCTATCTATCTATCTATCATCTATCTATCTATCTATCATCTATCATCTGTCTACTATCTTTCCATCTACTATCTACTATCTATCATCTTTCTATCTACTATCATCTATCTATCTATCATCTATCATTTCCATTAATCCATCCATCCATCCATCTATCTATCTATCTATCTATCCAACTATCTATCTATGTATCTATCTATCTATCTATCTATCGGTCTGTCTATCTATCTATCTATGTATATATCTATCTATCTATCTATCTATCTGTCTGTCTATCTATCTATCTATGTATATATCTTTGTATCTATCTACCATCTCTCTAGAAGAGAAGTCTATCTATCTATCTATCATCTATCTATCTATCTATCTATCTATCTATCTATCTATCTATATATGTATCATCTATCTATCTATTTATCTATCTATCATCTATCATATATCATCTATCTTGTTACTTTGCTGAATGTGTTTATTAGCACTTGGAGACTTCTGGCAGAGTCTTTAGGGTATTTTAGGTATAGAATCATATCATCTGCAAATAAGGATATCTTGACTTCTCTTCTAATCTGTATCCCCTGTATCTCGTTCACTTATCTAATTGCCATAGCTAAGACTTCAAACTCTATATTGAAGAGGAATGGAGAGGTAGACATCCTTGTCTTATTTCTGATTTTAGTGGAAATGATTTGAATTTTTCTCCATTTAAGTATGATGTTAGCTATGAGCTTGTTGTATATTGTCTTTATCATGTTGAGATATGTCTCCTATATCCTGAGATTCTCCATGACTTTTTTCAAAGGCCTTTTCTGCATCAAATGAGATGATCATGTGGTTTCTGTTCTTGAATCTGTTTATGTAGTGGTTACATTTATTGATTTACATATGTTGAACAATCCCTACAATACACAGAATGTGAAAAAAATCTTTACCTTCTATATACCTGATGAGGGTTAATATCTAGACTATACAAAGAATTCAGAAAATTAACATAAAAATCAAATAATCTAGTTAAAAATTGGGGCAAGGAACTAAACAGAGTTCTCAAATGATGAAACACAATTGGATGAGAAACGTGTTTTAAAATGTTGACCATCTTTTGCTATCAGGGACATGCAAACTAAAACTACTTTGAGATTTCATCTTACCCCAATCAGAATGGCTAAGATCTCTAAACCAAACAATGAAAAATGCTGGTGAAGATGTGGGGAAAAGGGAACATTTATCCACTGATGGTGTGAGTGCAAACTGCTGCAGTCATCATGGAGATCAGTGTGGAGGTTCCTCAAAAAGCTAAAAATAGATTTACCATATAATCCAGCCATACCACTCTTGGGCATACACCCAAAGGACTCTATGGCTACTAAAGAGATACCTATTCACCCATCTTTATTGCTGCCCTATTCACAATAGATAGGAAATGGAAACAACCTACATGTTCATCAACTGATGAATGGATAATAAAAATATTGCACATTTACACAATGGAATATTTTTCAGCATTTAACGAAAGCAAATTTATGGAATTCACAAGTAAATAGATAGAACTGAAAACAATCATCCTGATTGAGGTAACCCAAACCCAGAAAGACAAGCATTAACATGGTCTCTCTAAAAATGGATGCTAGCTTTGAATCTTTAGATAAATGTGTTGCATTTGGAAAATCCTTAGAGATCAAGAAACTAACATGAGGCCAGAGAGGGTGGAGATAGAATGCAGCAATATAAATGGGAAAGGGGAATAACAGATAGAGTGGACATAATGGGATGGGGAATGGAGGGGGAGGGAAGAAAAGGGAGTAAGCAGAGATAACTAAAGATCTTTAGAAATATTAATATGGAAACATACTATAGAATCTTATTTCAATATATACATATGCAATATCAAAAGAGTTTAATGTGGTTACCTTGTAACAGGGGTACAATGGCCCCAATAGGTACCACATTCTAGCAAATGGAAACTCTAATGCCAGGAATAGTCTCCCTCATCTGGAGTTTTTGACCAGAGACATCCCATAGACTTTCAAGCAATATTGACTATTGTCACTGCACTTGGCTACCCACCAGAACTTGACAGTAAGACCCAATTGCTGCAGTTACTACATACCTGAATTGCAGAACAAAGAGAACTGAAGATGCTGTTGATCTCAAAACTACAACACTGCTGGCTGGCTTTCATAGTACCAGAAGATATGCTATACATGTTACTGGAAGAGAAATGTAATTATTAACTTTACCCAGTTGTGAACCCTAATAACTATAATAACTGTCTTTACAAACTACGACCCACTGGTGCAATAGTGGCAGGAATATTATGGGAATAACCAACCACCTTCAATTGGATTGAAGGCCTGCTTTACAAGATGGAGTTCATGCCTCATACTGTTATTAGGGCCAAGAACCTGTGGCTAGACAGTTCACAGACCATAGGGGAGAGTATACTATCATTCTGAATAATAGGTGTAATATTAAACTTATAATGACATGGTCATATCCATAGATTAGTGAATCACTCAGCTCTCACCAGAGAAAATACTTCTTGCAACAGATGGCAATTAACACAGAGACATGCAAATGATCAACGTGCAGAGAATAAGAGACTGTGGAGTGCTCAGCCCTAAATGGGACACCTATATCACACCCTCTCCTCCCATGGCTCAGGGATCATTACAGAAGAGCAGGTAGAAAGATTTTAAGAGAAAGAGGTGGTAGATGAATACAAGGAAGCTATCTTGTCTGGATACCACATGGTAGTTGCAGATATGAACCCTTATGACAGCATGCACAAAAACTATGCAAACCCAAGCCAGACAGGGCCCAGTATGGATGGAGGAGGTAAATAGGAAACACCAGCCCTACTGAGGATCTATTGGCATTTGGTGGATGCTGGGATGCCCTGATAACAGTATCAGGTATGGCCTCCATCTTAAATCCAATAAGGAGAGTGTTGAGTATTAGATACTATAATTTTTTCATTTATTGTAAGTAGGGAAAGAGATGTATGAGTAAAAATTGCTGTGCCCACATTTACCCTTTGTTGTTTTTTAAATTTTTATTTATTTTAGTATGTGTGTGTTTGGAAGGCACATGGTTGTCATGACTTGCTTATGGAGGTCAGAGGACTAATTTTGGTGGTCGGTTCTTTCTTTCCATCGTCTGAGTCCTGAGTGATTGAACTCAGGTATTGCACCAAATTTTCCCTAGAGACCCACATGCACTCTCTGAGACTTCAGGGTCTCTCAGTCCTTACATGAATTGACAAGACTGACATGATACATTCTATTTGGGTTTTAGCGTGGTTTATAACATCCAGGAAAGGGTGACTTACAAAGGCATGAACTCCCATGGCCCAACTTCTACATTTTGGCTAAGCTTTGAGATCCATGCCACCAATGCACTCAGTGTGCGTGCCTTCTCTCCCAAGGTTCACTGGCTCCATTTCAAAATGGCGACTACTTTTCCCTTTTCCCAGTGTGCTCAGTGTTTTTCGGCATCTCTCAGCTTTGGTCTGTAGACCTACCCCTTCTGGGTCTCTGGGGGTTCAGTTCTAGCTTCCTCAGAGGACACATCTACCCAACATCAGGTCATCAGGCTTGACAGCAGTGTTTTTATCTGCTGAGTCATCTTGCTAATCCTTACCCTTTATGTATGACCATAAGAGAAACAACTCTCTGTATTGGTTGCTTGTTCACTGAGTCATTCCTTAAACATTGTCTTTTCTTTATACACCTAAATAAGTGTGTCTCAGGGAAAGCCAATAAGCTTCTGCTGTGTCCTCACTGTGAAACCATGGGACAGGTTCTTTACCCTAGGATGAACCACTGGGGTCTAGAAATGGCTGTTGTGCCAGGAATGGGAATAAGCTCTAATGATCAGTCCAGATGTGCTAAGAAGTTCGTGTTCTACACACAGACATTCTCTACTCTTGTTGCCTTCTTTGCTCAAAACTTTGGTGAACCCTGCTATGGGTAGGAAAAGGGTTAAATGATGTTCACAGAGTAGCACATTTTTTTAATCTTATCTAGGAAAGCCTCCTCTATTGTCCTCCCAGACACTTCGGCCTTGTGACTTTCACATAGCTGTTCATACTAGGTTCTTAATTCCCTACTAATACATCACTCACATATTTATTTTCTAGGTCATATTATTAAAAAATTGTGGGTACATGTGTGCAGTTTTTTCGTGTGTGTGTGTGTGTGTGTGTGTGTGTGTATGTGTGTGTGTGTGGAGGCTAACAGTCAACCTTGAGTGTCTTTCCTCAGAAGTCATTCATCTTTTCTTTTGAGGCAGGGTCTTTTACTGTACTGGAACTTGTCAAGTAGGTAGGCTGGCCAGTGAGCTCCAGGGACCCCCTTTCCCCTGCTTCCCAGTACTGAGATTAGTAACCATGCCTGGTTTTCTTCCTTTTTAAAATTTTATTCTTTTGTTAGTTTCTTAAGCTCAATGGCATAGTTAAATTATACATATTCATAGAAATTATAAGTTTAAATCATAGTTGCAATAGTGTAGAACTCTTAGTAATTTATTAAACATAGTCTTTAAGTTTGTTTTATTGATTTTTTTGTGTATTTCATACACAACATTTCAATCTATCTTAATCATCTTTATATGCCCATCCCCACTGGCACCCTCCCATAGTCCCCCCACTGGAGCCCATATCCCTTTTCTCTGCTCCCCCAGTACTGAGATTACAAGTGTGTGTAACCATGGCTGGTTTTCTTCATTTTTAAAAAACGGTGAGTTCTGAGGCTAGAACTCAGGTCCCAAAAAGCAAACACTCCATTGACACCTACCTTCCCAATCCATTTCAAGATTTAAATCTTGTTTTTCCTAAGGCATTACTGCTAGCCAAATAATTCAGCCACTACCCATGAAATTCCATGGAGAGTCATCTCTTGTTTTCACTCCTTGCATGACAGAGGACAATGAGGTTTACTGAGTGTAGATTTAACAACTAGGCACACTTCTTACACAACCATCTTTTGGAGCCTAACCAGATGAAGAAATATCTATCATTATCTACCTCTTTCTGGGGATATAATGCAGAGCCTTCTTTACGTCAGTTTTCCTTTTCTATGTAGGGCAGAGGTGGGGTCTGAGGAAGACATGACAGCATATAGGAGTGGGCTCAGTGAGAATAGACCTGTCTTTGGAAATTGTGCGCTGATCCAAAGACTTGCTTGTACTTTTTTTTGTAATATTTTATTATTTTATATTTTATGTGTGTGTATTGCCTGCATGTAGGTAAATACATCTGTGTCATGCAATGCCTGTGGAGAACAGAAGAGGCCGTTGGATCCCCTAGAACGGGAGTTATGGACAATTGTTAGCTGCCATGTGAGCGCTGGGATTCGAACCCGGGTCTTCTGCAATAACAGCCAGTGTTCTTAACCACTGAGCCATCTGTCCAGTGCCTTGCTTGTACTTTTATATTCAGCTTCTGCTTCATCATGAAATGTTTCTGGTAACACTTGACTTTGTGATAATCATCATCAAATAATAGCCATTTATGATGGATAGCTCTGAGTACGCAGATACGTACTTTCCTTATGGTCAAGTTTTCACTCTTCACAAAGCTCTTATAGCAAGCCAAGATACCTTTGTCCAAAGAATTACTTGCCCAATAGGACAAGCTCTTCTTTCTCTCCGGCCTGCTATGGTTCTAATAGGCCCCTTGGCACATTCTTGTGAGCCACAGAGGTTTAGGAATCACTGGATCTAACTCACAGGAGCCAAATGGTAAGCTGCTTCAGTTGGAGTTGACACTACCTGGAAGCTGTATCGGTAACTTAGGCAATAGAATCAACACATTCACATGAGGGAGTTGTGTTTAAAGAACTGGAAGAAGACTATGTGCATCACCATATTAACTGTGAAGTGGAATAATTTTTCTTTCAGTTTATGTAGGATATGCTGTTATGACCTACATGGTCCTTCATAAATGAAGGTACGGGAATTCACCCAACAGCCTTCACCCTCAGTTTAACATATTAGAGCTTTATGTGTTTGCCTGTTTTGTCATACAGATGTACTATTAAACTTAATAGATTATCATCAACATCATTCTTAGGGACTAGACCACCTGTTGCAAGATTTAGGGAATATCTTTCACTTGATGACATTTTGTTGCCAAAGATCCTTGCTGGGCATTTTGTCATTTATTTTTCATGCAAATCCTACTGCAAATCATTAACTCTCTCCCTTCTTTGCTGTGGTGGTGAAGTCACCTGATCTCATATGCAATGTTATAAGGGAGCTTTACAATGGAAAAGCATCCTACCCTCATTCAAAGTACACCACATTTTCAGAAAGGATGTCATTCTCCTCATCCATGTGTTTCCCAATATTGCAAAAAAGAGACTGCCATCTTGGATGTCTTGGGGTATATCAGGAGTGAGTAAGAGCTCTTACTTGATAGATACATTGCACAGATTTAGTGCCTTTAAATCTACATTTTTTTTTTACATTATCACAAGGAATTCTGATGTCTTGATCTTATTTAGTTAGTGCACTCTACAGCTGAACACTGATTTCAGCTAACCAGCAGTGCAATCAGCTAGAATCAGTAGCAGCTCCTCCA
>NW_008341810.1:505765-576496 GCF_000622305.1 Nannospalax galili | reverse complement strand
TTTTTTTTTACATTATCACAAGGAATTCTGATGTCTTGATCTTATTTAGTTAGTGCACTCTACAGCTGAACACTGATTTCAGCTAACCAGCAGTGCAATCAGCTAGAATCAGTAGCAGCTCCTCCAAAGGCACTATTTTTAGAATTTTGGAATCAAGTATTCATGTTAGTAAATGAAACGCAGCCTAAACTCCTGTCTAGGGCCCTTATGGACTCAGATCTGACATAATCCTGCAGCCTATTTCTTGGCTCATATGAGCAGAAAGTTATGGTATTTTCATGTGTAAATATCTCAAATATCATATTTTAATTTACTATCTTTCACCCCCAGAAGTTCTGGAATGTTCCTCCATATTCAGGTTTAGAGGCAATAATTGATGTTGAACAAGGTTAGCTGCAAGAATCAATTATATTAGGGATAAGAAGATAATACTATCAGCAAAGGAGGCTCAGTGGAATTTGGAAGTTTAAGATACATAAAATTATCCACTTATGTCATTGTAAATGATCATGTTGTGATTTTCAGTCTTATTCTTCCTCAGTGAGTACCCTCTTCTTCTTTTCTTTCTTATTGGTGTATATTGTTATATAGAGAATTGGGAGTTCATAAAGAGAACCTCCTTCAAATAGAACATGGTCTTTGACCATCTTCACACCTTTGCCATTCTCTCCCTGTAGTCCCCACCTGCTTTTCCCTTCCCATCTGTATCCTTCTTCTCCAAGTTTCTCTTCTGCTTTATATCCTACAAGTTTAAATATGTACATAAAAGGTTTTATGTATTTATAATTATTTAAGGACCCACGAAATGAGAAAAAAATACATTTGTCTTTCTGCATCTAACGTAAATGGGTTAATATGTTGACCTGCAGTTGAATCCATTTTCCAGCAAACAACACAGCTGCCCTCTTCTTTATGGCTGGATGTGTAAATATTCTCCATCTACTATATGAATTCATCTGTTGATGGGTATCCAAGCTGATTCCATAGCTTGGACAGTGTGAACAGTGGTACAGTAGACATGGATGTGCAGATGGTATGTTGCCTTAGAGTCCTTTGGGTATGTACCCAGACAGAAGTGGTATAGTTGGGTTATGTGATTGTTCTGTTTTTAGTTTTTTTGGAAAATCCTAATCTTATGTAAGACACATGGTAAGGCTAAGATTTTAATATATATTGTAATTCAGTAATCTATAAGATCAAACTTTTGGTTTCATTAGAGGCTCCATCAACCCAGCAGTGACAGTATGTACTGCTCTATTAGGTCGGTTATATAAATCCCTTGGTTGCTTGGTTGCAACTTAAGTCAGGAATTAGAAACTACTTTTTTGTGATCTACAGATTTTAAATACTCCTATGTGATTAGAATTCATAACCTTGCCTTATACACCTCTGATTTCACCCAACAGCCATTGCTGTAAAGTATATAAAGCTAACCTTCAGTACAAAGTGCACTACAAGAAACCATAAGCAATTATTGTGTTACCATTGTCTTCGTGTGGATGGGTGATCAGCGTTGCATTCTCTAATAATCCTGGGTACTCATTGTCTTCAAACTTAATTAGATCAACACCAATCTGAGCTATCCATTTTCTTGAGAGTGTTCTGCCCACAACCACTTCTGTTAATAATCACCTGACTTGTCAGGGTATTTACTTAGAAGCAATACAATTCACTCATGCTATTTTAACAGGATTACAAATAAGTAGACTTTGAATTGTTTTCTGTGGAACATAGTGCCAAAGAACATAGGGAATAAATTCTTTGTGGGTCATCATCAGAACAAGTACATCAATCATCCATCACTCACAGGACTGTTGTGTTGGGTTCATACTGTGTTACTTTCCTCCATTCTGTATTAGTGTTCCCATGGGCCAGATGCTACAACCTGTACCCCTTCTGTCCTCAAAGAATCAAGAGTATCTCCATGTGTTACCACCATCTCAGTTTGCTCTCTTTCACCTTTCACAGCTTATGTGCACTCCGACTCACATTCAGAACCCAGGTTTCCAGGGCTAGACCACTCAGCTTTACAGTTTCTGGGTTTCAGAAAATAATGTTATGGATAGATTATACTTGCTGGATAAGATACAAAGTAGTTTGCACAGAAAAGTTTTATAAGGCTCAAATAAACAATATTTACATCAGTTATCTCTAGATGAAGTAGTATATCACATATATTTTCCTTTTGCAAATTTGTGCTTCTAAAATCCCCAATAACATGGACATTTTAATGAAACAAGAAAAGTTAATTTAAAAAGTTAAGTAAAAATAAGGAATAAAAAAACAGTGATTTGTTTAATCTTTCAATCATGATATAAGATTAAGAGTTCTATACAACAACACAGTAAACTCACTCTTCCAGACCCAAATGTCATTATTTAAATTTATTTTCCTACAGAAAGTTTGCAGATTGAACAAGGAATAATACATCATCAGTACATGTGTATCATTTTAGTAGGTTTCAGAGTCAAAAAAATAGCGAAATGCGAAAACTTTGCTGTATTGTCAGTGGCAAGGTTGATCTTTATACAACATATTATGTGATACATGCCTTCATGAATTGATAATATATGGAAAATTTCTGTTAAGTGGATAAAAGGACCGATCAGGACAATACCAAGGAGGCTGGCAGTTACTTTGAACTTACAATATGACTTAAATCTTAAAATATGACTGTAGTAAATGATTAATATGTGGACCCAGGGCAGGATGAGGAAACAGCATGAGTAATTCACAGGAAATATCATGTCACCCTGCTTTGACAGAACCCACTTAAGTATCACACATGACTTTTTGAGTATTATCTTCTAGGAAGTGACTAAGGTTTACTATTATGATTGCCAGACTTAACCAGAGAAGAACACTGAATCAATGAGGAAGAATGTGGGACATGGAACATTTCCACAACTACACTATAAATAATTAGAGAGTAGCATAAAGTAAATCTTGGAACTTTAGCCTGAAGCCAAACACATTTGATTTAGATTCTAGTCTTCCTATAAGCAACATATAATTATATCTTCTTGGGAAAATTATTTACTTGTCCCGTGCCTCAGCGTCTGATTAACATTTCTAAGTAATATTGAATATTTCAAGCAATTCTAAGCTAACCAGGTGGATATTGAATACTATCTCCTCTTTCAGGTTGATAATTTAATAAGATAATGCTTAGAAAGTATTTACCTTATCAGTTCTTGACCCGTAACAAGTACTTAAATATTAGCTAATAGTATCAGCCTTTATTTGGCCTGTCTTTCATTACATCACTCAAGGTATCTAATAAACTCTATGCCTTCCTTTCTTCTTTATAAAATGTAGTCAACATAAAAGTACACTTATGACTAATTAAAAAAGAGATTACTTGAAAAAGACAAAGTCCTCCAGATAGGCATGCATTTTATTTTTTTAATGTTATTGGATCAACTGACAGATTTATTACAATGCTTCTTTCAATGACAGAGCAGGTTTGGATTCCTTGGGGGAAAAATCACAAACTCATATTGAGTTGGACCCAAAGAAGCCACAGTAGAGGGAGTAGCTGTGCATGAATTCTCACGCTAAACTGAAGTGTAATTTAGCACCCACATGGCCCATCATTTGAAGAATGATGCTGAAAATCAATCAAGTCAGTAAAAAAATTAAGCAGATAATTGGTAGTTAGGAAAATATATTATAAGTGTTGAGCGCTCTTTCCATTTTTATATAGATAGGTCAGAATTCTGTGAAAACTGTCCATGATTACTATGCTCAATGCACAACCAGGGAAGAGGCGGAAGACTGTAGACTAGCGCTCTTTTGCCGTAGTAGATTAGTCTTAACTAAAATTAGGCTTAAGATTAGACCTAACTAAAAATGCATTTCAAATCATAAGAGAGGGAGGAAGGATGAATAATCTAGAAGAAAACAACCGTCACTTATTTCAGAGTACACTAGCAAAGAAATGCAGGACTGTGACGATGTTAGGGTTCGAATGCTTGTGTGATTCTGGCTCCTCCATTTACTGCCTATGTAAACTTGGAAAACCTCCATTTCTCTTTGCAGTAGTTTTCTCCACCATGAGAGTAATAGTGCCCCACAAGAGGAAAGGAAAGTGTGAAGTGCTCAAAAATAGTGCCTGGCATTTCATAAGCTTTCAATGATCATGAATCCTTTTTATGCTAAATATGACTCACTAGTCACCCAGGAGATGCAAATGAAAACCACAGTGAGCCATCACATCACATCTGTTAGAATGCCTGTCCAAAAAAAACCCAAAACTGAAAGATAACAAGCTTGTAGTTCATGAAGAAGATGGAACATGGGTACACTGTTGGGTATGTAAATTGGTACAAGCACTGTGGAAAAAGAATGGAGTTTTCCCTTCAAAAGTCAAAACACAGCTAACTTAAGATTCAGCAGTCTCTTTGCGTGATATACATTCAAAGGCAGTGAAAGGTGTGCTGTGGAGATATCTGTACCTCTATATTCACTGAAGATATAAAATCGACCTAAAGGAGTTGTGGGGGAAACAAAGAGAAATTTGTCAAAGGAAGCAAAGTCAAATCCCACATCGGACAGTGCCCCAACTCCTCATGATGGTATGTGGGTTCCCTGCTCCCCTTTCGACTTCAAGCCAGATTTCTCCCAGTCCACATACCTGTCCTTTCCTATCATGTCCTCAAAATTATCAGCCTAAGACCTTATTTCAATCCCTACACTTATTTTTTAAAAATATTTTATTTGTTACTTTTATGTGTAATGTGCAGATTGTTGTGCCTGCATGTATGTAAGTGCACCTGTGTTGTGCAGTGCCTGTCAAGGCCAGGAGAAGGTGTAGGATCCTCTGAAACTGGAGTTATGGACAGTTGTTTTCCATCATGTAGGTGCTGGCAACTGAATCTGCAAGAGCAGCCAGTGCTCTTAACTGCTGAGCCATCTCTCCAGCCCCTCAATGCCTAGACTTATTCAAAAGTTGATCTCTATAGATAACATTAATCTACAGAGACTATAGATAACATTAATCTACAGAGATTGCTACTCCCTTACTGTAAGAATAACATCATAATGCAATCTTTTAAGATGATGCTATTTCCATTCTAATAGAGGATCCAATAGTTGCTATAAAAATGACAATCATGATGTTTTAGAATGTTAGGGAAATGCCTTTGAAGGAAAGGCTCATTTAAGGATTCTCGAAGTCTTTTATACTCCCACAAAATCTTTGCCCAAATGGGTGAGTTTTAGGAATCAGATGGAGAAAGACCCTAACACTGCCTTGCCCCTAGTGGTAGGCATTATATATAACAATAAAAGACTAGTAAGTCTTTCCTCAATGCCACAGGTTTCATTTATGTTAACCCTATGAATTCTCACAGACTCTGTAGGATGGTAACATTGCCAGTCTTATTTATGAATGAAGAAACTGAGGAGCAAATTAAGTGAAAATCAAATTCAGTGAGCAGCTAGTTAACCTCTTCAGAGCTCTGCCGTGTTGCCTCCCATGAAATAGCTCATTCCTATAAGTCAGGAACTGTTTTTGTTATTAGCTTTATTTAATGGAAAGTATATTGCCGAAGGTCTCTCAACAAGGAAACAGATGAGGATTCAATTTCAATCCTTTTTGTTCCCCAACCCTGTGCTGTTTTCACTACTTGAAGCTGCTTCTGCACAGGTTTTAGAATCCCGTTTCCATCTCCAGTCACTGCCACACTAATTTCCCCACAATGGAGCTGATATGTATTTTGTACCATAAGCAAAATGAATCGGGTATTTGACCATTCCTTTTTCTGATGACATCCAACTGTCAGTTGGGTCTACCTCCTGGATGGGGTCTACCTCCCTGGCAATGTTTTCCAAAGTGCCCTTCAACAAAGCAGTTGTGGCACCTTTCTGACACTTTGACTGCCTAATGGCTTACCTAAAAAGCTAAAGGTGGCTTTACTCAGATAACGTAATTCTACCTGCACTCCTCTAAAGAGATTTAACGTGTTATTCTGTATGCAATTGAAAAGCAATTAAAAGCAAGCACAGTCGGTTTCAAGTCTCTAAACATTGCATTGCAGCTAGAAATCTTGATTCCCATTTCTTTGTTTCCGAGGCAAGGATCTTTGTAATTTCTTTTCTTGCTTGTGTTATCCTTTGTAACACTCTTGCCGTTTAAGCGTCATATGTCTCCATAACAGTCTTTCAGAGAAAAGCAATAGCCATTGGAACAAGTTTTCAGGAAGGGGGATTGAAAATAACAAGAGAATAATGCGGAGAGCCCCAGATTTTCAGAATGGGAACTTATATCCTCCTTTGTCTCCCAAGCCACAATGGACTGAATTAACCTTTCATTACGTGGAGGGGAAGGACTTAACAGAATGATAGCCTAGGGAGGAAAAATACTCCTTGGTGAAAGTGCAAACAACTATGTATACCACTTATTTATTTCGACTGACAGTGAGTTTTATTGGGGAGAAATTAGAAGAAAAAAGCTCATGGTTTTGACTGCCTCTCTGCCTCCCACCAGCACTGGGGTAGCTCTTGACAGACACTGAACCTTCCTGTGAGCTAGGTATTTACCATCTGGATTTCACAGCTCATGAAATCAAAGAGGCGAAGTTACTTGCCTAGGGGCATGCTGTGTGAGGATCAGAAGCAGGATTCGGGCCTGACTCTAAGTTGGTTTTGCTTTGGAGGTCTTCTTTGTGACAGACAACAACGTTATTAACAAATTTATTTTGACCAACACAGAATACTGCAGTTGTCAAAAGACCCAATATGTGAACGCTGACACCTGTTGGAATGAAGGTGGAACTTTTCTCCCGATTTTCCCTGTATCTGTTTGAGGGGGTGGGGGACCACTATTAGAGTAACACAACCTGGTGCTCTGCCCCATTCTCCCTTGAGCATTCTCCAGGATGGGACATCCTTCAGTTGGTGAGCTGGGAAAGAAAGTATGGAACAGTGTGTCCCCAGTTCCTTCTGTTTTGAGAATTGACTGTTGACAGGTGTTTCCTTCCTCATCTCTCTAGTTTTAGGTTTGAAAGCCCTCATCCTGAGAGAAGCTTTGTCTGCTATTTCAGTGAACTATGAGCTCCATTAACAAGGCCATCCACCTCTGTGCCTTCGTAGTCTTCACTGTCAACTCTGGCTCTGATGAAAGTGATAATTTATCATTCTAATTTCTATGTGGTTGATATGGTTTGCCTCCCTCAATCAGTTGCAACTCCAATCCCAGCTCCCCAAACCCTCAGTGCGTTTACAGTCTCATAGGAGGGCATGACATGGATAAGACAATGTTGCGTAAACACAAGCTAGCTCTGACGGTAGCAAGTTCTGGGGAATAATCACTTAGTAACCCCTCTTCACAGGACTTTGTTCAGTACTCAGTAGACCCTGCAGACTTCTGGGCATCTGTGTGGCCTTCTCATTCTCTCTGTTAGAGTTTCTTTTCTCTAGTTCTCTTCTCTCAAACTTCTAGTCACACTGAGACCATTAGGTCCACTGGGCACTCTCCTCTTCTGGTGTTGAAACTGTCTTCGGGAATCAGTCTGTTCTCTTCCTCTAGAGGCTTTGCTCCAGGGCTCCCTATGACATAACATTTCTAGCCCCTAGTTGCAAAATTTCTACATGGCTAAAATAGTTCCTTGATTGAATAGCTGGGTTCTTAAAATTCAAAAGTGACGATCCAAACTATTACACATGAACATTGTATTCTGATGAATGGCAGAGACAAATAAGTCAACATTTTTCTCAGGGTTCAGGGAATGTTTTGCTGTTTTTGTAGAAGCTCTGGAATCTGGCAGACCCAGTATTTTTGGTATCTCACCCTGACAGGACCCTTATCCAACAAAGGTCTGTTGCCTGAGTAAAAAGAATGTTATAAACCAAGCCACATGTCCAGAAGATAGTTCACGATGCACTCCACATTTTGGTGATTTTGTAATTTGACATCTTATTTTTCTGGTGATGAAGCTTAGTTTATTTTTCTTAATGTAAATTAAGGATCATCATACCACTGTTTTAGTATTTTTAAAATTAATTTAAATATTCTGACAATATCTTACAGTGTGTACCACACTGTATTTCCATTCAGCCCCCCACTACTATCCTCTCTCATGAAAGGTGTGTTTTGAAATAGACTTGGAACACCAGATACATTCAATTCAGCATATGCCATTATTGGTATGTTCTGTTCAGTAGGGAGTACAGGCAAGCCTCCCTTTTTTGAGTCATTTTTAAATGCTTAAAAGTTTAAAAAAATCTATGTCTACAAAATTCTTAAATAGTTGCAGTTGCTTAAGTCTCATTTAAGTTCTTAGTACTCTGAACTCGTTAGGCTACTGTTGACAGGTGGTTCTAAATAAAGCGAAAGGTTCAAGAGAAAGATGACTGAAATCCTAGGTTGATATTCACATGTATCATAATGGAGTCATTGTTTCTGTTTGATCTGCTTGTTAAGTAGAAGGTTTGATGCTATGTTTTTACTTCATTTCAAAAGGCATATAGGAAAGGAAATACTGAAAATCAGAATTGAATTCTATGTGTTTTACCCTTTCCCAGTTTTCAATGGTCATTAAAACCCACATTTTCCACTGGGAGAAGAAATGAATGGATTCTAAACATTTGGAGAGTTTAAAAAGATGCCTTAATAACTCTAGCTGAAAAGAGTTTGCAATAATCTTTTAGTTTGTAGATTAATATAGTTTTGTGAATAAATATCTCATACATTTATTGAGCACCTGGGTACTTTCTATTGCAATGCCTAGCAAATATACCAGCTATTGAAATAGGTAGTCCAGAACATATTTTTATTCCTCCTGCATATTTATGATTAACAATTGTGTGCATTAGATCTTAAATATAATACACAATTGAATGTATATATAACTATATGTAATGAACTACATATTGCACAAAGCTCATGAAATACGAAGCGTAGTCTTTCCTGTTCTCTTTCTACTCCATGCTCATCTTTGTGAACACTAATTTTACCAACTCATTTCCAGGCATATAAACCGACATTGACTCTTACCTGAAGGACAGAGTTGAAGCAAGCCACCCTGTGTGAGCTGTGTGGGTTTTTGCCTGGGGCCCCAGCCGCATTTTCCATCAGTCTCAACAAAATCTTTGCGGTCAAAGTGTTTCATTTGTATTTTCTCAAAGATGCTTCTTAGTCATTCTTGTCATCATCTTTCTGATAAAGACATTTATACCTTCTAGGAATTCCCTTCCCATTGTCTTTTTATCTTGTCAACCCTATATTTTCTCCAGGGAAAGTCAGATATCATCCCTTCATATAAATATCAACTGCTGCAATCTTAAAATCTGGTGACGTCTTCCCTTCATCTGGGCTGCATGCCACCTGTGAGAAAGGACAATGGTCATATTATCAGTGCAAATGATATCACCTAGAATAACACAGATACAGGCAGGGCTACCAGCAAGCTGTTTATTTGTGTGTGTGTGTGCGTGTGTGTGTGTGTGTATACGTGTGCTGGTGCTTATACCCATGCATACCCATGGGCATATGGAGACTGGAGGAGGACTTTGGATGCCCTACTCTACTCTATGTCAGCCCCTTGAGATAGGTCTCTCATTGAATCTAGCACTTAATTTTTTTTTAATCTAAGCTGGTACCAATAAGCCCCAGGGATCCTCCTATCTCTTCCCCTTAGTGCTGTTAGAGTTGTGTAAGACCATCTACTTTCGTGTGCATGTTGGAGATCTGAGCCTCAGGTTCCACAAACTCTTTACCCAGTGAGCCCTATCCCCCGCCCTTTCATTTGATTTATTTACTCAGTATGGCAACTGGGACAATAAAAGTGCTTCTGTACTTTGGGTCAATGATTTGGGTTCTAATTTTGACTGTTGTTTTCTGATGGGAAATTTTCCCTTTGACTGTTTTACCACCTGTGTGATCAGAGGCTTGTGACATGATCTTTAAGTCTGTTGCAGCACTAATAACCTGTGATGTGTTACAGCTCAGCACTTGGAAGCAGTAGAGTTTTATGGCTGCACATGATGATGATATGGGATTGGCCTTCCTGGGGTAGCAGTAATAAAAGAGGCAGCTCAGATACTGTCTCTACTCTTGCAGTACTGTCATGCAACATTTGATTTTTTTTCTCAGTCACATAGTGGCTACTGTACCTCCAAATCACTCATCTATACCTTCTGGTCAGAAAAAAGGGTCTTTGTCAGGAAAAATGTATCAAATGAAGATTCTCCTTTTTAGTCAGTCAACATAATGGATTTTCTAGAAATCCCACCTAAGAAAGTCAAGGAGAGCATTTATGCTGGGCAATGCCTTCTCAACTCAGGTGATCTCTCTCTGTCCGTCTTTCTCCTTCCATTTGTCGGAAACAGAAGGTAAACTAGGAGACCATTTTATTCTGATGTTCTACAAATATCTGTATCTTCACACCTTTCTATGTTAAGCAATTACTGTAATGAAACAGTTTCTAAGCAGATGACAGCTGGTAAAACTTTTGGAGGTGGTGAGTAAAGGGTTTAGACAGTTCCGTTCAGGGATTGCTACAATGTGACTGCTTCTTGATCTTTGCATTTCCTTCTTCAGAAAGGCTCGTTGTGTTTTTATAAGATTATAATTTGTCTGGTTAAAAGCACTGGCTCCTCTTACAGAGAACCTAGGTTCAATTCCCAACACCCATGTGATGACTAGCAACTCTCTGTAACTCGAGGATCCAGTGCCCTCTTCTGGCATCTGCAGACACTGAACAACATGCAGACAAAACACGTAGATATATTTTAAAAATCTTTAAAAAATTATAATTTCCTTGGTGCATAGTTCATATAGAATAACTTACATTCATCAGATATAGATGAGTTTTGACAAGTGTATAGATTCCTAAATCTACTGACATAACAAAAACAGCAAAGACAGCAAACCTTTCCATCACCACCATAGTCCCTGGGCCTCTTTGTAACTCATTTTATTTTCCTTTATATGGCTAAATAATATTTCAACGTATGTGAATGCCACATTTTATTTATTTTTTCACTTGTTGATAAGAATTGTGTTGCTTCTATTTTTTGGCTATTGTAAATTTTTATATAAACATTTATGTGCAAGTATTTGTATTGAAAAAAAAATTACACATTTTCTTGGCTAAATAATGATAATGAGATGTGAGTGTCACTTTAAAAATCTGTTGAATTATTTTCCAGAGTGGTTGTGCCATTTTACATTCCTGAAAGTAATTTTTATGTATATGTTTACTGAATTTTTGTGCATTTCATATGAAACATCTTAATCATCTTTATACCCCCTCCCCCATCCACACCTTCCATAGCCCCACCACCAGATTTCATGCATACTGTCATATATGTTAAGCCCTATCCAGTCAAGTCAGTGTACCCAGACATCCCTCGGTGCAAGTTCACCCACTGATTCTAGTCAGCCTATCTGCCGTCTTTCCTTTAAAGAAGATCATCTCTCCCTCACCCAGTAGCAATCAGCTGTCAATAGTTCTTCAGCAAAGGTTGGGGCCTGTTACCCATTTCCCAAGTTCTATGTTGGGTTTTTGTCTGCTTGAGTTTGCATGGGTGTTGTGCATGCTGACACCATTACTGTAGGTTCATATAAGCAGCGTCCCAGGAATCTGTAAGACTGTTTCCATATGGTCATGCACCACCTCCCCTAGCTCCTACAATCTTTCTGACCTTTCTTCCACAATGGTCCCTGAACCCTGGATGGGTGAAGTTTAATATAGGAGCCCTGTCCACGGACCTACAGTCTACACACTCTTATTCTCTACATTTTAGACATTTTTGGCCTTTTGTGTTCATTGCTCTTTATTGGCATGAGGGAGCTTCGTTGATAAAAGTTGAGAGATGCCTGACAGTAATTTTTAAGAAATTCTGTTCCTCTATATTCTTGCTAACACTTGCTATATTCAGTCATAATGTTCAGCCATTCTAATAAGAATTTAGTTATTAGCTAGATATAAAATCATTTTAATTATCTCATGTAAACTGAATTTATTTCTGATAACATATTTCTATGGTATTTAAATAAGTTTTAGAAGAAGACAGATAATAGTGAAAGGTAGTGATAATTTTGATTCTTCCTTTCTAATTATAGAACTCAAATTTTTATGTTACATCATAGTACAGTGTTAAACTTTTGAACTTACAGTAAAATAATTTCAGAGATAATGAGCCCATTTATCTTGTTTCTCATTTAATTGCATTATCTTTAGTGAGTCAGCATTCAGTTTAAGCACTTTTAGCACATCAAGAAATTCATTTATGAAAATTATTGGCAAAGGAGTTCACTTTTATGAAATCATAGTTGCATGATACATATCTGAAAATACACTTTTGGCATCTATTGCTACTATTACCCCTCCCCAAGTAATTAATTCAAATTCCGTGAAGGAACTCCTTTTGAGTACATACATTTTTTGTTTCTTAGTGTTTCATTTCTAATTTTGTCACAAGCACACACGAATCTTAATCTGCGTTTGCCAGGTTTTCAGATCAGCACTGTTTTGTGTTCATGAAAATCAATATGGAATATTTCCATTTGGCTTTGTGCTCTGGAATAACTTATAGCCTTGAGGCTGCTGTTTGAGTTAGGAGGTGCCATTGCATCAAATTACATAGCTTCTTGGAAGAACAGTTCCAGCTGCCTTTTTGAATTTATCCCATAGTTTCTGATCTGATAAGATTCCTCCTCCAGAAACTTCTTTGGTTTTATTCCTTCCTCCTTCCCATACTGTTTATCCCCCAGACAAATGTATGTAGACATTCATTTCCTTCATAAGTTAAATCTAGTAGCCAAGGACATTATTTATACAGCTGACAAGAGTTTTAGAATCTCTGTATCTGTGCTTCGAGTCATTTTCTTTTCCTAGACATCTGTATTTTCTTTTTCTTTCATTAAACTAGATTAGTATTTTTGAGTTGTTAAGATCATTGTCCTAGTGTCATCAGAAATAACACACAATATAAAAATTTGGTGTCTATAGATGTGTAGGCTTGTCTCTGAGTCTTTTATTATGTTTCATTGATTTACATGGTAGTTTCTGTGCCTGTACCATGCTGATTTTTCATTATGTCTTGGTAGTATAGTTTGCAATCAGGTAATATAGTGCCTCTATCTGTGTTCTGTATGTTTTGAAGTACTTCAGTTATCTGTGGCTTTTGTATAGCCATACAAATTTTAGGATTTTTCTAACTCTTTGAAAAATGTCATTAGAGGGACTGGAGAGATGATTCAATGTTTAGGAGCACTGGTTGGTCTTGCAGAGGACCTGGGTTTGATCTCCAGCACCCACATGGCAGCTAACAACTGTCCATAACTCTAGTTCAAGGGCCTCTGACACCCTCTTCTGATCTCTGCAGGCATTACATTGCATGACACAGGTGCACTTACATACATGTAGGCAAAACACTCATACACATAAAATAAAAATAATACAATATTTTTAAAGAATGCCATTAGTATTTTATAGGACCACATTGAATTTATAGATTTCTTAGGCAGTATAGCCAGTGTTCTAGGTTGCGTTCTGTTGCTGTGATAAACACCATGAGCAGAAGTAATTTAGGAAAGGAAAGGGTTTATTTTGACTTATACTTCAAAGTCACAGTCCATCATGGAGGGAAGTCAGGGCCAACCCTCAAGCAGGAATTCAAGCAGAAACTATGGAGGAATGCTGCTTCCCAGTGTATTCTGGTTCCTATTCAGCCTGTTGAAAGCACACACTTTTTTTTCTCATTATATACTTCTATTGAATTATGTGCATTTCATACAATACATCTTATTCATATTTAGATCCCCCCCTTTCTGCACCTCACCATAAGCTGCCCACCAGATTTCATGAATTTTGTTAAATGTTAAGGTGTATTGAATCAAGCTTGAGTACACAGTTATCCCTCTGTGCAAGTTCATCCGCTGGAGCCTGTTCAGTCTATCTAGCATCACTCCCTTAAAGAAGATTGACTCTTTCTCACCCAGCAGTGATCAACTGCCTGTAGTTCCTTGGCTGAGGTTAAAACCTCCTGCCGATTTTCCTATCCTAGTTTTATGTTGGTTTTTGTCTGATTGAGTTTGCATGGGTCTTGTGCATGCTGTCACCATTGTTCTAAGTTCATAAGTCCATATGAGCAAGTTCTCAGAAGCCTAGAAGACTCTGTTTGCTTCTGGTACCACCCCTGGCTCTTATAATTCTTTCTACCCCCTCTTTCCCAATGGTCCCTGAGCCCTGGGTGGGTGAGGTTTAATATAGGAGTCCTATCCAGGGATTGTGATGGCTAATCCTGGGTGTCAACTTGACTGGATCTGGGATTAACTGAAATGAGAGAGATCTTCTTGATTGGATCATCTGAAGTTGGAAGACACACCCTAAATGTGGGTGTTATCTTCTGATGGCAGCCCATATAAAAGGCCAAGGCAGAGGAGAATGCCTGACTTCTTGCTGCTTACCTTCTTTCTCCGTGGTGAGTTCGTCTTGCTGCTGTAGTCTGAAGACTAGCTGATCTTTTGGAATTCATCAGACCTTCAGCGCCAGATTGAGACTATTGAGACATCCAGCTTCGTGGACTGAGTGACTACGGATTCTCAGCCTCTCCAGTGTGGTGCAGCCATTGTTGGACTACTCAGACTCTATCCTGTGAGATAAACTGATATATCTCTATACATATATATTCATTCTACTGGTTCTGTTTCTTTGGAGAACCCTGACTAATACAGGGATATGCTCTCTTCAGTTTCTTATTCTCTACGCTTTGGCCAGTTGTGGCCTTATGTATTAATCACCTTCTGTTGGGTGAGGAAGCTCCATTGGTGAGAGTTGAGGGATGCACTAGTATTCTCTCTAACCCGGTTTCCCGTGCGTGCGTGCGTGTGTGTGTGTGTGTGTGTGTGTGTGTGTGTGTGTATGTGTGTGTGTGTGCACACATGCATCCAGCTGGCCAGGAACTTGCTATGTAGATCATCTCAGACTGGCCTTGATCTCAGAGAGATCTGTCATTGACCTCAGCCTCCCAAATACTGGGATTAAAGATGTGCACCACCACTATGGGCACAATGAGTTTCTTATGGACAATAGAAGGGTGGATTTTGTTACTTAGTCCATCCAAGTAACCTGTATCTTTTGATTGGGGACATAATGTTTAAAAATTTCATGTTTAATGTTATTTTTGAAAGGTGTATGTCGACTGTTGTTATTTTGTTTTTATTTTTGCTGTGTGTTCTCAGTTTTATTTTGTGTTTCCATCATTATAGCTTCATTTGTTTTCTTTCTGTAACTTCTTGGCTATGTTTATTCCTTTCTTCAGTCTGTGTCTGTTGTGTTGTGTTCTGTATTCTTTGTAGGGCTGACTTTGTGGATATGAATTCTCTCAGCTTATTTATGCTACGTGAAGATTTCCTCTCTCCTTCAACTGTGGCAGATATTTTTGCTGGGTAGAGTAGTGGGCATAAGTGATCTTTTAAAATTGGAAGTATATTGATACTCATCTGGCTCTTCTAGTTTCCACCGAGAAGTAAGCTGTTATTCTGATAGATTTTCCTTTATGCTTATGTTCACATTGTTTCTCTTGCAGCATTCAACACCCTCTCTTTGTTCTCTATATTTAGTGATTTAAGTATAATAAGACTTGGGGAATTTCTTTTCTGGTCCTGACTATTTGGTGTTCTTTTTGTTTCTTGTATCTTCCCTTAATTTTCTTTTATGACCCTGTTGAAGGTATAATCGATTATTAATGACCTGGGATTCTTCTCATTTTTATATACCTATAATTCATAGATTTAGCCACTTTATTGTGTTCCAAAATTTCTACACATTCCTTTCCTGTGCTTTTTAATATTTTATATTCTTTGATTGAATGGTCTAATTCCTCTGCTTTATCATCAAGTCCTAATATCTTCTGCTTTTTCTATTCTACTGGTAAGACTGGCCTCTGAGTTTTCAAAATGGGTTATTGTGGGTTTCAATTCCATTTTCATTTCAGCTTGAGTTTTCCTCACTATTTCTAACCATTTGCTGAATACTGTTTTCAAGTCCTGAATTTTCTTCATCAGTTCATTCAGCCCAGCTGTGTGTTTGTTTTCTTGGCCTTCACTCAGGAGTTTCTTCCTATCCTTTTCAAGTTCACTGAGATGCATGTTGGGTCATCTTTAAACTCCCTGAATTCTTTGCTCAGGTGATGAATAGTCCTTTAAAGTCTATGTCCTGTGGTTCATGTAGCTAAACTACATTGTGAAATATTTCTATATGACCAGTGGGTTTGGGAGGCACATATTGTTTTGGACTTTCATATTGTTTGTGGTTTTGTGATGTGACCTGGACACATGGATTTCTTTCTTTCTTTTTGTGGGTGGGGGCGTATTTCTCATATGAGATTCTAGCCTGCATGTGCTGAGTGGAAGTTTGATTCTGTTTTTGTTGTTGCCAAGCTTCGTAGGTTTGAAGAGTCGGTAGATCAGTCTTTCAGATGCTAGGTACTGGTGGTTTTTGATTAGAGGAATGGGGTGATTCCAAATCAGTGATAATCATCAAAGCATGCAAATGTAACTCATGACTGGGTCTGCCTGGGTATATGCACAGGGTCTGTAACTGCAGCCATGCTAGGAGTTTGGCAAAGGCAGCAAGGGCAGGCAAGATTCTGTAGAACTAACCTGGCTGGAGCATGACTTAAGCCAGGCTTGGGAGTATAGAATGGTGAAGTGGGAGGTCTAAGGTCTGGGAAACTCACAAGGTTGGTCCAGTGCTTGAGGTATGTGACACCAGCTGGGCCTACAAGTGTGAAAGACAAAAAAAGGACAGGGAAAGCTAGATTCCAGGAAACTTGCTGGGCTTGGCAACTTCTACAGGCAAGTGAGCCCAGGTAGACCTGGGAATGTGGGAGGCAGAGAGGGAGGAGGAATGCTAGGATTCCAAAAACTTTCTCAGTTTAGCAGGTATAGGGGCTGTGTGATACCTTGGGAATGTAGAACAATGGAGAGGGATAGGAATGGGGGAAGGGACGGGGGAGACAGAGGGGATGGGGAAAGGGAGGGAGAAGTGGGGGAGAGAGGGAAAGGAGAGGGAAGGCTATTATCCAGTATCCTCACTGCTTTTTCTTAATTTCTCAGTAAGTTTGTTTTGGTGTATAAAAAAAACCTACTTAGTTTCCTATGTTGATATTTTTTTATGAGTGCACTATGCCAGCAATCTAGATGTACATGTGTGTCTTTCCACAGTGTCAGAATTTATCAATTAACAATAAATTCACAAGTTTCAGAAGTTTCAGTGATAGCAATTAACCATATAATCCTGTGTAACTTGGTAATCTAGCCAAGGTAATTGCAGGTTCTTTTATTCCAATCTTAATTACTAATAATAACTCTATATATATATGTGGTTCAAAGAATGAATACAAGTTACAGAGGCTCTGGATGAATCCAAAAGTTTCAGAAGTGGGCTGAGAGAGGATTTACACACTAATGAACCAGAGTCCAGACAGGAAGGAGGTGCTGCAGAAGCTTCTGGAGTGAGAGTGTCAGAGTGAAGCTATATATCTTTCATAGTTCTAGAAGGTTCTATGCATGCTACTGGAAGAGAAAAATAATATCAACCTTACCCAACTGTGAATCCTATGAACTACAACTACTGACCTGGTAAGATGTGCCCACCATTACAACAGTGGCACGAATATTGTGGGAGTAACCAACCACTCTGTAATTGAATTTAAGGTTCACTTCATCAGATGGAATTCATACCTCACATTGATATCACGCTTAGGAACCTGAGACTAGACTGGCCATAGGGCATAGGGGAGAACCTAGTACTAGCTTTCTACTATGTTTTGTATGAAACTGACTCCTAATGACTTGTTATACTCATAGACTAATACATCTCTTGACTCTCACCAGAAAAGCTTCCTTATGCAGCAGATGGTTATTAATATAGAAACCCACAACTGGCCACTGTGAAGACAACAAGAAACTGAAGAGTGCATGTATCTGACTAGCACACCCATATCAATTGTCTGCCTCCCAAGGCTCAGGGATCACTGTGGAAGAGGGGTGGAAAGATGATAAGAGCCGGAGGCGGTGAATGACCACAAGGGAACAGAGTTCTCCAGACAGCTGGGCAGTTACTCATATGAACTCACAGAAATGGTAATAGCACTCCCAATTCCCATGCAAGCTCAAACCAGACAAAATTTCAGAATAGATATGGGGAAGTAGGTAAGAAATCCCATCTTTACCTGAGGAACTATTGGCAGTCAGTGGCTACTGGGAAGGAAAGAAGTAGTCTCTTTAAAGCATGGGACTTTTGGTAGGTTTACTAGGCTTTAGTGACTGGACCCACACTAAAGGGCATTTGGGGACAAAATTACACTCTATATGCCTTAATATTATATATATTAGAGTACATTACATTGGGCAAGGGCCAGTAAGGGAGGTAAGGGTAGGGGAGAAGATCTAAATACCATCAAATTATATTGTATGAAAATTTCAAAAATTCAATTTAAATGAGAGAGTGTGAAGCTCCAGGGATTAGCTGTGAGTTGTTGGTCGAAACAGGCTGGAGAGTAGGAAATAGTGGATTCAGGACCAGGTGTACAGGGTGAACAGGTGAATAGGCCAGTAGTGAAGTAGGCCACATCAACAGCAGGGATCAAACTGAGCTAAAGCTCTAGGGGTAGTCAGGGAGGCCTCTTATAGGTCTTTCACACACATACCAGGTATCAGATGATAGGATGGTGTGGGGTCTTACCATTGCAGTGTTAGGTGTCCATCACTTTATGGGTCTAAGTGTAAGTCTGAAAAATTTTGGGGTCTGGCTTCTCTGATAGGACTTCAGTTCATGCTCATATATTTGTAGGATGGCTCCCTTTCTGCTTCCAGGAATAAGTATTTATTATTCTGTGCTGCATGGGTTTGCCTGGCAGATAGCACAGTTTCTGGGTCCATCCTGGGGCTGTGGTCACCTTTCTCCCTTAAAATGGAGCCCAGAGCTGCTTGTAGGATGGAGCCTGCGAGGGCAGCACACAGCCTGAACAACCACTGCTTCTACAGTATGGGGTAATCTGGAGTCGAGAATAACCTGATCTCAACTATTTTGTATCTTGCAACTTTACTGAGAGTGTTTATTGGATCCAGAAGTTTTCATATGGAATCTCTGGGGTCTTTTAAGTACCCAGCAACTAGGAATAGTTTAACTTCAATAGATACCTTTAAAGCTTTTTGAAAGTTACTACAAATCCATGCTTAAGAAGCAGAGAATTTTCTGCCTTCACAAAATTGATGGTCCAATAGGAAGCAAAGCAATCAACAAGTGATAATAAAGTGTGATGAGGGATTAAACTGATAGAACACTAGGTATTATGGGAACATACCAGGAGACCATTTTCCAGGGTAGGGGGGCCTCATTTTCTTTTCTGTGTTTTATTTTAATCATTTGTTTTCCATAATGTAAGGAGGAAGCTGCTTCTGGCTCTTTTCTGGTCATTATAGGGCAGTCTGAGACCATACAGGATTAAATTGTTTTTCTAAGCCTCAGATGACTGTATTTTAAACCATTTGGTGTTATATAAATCAGTAAATCTATGTATCTGTAATGTTTGTTCTCTGTATATAAATTGCAAGCAAATGCTCAAATAGAATTAAAAATAAATATGACAGTAGTAAAATTATAGTTTGAAGGAAATTGACTAAAAACCTGGAATTAAAAATGACTATGGGGAGCAGTGTCTAAACATGGTTCATGAGAGACTGTTGGTCTAATGGATAAAATTGGGTTGGCTGTGTGGAGGGAATGAGAAAACAGCAAAACACAAGCCTCACCTGCCCTCTCTATGCAATATTGCTGCAGCTGCCAAGTGATCAAGACAGCATGCTTCAGGATCAGGCGTCCCAACAGACGTCGTTGTGGAATAACCAATATGATGTGAAATGATATACCTCAAATGTGATTCAGAAAGTAAACAAGCAAGATTTAGCAGGAACTGCAAGTTGCAGAACTAAGTGCTTGTGTTTATCAGAACAGCAGTGAGTGCAAACAATCACAGCTCTTTGTTACATGGTTGGGATGGAGATGGAGAAAGAGGTTTAGTAGCCAATAGTGATAGAAAGTAGACTATCACGTTATTGTTTGTAAAGTTGATTGGGAGAAATTAGCATAACCTCTCACTGCAGACTCTGAGACTCCATGGAGAATGGCTGGGTGCACATGTGCAGAGTAGTTCTTTACTAATTAACAAGCCAAGACCACAGTGCCAAGGGCCAGGTGGAGTCAGGCCAGAGGCAAAACTTCACTTCTCCACAAGCTTTAAATGCAGAAATCTTGTCCCCAAGAGACCTGTGAAGGAATGAATACCACAGTGTGATTATCTCAGCAGTCAGATGCGTCCTTCTTCCTCCCATGGGAGGCACAAGCACGGACATGGACATGGGTATTTCTCTCGTGCTTCTCTGAAAAGAAGTAGCAGGGAGGAGCCCTTGTTGTGTGAGTCACTTCCAAGACTGGAGAAAAACATGTAAGCACATAAAGTATAATTATATAATCATCAGAATTGTGTAAGTGCTATCACAGAAAGCCACTGACATTTTGTGAGACAAATCAGTTGAACGATGCTATGAGTACCTTTAATTTCTGTTTTCTCTTGCCCCAGCCATCCTGTGTTTAATAAATTGAGAGAAAATCAGCACCATTTATCTTGAAATATATTCAGTGTTATCTTCCTTTTATTTTTCTCATAGTAAAGTACTTTCTGAAAGCACTTTGCTTGGATTGAATATGAATTCCAGAGAGACAGGGACTTACAGTCAGCCACAAATCAATGGTTACACAGTTATTTGATGCCTATCAATGCCAAACAGTATTTTATGTACTGTAAATACCCTGATGAACAAGAGCAAATTCCTTTCTTGTAAAAGCTTCTATGCTAGTAGAAGGACAAACCATGAACATATGAATGAATAAAAAATTAATTCCAGGTAATAATTGTTAAGAAGGAGAGAATAAAGCATGGTTGAGTGAATAAGCAGAAGTGAGCTAGTCCATGCAGAAGGCACTGCAAATATAAAGACCTGATCATTGGTGATTTTGAAGTAGACAAAACCAGGTTCCTCATATCACAGGTACTAAGAAAGCACGGAGCAGTGTTGTGATCTGGAGAGCACAGGTCCTGTCTGAAGGGTCTAAGCACCACAAATAGGAGTGCAATATTGCTGACTTCTACATGTTTTTCTGGAGAAACTATAAATTCATATTGTTGTGAGACTTAAATTTTCAGTATTTGCTACCAATTTGTAGTATATGGAGCCTAAGACAAGCAAAAGCATATGAAATTCGCCTGACTTGAGCCAGTGGGCTGCCAGTCTTGGTCTTCCGTCACGTGCCATAGAACGGGAGAGTTTTCAGAAATTATGAAGTCTTATGCAAAGAGTGAAAGCATGAGTAAATTATGGTCTGCCTAGACTGAGTGCTCAAGCTGAATTCAGATCAGCTACTGGAAAGTTCTTTGGGCTACATTGGAGTATCTGAGGCATGTCTCATTTCCTCTGACTCAGGCCATGCATTATATACCAACTACCAAGCACTGACTTGATTTATTTTGTTTGCTTTCTATACACAGATAGCTGAATTTCCAAACTAAGTGAGTACATCTTTATTATATCCAATAATCACAGCAGTTACTGGCATGAAAGATATTTGATGATAGGACAACATTTGAAAAAGCTAAAAACCAAATATATAGGCAATAGTATCTCATCTAAATAGTAATTGAATCCAGTTTAAACAATGCCAAACCAAGAAAGTCTGCCTCTTTGACATTGGGTACTTAATTTAACATCTGTTTTTATTGAGATAAAGGGTGATAGGCTGATGCCATTGGACCCAGTGGTTGTCGGAGAGTCTGAAGTTCCTGCAGTCTGTTTACTTTGCTGCTGCATTGTCTCCATGACCAGTCTCATTTTCATCCTCATAGGTGACAGTGTCTGAGGCAGAAAAGGTAGCATAATAGTTTATGAGACAGAGTCGAACATCAGCAGAGGTCAGGGTGCGAAAAGAACCCCTTACCTTTTTTGAGCATGTCATTTCACATTTGTGTTTATTAATCATATATTGGCTTCCTAGTAAACTTCTTATCTATCTGGGGTTTTGTGTTGTTTCTCAATTGTGTCTACATACATTGGGGGAGTGTTTTCTAGATAGCTTGAGCCATTAACTTGATACAATCTAGAGTCATTTAAGGGAGTCTCAATTGAGGGATTGCTCTGATTAGGTACTTTTTTGTGAGGCATTGTCTTGATTGATGACTGATGTGGCAGGAGGAAGTCCATTGTGGGCAGACCATCCCTGGATAGTCAGGCCACGGGTATATAACTGAACAAGCCAGAGAGATGATCTGCAAGGCAAGTTCTATGGTTCCTGCTTCCAGGTTCCTGCTGTGAGTACTTGACTTGCCCTTCTCTCACCGATGGATTATGGCAGGGGAGTATAATCCAAGGAGACCCTCTCCTCTACAAGTTGCTTTTGGTCATGATACTTGTCACAACAGCAGAGATCAAATTAGGACGGAGTGCAAGGATGGAAAGTACAGAGAACAGTAGTTAACCTGAGGGAGTCAAACATGTCTTAAAAAATAGTGTAACATTTGAACACCTTGTGGGGAGGCAACTATGTAAGCAGGAAATAGGGAGACTCATAAAGTGGGATGAAGTTTCTTTGGGCCAACAGTGGGTCCCATTTTTGAATGCTGAAAAATTCAAGAAATTCAAAGACAGTGAGGCATGTAATCCTGGAGATCTGGCTCTTAGCATTGGCTCTGTGGATGTCTGATTTCAGTTTAGTTCCAGAATATTCTGTATCTGCTCCCTCATCTATCTGGTAGAGACAATAACAATATAAAATAGTATTCCAGACTAAAGGTTTAGAAGGTAAGAACTGTTTCATGAATCCTTGGTTATGAAGAAATCTGTTTATATGAAGATTCTCTGATTGGATGGTTCTTGGAAGTGTATTCTTTCAAACACCTAAATTTATTTTCTTCATCCTTGTTCCTGATGCTGTTTCTGTGAACACACCTCTCTGAATACACTGCACAGAGTAAATATGTGAGGTCTGTGCTACCTTAGGAAATCAAAAAAATACAGACTGCATATGACCTCCCAGTTGAGACTTATCTTAGAGGAAAAACCACAGGTAGTGTGGCCTATCTTTCGATCATATATCTATAATTTTTTATTTCTAGTTAAAAAAGACCGTTTTCTATTTTTAAGACAGGGTCTCATGCAGACGAGGCTTGCCTTAAACTCACTACATGCCTAAGGCTGACCTTGAACTCCTAATCCTTCTGCTTCTGCCTCCTGAGTAATGTGATAACTGTCATGCCCAGTTTTAAAAAAATATTTTATTATTTTTATTTTATGTATATGAATGTATTGCCCTCATGTGTGTAAGTGCACCCATGTCCTGCAGTGCTTGCAGATGTCAGAAGAAGGTGTCAGATCCCCTAGAACTGGAGTTGGAATGGGTGCTAGCCACCTTGTGGGCGGCAGGCATTGAACCTGGGTCCTCTGCAAGAGCAGTCAGTGCTCTTAACCACTGAGCCATCTCTCTAGCCCCAGTTATCATGCCCGGTTTTATGTGGTTCTGGGGATTGAACCTAGGCCTTCATGCATGTTAGGCAAGCACCTTATCAATGGAGTTCCATCCTTAATTACAACCAATTTCTATTTCTATCTTATATTATCATTTATCTAACAAGACAAGGCTATAAGAGACTGATTTATATTAACTAAATCCTCACAAGGGATTGATGTAAAAATAATTTGGTATTAAACTGTTGGATAGCATTCTACACCTCTTTTCCCGAGCTACCATTTCCAAATATAATGATTGTTGTTTTAGACTGCTATGGCTTCACTATTGATTTTTTTCTCCAAAATTCATATGTTCAACTTATCTCCCAAGGTGATGGTATAACATACAGGACTTGGGGAACTAGTCATGTCACAACGGCTCCATCCTCATTGGAAGGAATTGTGCTATCACCAACTTGTTTCTTTTCCCCCCTTCTATGGAGAGAATACATCAGTGCACCATCTTAGAAACAGAAAGAAAGGTCTTGTTTGACATGTACCTGCTGGTATCTTGACCTTGGATTCCTAAGTGCATGTTATTGTGATAAATCAGTTTTTATTGTTTACAAATTACTCAACGTTTTATATTTTGTTACAACAGCAGAAATGGACAAAGGTACCGATGAAAGAAGAAGTTGTAACATGGACTTTCCAGGAAGTGTTTCCTTTGAGATACATTCAACAACTGATTTATTTCCTTACTTCTCCTTAGAATGAGTATAACCTATGATTCTTGGAATTAGAATGGCTACCTTGAGCCAATGAATTGTTCATCTGTGGTAGTTAATATTAATTACCAATTTGATAGGCTCTAGAATCACCTTGGAGACCAACCTCCCCATACACCTGTGAGGGATTTAACTATATTAGGTTAAATGAAGTAGGAAGACCCTTTGTGTGTGTGTGTGTGTGTGTGTGTGTGTGTGTGTGTGTGTGTCTTTTTGAGACAGGGTCTCCCTGTAGCTCCAGCTGCCCTGGAACTCACTATGTAGACCAGGCTGGCCTTGAATACACAGAGATCCACCTGCTTCTGCCTCTTGAGTGCTGGGATTAAAGGCGTGTGCCACCACGCCTGGTGGAAGACCCATCTTAACTGTGGGCAGCAGGACTTCATGCTAGGCTTTTGGACTCAATAGAAAGGAGAAAGCAGGCTGAGCACCAGTATTCATCTCCCTCCACTTCCTGACTATGGATGCAATGTGAGCAGCAACCTCAAACTCCTGCTGCCATGATGGACTACACCCTCAAGCAGTGATCCAAAATACCCTTTCCTAAATTCTCATTTTATTATAGAAATGAGAAAACAACTTATACATCATCTGGAAACAAAACTAAGAAAATAAGTAGCCTAGGTTTTCTTGTTTTTTATACTGCCTATGTCAAGGAAGTATGTCGAAAAGGAAAATTTAAAAATCTTTCTTCTCAAGCCAGGTACATGCCTTTAATCCCAGCACTCAGGAGGCAGAGGCAGGTGGATCTCTGTGATTTTGAGGCCAGCCTGGTCTACATAGCCAGTTACAGGCCAGCTGTGGCTACAGAGAGACCCTGTGTTTTAAAATAATCTATCATTTGTGCCCTGGTTAAAATTCAATAAAATTATTTAGTAGAAAAGCAAATAAAAAGAAACATACAAAAGACAAATCCAAATTTTGTCATTAAACTCCCCAGGTAGGAAATAATCCCATCAAGTTGGATTACAAGTTTCTTCATGCTTACTCTGACTTTCTATGCCTTTCTCATCTGTATATATCATAAGATACACATTTATGGTGCTGATAGTCCAAAAGCAAGGTGTGGGCAGACTAGCCTTCTTTTCTCCTTGACTTACAGATGGCCAACCTCTCATTGTGTTCTCCAACATCTTCTTCTCTCATTGTGGATGTCTCTCATGTCTCATCCTCTATTTATAAGGACACTTAACATATTGGATTAAAGCTCCACCTTATTGACTAATTTAACCTTAAATTATCCCTTTAAAAAGCCCTATTTCTAAATACATTAATAGCTATATTTTAGGGTATTA
The DNA here is from genome assembly GCF_000622305.1 of Nannospalax galili. Taxonomy (NCBI): domain Eukaryota; kingdom Metazoa; phylum Chordata; class Mammalia; order Rodentia; family Spalacidae; genus Nannospalax; species Nannospalax galili. The sequence goes on along the minus strand of NW_008341810.1, from coordinate 550,898 downwards.
GGACCTCAATAAGTGAATTTTTTAAGCAAAGGAGCAATTCAGTGTATAATGACCCTACAATATGATATGAAATAATGCTAGAAGTCCTGGGCCACATTTTGAGATGAACTAACATACACATAAGTGGCTATTAAACCAGCCCTGTAGTAGTACCTCCAAAAGTTTTAGTGAAGGAAATATATCCTATTTGTAATGTATCCGATTCGTATAATCCATCATGAGTTAGATTTCTTTTCTTGCAACAGATAGATTCCATTTGGATATAACCAAAAAGTCATTTTTAAAATTTTACATTAGGAAACTTAGCCGATTTGCGAACAAAGACAGTCACATACATTGAAAAGTTTATATATCCGTTATTTTGAATTCATAAAATTCATTTCACTTTTTCTGGCAACACGACCTGAATTTGACTTTGAGGACTCTTTCTTTACACATTGCATAACAAATTTCATTAAAGTTTCCAGTCAAGGTGCCCTGCCTTTTTCTGAGCAAAGAACTCAAGCCAGTGCAGGTCTGGCACCCACTTCTTAGTGAACTGCAAAGAACTCTGCTAATATAGGAGGTTAATTCTGAGAATCAGATGAGGATTCTCAAAGCTGAGTGTTGAACAGGTTGTCACAAACATGGAAGCATCAACTAAGACACTGCTGCTCCGGACACGCTGCCTCGCTACCTCTGACACTTGAATTAGACTCTAATACTCTTAACTTTTCCCTCCTTGCTCTATGGTACTTTGTTCATACTTCCCCAGCCTCGATCATTATATCACACAGGAAATGGGCTTTTTCACTGCCTATGAGAATGCTGCATGAGAAGGAGAATGGGGTCTTTTCATCTATTTTCAGTACCCAGCTTTGTAAGAGTACATAACCTGTGCTTATTAAATGATTCCTTGAACGTGGGAGTGGTACCTATTGGAGGCAAGATGGGAGTAGATATAATCAAGATATATTGTGCGCATATGTGAAATTGTCAATGAATAAAGATTTTTAAAATGATTTTGGAATAAGTTAGTTGTATTGATCAATATTTCATCTAATTTTTTTAGCAGAAAATTTCATCAAGAAAAATGATTTGATATATTGTATGTATTGCTAGGGCTATACAATGGATATGATCTAATAATCCTGACTCAAGATGTTGTGGTATGGGACCTGCAGGAGGAAAGCAGACCCTAGAACACTCCGTGGTGATAATACAATAAAGCCAGGCAAGTGTAAACCACAGTCACTCATGCATGCAGCAGGTGTTATTTATGCGGTAGTATCTTTGAATTTGCCTGCATGAGTACAAACTGTAATAGGATCAAGCCTTTAAGCACTTCACAATGAGCTCAGAAGAAACTACTTGGAGAAGGCAATATCTAAACATAAATGTCTTAGTTCATTTGGACCATTATTGAAAGTACAATAAACTAGGTGATTTATAAACCACAGAAACTTAACCCTGGGGTTCTGGTTTCTGGGCAGGCTAAGATCAAGGTACTGGGTGTCTTATGAGGCTACACTGCCTGGCTCATGAATGGCTGTCTTTTTTGCTGTGTCATGACATCACAGAAGTAGCACAGGATCTCTCCATGGCCTCCTGTAGAAGTGCTAATCCTGTACGTAAGCTCTGCCCTCATTCCATGTCCACCTTCCACAGGCCAACTTCCTAATATCATCATACCTTGAGATGGGGTTTGAATATATGAATTGAAACAGGGAGGAAATTTAGTTTATTGAAAAAGACTTTAAAAGGTGGGAAAATAACTTAAAACAGCTGCTGAAGAGCAGTGCTGATTGAGGATGTAAGGACATAATGCTGAACAGTGTTGGGGTCTTAGGATGGTTGAGACAATACTTTATAACAATGTTGATGTTCAATCTAGTAATGTTCTTCAACATTCCACTGAAAAGAGAAATATGGACAGGACTCAGCATTGATCCGATATTGGATATTTACTAAGACAATAATACTAAAATAATGACTTGAGTGTGCTTACGAGACAGTAGTTCAAATGGTAACCCTGAAGTTCATGCTGGATGAGAAGGATGAGCCAGGAGGCAGCTGAGTGATGATGGAGGATGCCATGGTAGGAGATATTGATTTACAGCAAAGAATTTAAAAATGTATGAGTGTAGTTCATATGACTCATCTTGCATCTTCTTTAATGCGGTGATTCTATTTTCTGCAATTTTCAGGTTAAAGGAACTGTTGTGTAATAGGGATCTGTGGGAGAGTGTTTGTCCGGTATGCCCAAGGCCCCAAGATCAATCCCCAGCGCAATGTAATAAAACAGTACAAGGTATGGAGAGAGAAGAAATGTAGTCATTTATATTATCTCTTTCTTGGTTCAAGGCGAAGCTGGCACTGGTCTAGCTCCTGTGATTCCAGAGTCTAAGATTTTTTAAAGGTGTGTGTGTGTGTGTGTGTGTGTGTGTGTGTGTGTGTGTCTGTAGATGTCCTCAGAATCCAGAAGAGGACATCAGATCCCCTGGAGCTGGAGTTATAGGCAATAGTAAGCAGCCCGACATGGGTGCTGAGAACGTACTTCCGATCCTTTGCAAGAGCAGTACATGTTTTCAACCACTGAGCTATCTCTCCATCTAGTCCCCATAGTTGAAGTTTTAATTAGGGAAGTAGGACCAGGGTGTTTCTGTAAGAGATAACCATTTCGTTCTTGACCAAGTAAAAGCATTTGGTGTATGCTCACTAATACGGGTAAACATCTTTGGATCTGTTGAAGAACAATCAAGGACAGGGATGGAGGGGGGACAAAGCAAAATAAAACAAAAGAAAAACAGAGGAGGGTCAGATTCTCTCTCTCAGTTCTTAAGAGCTGGAGCATCCATTTTTTTGCTTTCCAATGTCAGGACTCCTTGTTCTGGACTTTCATGCTATCCCTAGGGTTATAACTGAGCTTCCCTGGTTCTCAGTGTTTAGACAAAGAATGGATAAGACCAGTAGACTTACTGGCTCCCATATGCAGATTTCATATTGTAGGATTTCTTGGTCTCTAAAATTACTGTGTGTATGTCTGGGTCTATTTTAATGGGTTTGTCCCTGTGAAGAACCCTGTTTTCTAAAGTAAACATGAACAAATTCTTGATTTTATAAAGAAGGATTTTCTCAGTTTTGAAGTTAAATGTTTTGGCATTCCTAAATTTCACTTCTGAACTACAGAAACATTTAACATGGTTCAGCATACCACAATGTTGCCATGTAATGCTCTTGGTACAATCAGCAGACACTTTTGCTAGGTACATGGTGACATGCTTGGCTAGGTGATAGTGTTCTTCATCTATTGAATTCCACTTGTAATTTTATGACGATTTATTCTCATTTGGATAAAGACTTGGAAATACTTTAAAGAAAAAAATCATCCAATTGCTTCTTCTGTTTGTTTCTTTTTAATTTCAATTTTATTTATTATTAATGTACATGTGTGTGTGGAGGTACATGTGTACATCCACAGTATATGTTTAGAGGTCAGAGGACAATTTTCAGGAATAGATTCTTTTCTTCCCCTAGGGGTTACTGGGAATCAAACTCAGGTCGTCAGGTTTCTGTGGTAAGCACTCTGACCCACTGAACCATCTTGCTGGCCTGGGTTGGTTCTTTTAAAAGAGGGTATGTGAGTCTTTAGGGTGCATTTTATTTGCATGTCAGCGTCCACCAGGCAATCACTGCATCCTTTCCCATCCCACCTTCAGTAAGATAGTTTATATGAGCTCAAACTCATGGGCAATATGTTTCTTGTAATTCACTTTTTATTCTGTGCTTACTATTGAATGGCAGACTGGATTTAAAGTTATATGAAAAGAATATTATCAGAGACTTGGGATACTGCTTCAAAATCATCTGAGATGGTATAATAAATTCAAAGACAGGGAAGACCTTTCCCTCCAGGTTGTGTAACAGGAAGAGGTTTGACTTGATGCAAAGGTATTGACAAATGAAACCCTCAAATGCTACAATCCCCTCATTTACAGTTTACAAATATTGTACTCAGAAATTTACCCACTTAGAAGGGAGCAAATGAAATAGTGACAGAAAGCCATCACAGAGATATTACACTTACTTATCTTGTAAAATAAGCTTATTTCCTCCTGTCACTTGTTACTGTGCTGTCATCGAGACAGTGACCTAGTTCTGTCTTCTTTCCCTTGTCATTGCTATAGAGGGAGGTAGAAGAGAAACACATTTACTGTATTAATTAAACTCATTCTTTATCTGCTGGGAGCTAAAGGGATATTTTTCTCTATTAATTTTGATTATATAATTGTTCATCACTGCAAATACAAAAATCCTTTCTCCCAGTTACATAATATTTTGATATGAGCAATACAAATATACTCAAATAGACACTCAAATGTGAAAATTCAGGATGGTTTTTCAGTCTGTGACAATTTGTAAATGCTGAGATATATTCATTGTTCCAATGTCTCTTCAAAAATAAAACAGCCCATAAAATATTACAGAGGTTGACCTTTTTTCTCCAATGCAGAATAACCTTTCTTATCTTTTTGTTCTGAAAAGGCAAAAAAAAAAATCCCTAGACCAACTCCAATTGTTTAATTAAAAGATGCATTTTTGAAGGAAGATGTTACAACCATTCATTTAATTGACTTTATAATAAATTAAAGAAAAATGTTTACTGACACAATATTTTATTGCATCTACTACAAAAATTGTTGATACAATAATTTTTGATTGTTTTATTTATTATTTTTAATTTTTATATATATGAGTATATTGCCCACGTGTATATGTGCACTGTGTCATGCAATGCTCACAGAGGACAGAAGAGGGAGATGGATTCCCCTGGAACTGGAGTTACAGATGGTTGTTAGATGCCGTGTGTGAGTGCTGGGAATTAAATCTGGGTCCTCTGTAAGAGCAGCCAGTGCTCTTAACATCTCTCCAGCCCCCAAGATGCTATTTTTAAAAGCAGGTGGCTCTTCCTCTCATGGTTAAGAAAGAGGGTCATATAGTCCACGGGCATGTTTAAGTAGGTAGGGACTTTGACAGCTGGGACTACAGGGCTCAGTGAAGTCTAAGGACTCCTCTAGTTTACCCAGCTGGCAATGGAAAAGAAAGATGAAATTCTTACCTTCTTTTTGGTGTAACAAACTAATGTATTTAGTTATGAAGCAACTGGCCTGCTCTCTTCCTATTGCAGAATGACCAGAAAAGAAGGGTTAGTTGTATCCCCTAGATTTACATTACATAAAAATAGAGACCAATGCTTCTTTTTTTTTTTTTTTCCCTTCTAAGTGAAGGATCTTCCAGTGATTGTGACACAGGGATTATGCATCTGTCCCTGCTGTCAGGAGGCTTAATTCTCTGTGATCTTGTAGCAGTGGCTGCACGTTAAGAGTTGTTATGTGATGCACTTATCTTCAAAGCCAGAGCTGCCAGGAAGCAAGGAGGTGAGCTTTCAATGACTCTGTGGGCCGTAGGTAGCTTTGGTTCTTGTTTTCTGTATCATACCTGTTTCTATTTGATAAATGACTTTTTTGTTTTAAAACCTTTCTTTATGATACAATTTCCACCAATCAATTTCTGTTTAATTGGTCTTTCTTGTCAACCACATCACCTCACACATGATTTAGTAAATCATTTAGCAAATATTTATTAGACAACTATTAAGGGCTTGACCACTGTCAGAATTTTACTAGGAGAATTATGATATAGTTTTCCACTCACTAAAACTATAGATCATCAATACTGAAAGGGCATTCAGGAAGATATTAATACAAATGAGGAGTTACAAAGGTAAGTACATTTGTGGAATTGAGTCAAATTATTTCTTAGGTCTTAAGTGTGCCGATGTGGATTGGAATCCTTCCCAGAGGGGACATGTTATGTAACATTCTCCATGTGTTACAGACTCTTTGAAGCAACTTCCTATGGAACATCTAAAAGGACTAATTTTCCTTTGAAGATACTCTGGTGAATTTCCTCATAATTTAAGGAAATATATTCACAACAATGACATTTAATCATGAACATCTTCCATGTGGCTTAAATTTCATACACTTTCTTGGTGAAAATTTGTATGTAAGGTGTTATCTATGATGATCCAGGAATATGCATGTCTCCAAAGATGACCCGAGAAATGGGTAGTTTTAAGGGAATCAATGTCCAGATTCTTATTTTCTGCATTTCCACATTAAATATATACATATATATGTACACATACATCTGTAAGTATGTGTATATATTTGTTTTGTGTATACACATAAACATACATAAATCTCCCTCCCAATTGACCTGAGATGGAATAACCCTGATTTTAAGGAATCCAACTTCCTTTATAATATACTTTTACATTACAAAGAACTTCCTGTTCTCAGCGATCTAGAATTATTTCCCAGTGCATAGTCACGGAGTGGAAGCTTTATTCTTCCTTCAAACAGAGATAAGAGGCATGGTTGAAAAGGTAATTATTTTAATGTAAGGCTAAAATTTGGTTGGGGGAGGTGGAGAATATGATCAAAACACATTGTAAGATCTCAAAGAATTAATGAAAATATTAAAAAAATTGCTTTATAAGACAGGTTTCTTTAAAAGCAATTGTCTTTATGAAACCTAGAACAATGTACAATGGCTATTAAAATGATGCAGAGTATTTAATGAAAAAATGAGATAAATAGCTTTCAATTTAGTATTATTGAAAGAGTATCTAGGCACTGGAGAGATGACTTGGAGGTTAAGAGCACTGGCTGCTCTTGTAAGCACCTGCGTTTGATTCCCAACACCCACATGATGACTGAAAACCATTCATAATTCTAGTTCTAGGGTATCTGACACCCTCTTCTGACCTCCATGGGCATTGCATGATAGTGGTGCACTTACATACAAGCAAGCAATACATTCATACACATAAAATACAAATAATAATTAAAATTTAAGAAAGAAAGATTATCTAACTGAAAGTTGGCTGGTGGGTCGTTACAATGATTTTTTGATGCAATTGCTAGCTGATCTTTTTGGAAATTACGAGGGAGAAAAAGAATGATCTCACCTGCTATGAACAAACTCTTTCTATTGCTGTTTACTTAGGTGAACAAAATTTTCCTGAACATAACTCTACATAAAATGATAATATGTAATGGCATTATTATGATTGTGGTATTTATGGCTCTGGTACCAAAGAAGAGATTTTTGAGTATGTGGATTACACAGGGGCAAAGTCCCTGCTCTACTCATTTTTTTGAGATGATGATGTGATACTTCTTATAAGTAGTTATTCATGTCTTAAAATTGGGCCCTATGTAATCTATAGTCATGCCTATGAATGGAAGCAATTTTTAATAGTTGTACACTATGATCAGCAATTTTTAGCAGTTGTACACTATGATCAGATGTTCAAAAATTTACCTTTTAGTCTGCAAATAAAGTTTTGTTAAACCAATGTTTGACTCAGCGGTCACTGAAGACCTTCATTTACGAAATGTTTTTCTTCAAACCAAGCATATTCTCTCTTTTTTGCAGATCCTAACTCTGTACCTTTAGATATGACTATGTAATCTGAACTAACTGTGGAAGCCAGGAAAGTAGAAAGGGGCCATGAGAGGTTGGGGACAAAGAGCTCTAGAGTGGGGGATAGTAGGATTCAAGTGCTCTGAAGAGGGAAATGGGGTATTGGGGGGCTTTAACTAGATGTGGAGGAGGAAGGACAGTGCATACAGAGAAGGAAGGAGAGATAAATAACACTAAGCATATTTGAAGAAAACCGCAGTATAACATTATTTGATAAGCTTAGTTAAAAATACACATAAGCATACACACATAAAAATGGAGCTATACCACCCAGGGTGATAATGCTGCTCCCAAGAGTCATAGATTATCTAACAAAATGCCAGCTCTGTGCATGAGAAACCTGCCTTCGAGCTGTTGGTCATGGGGCATCCAAGAGATTCCCAAAATGATGTAAGCTTACTGCCATTGCCTTGATTGCTTCCCAGAGCTTGAAGGTAAGAACCTGTTGCTGAAGGCTCTACAGACTTTGGACACGGGACTTGCAGCAATTGAGCTGGAACTGACCTGGAAACCTCCTCCCTGAAGACCAGCTCTCATAGTAGCAGAAGGTGCTATGTAAGCTGCCAAGGGAGAAAAATAATCAGTAGTCCCTCCCAGCTGTAAAGCCTGCAAGCCAAAATAATGATGAGCCTGGCAAGGTATCCCCAAGGGTGCAGTTGTGGCACTATTATCTTTGGGTAACCAACAGCTGTCTAATTGAGCTTAAGCCCCACTTAATAGGAGGAAATGCATGCCTGGTACAGTAAACCTAGACCTCTATTTATGGCTGCAAAGGTCATAGAAGCTAGAGTAGAACCTAATACTGCCATTTTCCTAAACCAATATAATTTCTAACTATGTTCAAATACCCATATACTTACCCACAGACGAGTGTACCTCTCAACCCCTCACAACAGATGCTTCATTTGCACCAGACAGCAACCATTACAGAGATCCAAAACTGGTAAAAATGCAGGGAATAAATTATCGCGGAGGGTCTAACCCCAACTGGTCCATCTCCAACACATAACCTAAGACTCAGTGAATATTGTAGAAGAGGGAGCAGAAAGATTTTAAGAGTCAGAGGACCAGGACATACACTAAGAAAGTCTCTTCCAAACAGGACAGGGAAGCTGTATCCATGGAATCTCAACAACATGGTCACCTAAACAAGATCTGCATAATGACAATGCCAATCAACCTTCCAGTGTGGATGGGTGAAATTTCATAAGGCTTCACCCCCTAGATGAAGAGCTGAAATCAATGGGTACTGCGACAGGGTGAATCAGTTTTCTTCAGGGCCAAACCCCCTGATAGATATCCAAGCCCACGTGGTCAGGTCTAAACTCATGTAAATGTACATATGAGCAGTACTAAATGAACTATTGTGTAACAATAATAATTAAAGAAGAAAAGGTCATGAATCTGAAAGGGAGTAGAGGGGATATGGGATAATCTGGAGGGGTAGAAATTACATAAATGCAATACTAGTGTATGAAATTCTAAAAAGAAAATAAAATTAAAAAGCTTGCTTTATCCTGAGAGTAAAAGTCTGTCAGGAGGAGCTTTGGGATAAAAGTATAAGCTTAGCTTAAATAAAGAATGATGAGAAGAGTTTGTATTTATAAAACGATTGTGATTTTTAACTTGGCCTATTATGTTTATGTTACTGCACATAGATTTGGCAGGGTAACCTGAGAATTTAATTTAAAAACATCATTACTTATAATTTTCCAGGAATCAATCAATGTCTACTGTTCATTTACAATAAACCAGTGACTTTGGGGGTCATTCAGGATCCTGTGGCACTTACAGAAGATGAGGATAAAGCGCTATGATTTTGGTCTTTAGCCATACCATGCTCATTTGCATGGAATTAACATTAATTGCTATTATCTCACAATAAGTTATAAACTAAATGTGAAATTTTGGATATAAACTTAAGAGCTGTACATGTTGTCCCTAAGTCATCTTAATGAACAAATCTGCTAAACACATTTGATAATCACAAGTTCATGACATGATACATTGGTAGTATTTTTCTAATACATCACCCTTCTTTGCATTAACCATTTGCACTTTATTCAATGTGATTTAGTTGTTCCTGGACTTTTAAAAAGTTGAAATGAGTCATCTTCCACCTCAACTTTGGATATATCAACACAATCATTTCTTATGGTCTCAAACTGGTAGTAATATGTGCTTTCCAGGGTGAAATGGAGCCCTACTTCATCTACAGGCTGAAGACATATTGTACTGAATTTTCATTTTGAGAAAACTTTAGTCCTAAAGGAAGTTGTTAAATTAATATGATGAATTATTAAATATCACTCATATGATTTTGCAACATTTAAAAATAACATTCATTTATCAGACTTAGATAATCAATATTGACATAATCCTATGATCTTATGTGGGTTTATACTGAATCCCACAAGTTGACCAATTAATGTCTTTATTTTTCTCTATGGTTCAAGAACCAGTCAAGATTACTTGTTACATTCAGCTGATATATTTCCTTAGTAATGATTTTTGAGTGTTTTTTTTCTCTTTGATGGCTGTGATGTATTATAAAAGTACATGCCAGTTATTTTGTAGTAGAGCTACACAGTGTTTCTTCATGATTAAATTCAAGATACACATTTGTGACAGAAAGCCACAGATGCTTCTGGGTCCTTCCCAGAGCAGTTACTGATGCCTATTAATGGGTAGGTTAGCTTTGAGCACTTGGTCAAGGCTCTGTTTCCTGAACTTCTCTAAACATTTTATGGTCATTGTTGATATAAGCACAGTATTCCTTTATAAGTAAAAATTCACATGGATGCTTTATATATATATTTATATGTGCAGTTATTAATTTGGGGGCACTGGGAATAAAGCCCACTTGTGCATGCCAGATAAGCACTCTACCACTGAGCTACATATCCAGACCTTTTCTTGTTGACAGCAAAAATGTATAGAATCTGAATTTAGGGCAATTATTATTCACCTTTGATTTCACATTTCTTTAGAAAGCATTATAAAATTGAGCTGTATATGAACTTTTTATGGGTAATCTCTGTCAAACTACATGTGTAAAATTATAACATGACATTTTAAAGACATTATTTGGGGAAAAGTGCATAATCTTATATTAAAATAGCTAACCTTATTCTATTATCCAATTCTATATTTTAAAGTGACTTTTGAATCAGAAGACCTAGGATTAAATCCCTGCCCTAGTCTTAATTAACTTTATGAACTTTATTTCTATATCTCAATTGGATCTTTTATAAAATGAAAAAAACTTAAGCCTATTCTTGTCATCTTGTGACATTTAAAAAGATTATTTTATAAGTAATGTCATAACTCTTTGGCTGTCTGTGTGCCAGGGACAGGAAGGTAAAAGATGACCATTCGTATACTTTGTCTTCTCTTGTAATAATTTTCTTTCCAGATGGATCTATAGATGTAAATTGAATAATATTGGAAGTAAGGCTTTCTCATGATACCAAATGGATTAGGAAAACAGTATTAAAGGCTCTATCACACAAACACACTTCCCAAAGTAAATGCAGATATATCACAGTACAATTTCAAAACTCTGGCAAAATTCTTAGACCTTAGGAGTCACAAGAAATCTCTCTACACCCTTTAATGTCTTACTCGATGACTTCTGCTTGCATTGGACCGATGACTTCCATACAGCAATCTGACTATTGGAGCCCAATAAAGGATCAGCTACTGAATTTCCACAATGTTAGCTAAGTCTTTCCTCACTCATTGTTAAACAACTCTGTGCAAACACATCAATTCTAACAGTAAGAACCATGCTTTAAAAGATGGAGCTACCCAGGAACATCCTCCATCTCTACTACTGTCGTACACCCAGCTTTATTTAGGTGTTCAACTTCATACACAGGAAATAATAATGCCAGATACTAAGAAAGTGTCTGCCTTTTATTTCTTCTATCAGCTCCCTTATTCTTCATTAATTCATTAATCACTCAACCAATATTTATTGAGAATCTACTCTAAGCCTATCACTTTGGAAGTCACTCAGGTTCTCAGGGCACTGATAGTCAATTTCAGCATGGGAGGATAAACCTCTGACTGTGATTTAGCCATTTAGCCACACCATGCCCATTTGCATGCATATTATAAAGTAAATTTTTCAGACTGTAAAATGTTGTTAAAAGATTAAAATAGTTGGTGTTGCTTCTCACTAGGATTATTAAGAGACCCTGAGCCAGGTCACGATCAGATAGTGAGTAGATGCACATCTGTATACAAGAATCTGAATTTTAGATGAGACCCAGATATAATTTAATTGTAACTAGTCAATATTATCATGCTTCAAAAATACTGGAATCAACCATGTGCAATTTCTTTGTGGCCTTTGGTCCTGTAATTGTGCATAGAAATTTTCACTGGGTTTAAATGACTGGTATGACATGGTTACAACTTTGGACTTACTCTGTTTTCATGGCTCTTGGGTGCTTGAGAAGGGTAAACTAAAGTTACCTTGGGAACATGACTCGACCAATTACTCAAATCAAGAAATTTGTCTTCTGAAATTGGTTTCCAAAGTCATATTATTCTAAATGGAGAAAAAGATTGGAAATTTGAAACAGTCATTTACTTCTTGGAGAGAAAGCACTGATCTCATGTTCTATCAATTTTGTTTTATTGCCAACGAAGGCCCTTTCTGAGTAGCACACAACTGAGGTGAGAGTCACTTTTGAAAAGGACTGTGAAGTGTTTAGTTTGGTGGTGAGTGGATGCAGACCTGGGCCCGACTGCTTATTTCTCCTAGGGATTTGGCTTTGTACTTTACAGGCTTTATATCCACCTAAGACATCATCACTAACAGACCTCTTAATTGGCAAAGAAATCATTGCTGCTATTTTTTACATCTGATCGAAATCTAATAGACTGAAGTGGGTGTGAGTTAGTTATTTAAGCCTGTTATCTGCTGTGTGTGTCTGAGGAGGATACAGCGGTTGCCATGGGATCTCTGTGCCTGATTTCTGTGAAGGTAGAGCTGACTGAATCTATAAAAAGATGAGCATGGAAAATATGTTTATAAGAGCCACTTTGGGATGAAATTGTACAGCCACCCAATCTGAATGCATGTTTTATTTTCTTTCAGTACACCTTCCTTTATTGAATATTTTTAATGTAGATTTTTAGAGAACTGGATATTTAGTTGAATCTGTCATGCTAATGATTTATTAAATCACAGTGCTTACTGATGTGGGACAACAAAGGAAAGTAGTTGTGTTTTTACCACCCTGTTTATATGTATTCCTACCTATTGGAATATGTTATATTCATGAAAATATCTGCACCACTGAATTTTTCTAAATTGAATGAGATGTAGAGCCCTCTGCAGCAATTCTACTGTGATTCTATATGTCAGTGATATAGGATTCAGGTAAAGCAAATAACCACGCCCATTGCCCTGCCCCATGAATCTGACTGACAGGCTGGCTTATTTTAGGTTTAGATATCAGAAATCTGAGATCCAGACTGAATTCTACCACCGTTTGTGGGGCCTTAGGTAAATCATCTTCCACTCCGGATCTCAGTTTCTTCAGCATAAAAATGGAAATTGGACAGAATTCTCTGAAAGACAGTTCCCTTCATTCATTTAATCTGATTATATGTGAGAGAGTGGAGGGGTGTGTATGTATGTGAAAGGTTTGCTAGATGTCAGAATAGTTAGCAACAAGATCACTTTTTTAAAAAGAAAACTTGTATTTTCTTTTTAAAGAAACACCCATTTTACCAAAACCCAGTTTGCTGAAATTAAGAATAACATTGATTTTTCCTTTTATTCACATATTTATTTCTGGTTTTGGAGTAAGTCGGGAGAAAGAAATCCCATACTGAAGTCAATCACAGCCTGAAATGAGCTCTGCCACTGATAACCTGAGTATGCGGCAGTGACTTGATTTTTAATTAAACCAAAGTTCAAAAGAGTAACCAATGATGCACATTTCATATTGTTGGCTCACAAATGAATGTTTTACAAACTAAATATTCGGGGAAGGCTTTTGGGAAAAGAGAGCCTCAGAATGGGGGTTATTCTCATATTTAGAACATTTATTGTCATAAAGTTTTCGGATCCATTGGAAAGCAATGACCCTTTGTTGGTAGAACCATGTGTTGGAAATCAAGCGGAGCATTGACAGATCCATTGGAATAATATTGGCTCATTGTCTTGGTTTCTTGAGAAACACATAATGGCTAATTGTATAGCGAAGTTTGATTTGAATACACTGCAGGAGAGATAAGCTGAAAATGGGAACACAGAATGGGACAAAGTATTGCTGACCTACTATGTGTGCAGTTGTCTCCTTGGTAGGTCCAGCATGGAGCTCGGAAGCCAATGGCCCTTGTGGTATGTCCCAAATTGTGGCAAGTTGTAACAAGTAGCATGGTACATTCTAGCCAATCATCAGCCAGACATGACATTTAACCATAGTGGATAGGTCCTTGGAGCCGAGCCACCAATATGATTGTCATCCAACATGATGACAGCTGGGAATGAGTGCTGCTGTGGAGTGGATGTGTGTGCCTCCCTAGATGCTTGTGGTAAAATTGTATCCTCCAAGGCAACAAGTAAAGCCCCTGGAAAGTAACTAGGTCTTGGGAATTGAGACCCTGGGAAAGGGATTCATTCCTGTATAGAAGAGACTTCAAAGAACTCTCTCTTCCTAACATTTGAGGACATAGCAAGAAGATGGCTTTCTGGAGAACAGGAAGTGGGCTCTCACCAATCTGTCAGCATATTGACCTTGGACTTCCTTTCTCCTATCTATTGCTTAAGCCACCCAGTCTATGACACATTACAGTAGCTGGATACCCAGCACAAGTACCTTGGGCCTGAAGGAAGGATCTGGGGAAACACCACAGTGTCCGTTACACTTGATCATATCCAACTTGAACAGAATGTGTCTTATTAAACAGCCTTCAAAATAGAATATTCTGTTAAATATAGTTGGGTGAACTTATTCTACTAGGGAGTCATACTGCATGTTATTAGGCTAAATGTTCTATTAAGACCAACCCCCATCCCTGAAGCTGTTTCCTCACCTTATTTCATTACACAAATCTATTTTGACATTATAACAAATGACAACATGCATAGTTAGACTCTACAAAACATGCTTTGGAAGAGGCTGATTTATAAATATACTAGAGTGACTACTCTTCAATAGCATCAGTGTTTAGAAATTTTGTGATTTTATCCATTCTTAAAAAAGAGATTACTTATGCATTAGCTACTGTGATTTGAATATGAAATGTCTCCCACAGGCTTATGTGTTTGAATACTAGGTTCCCAGTTGTTTGTAGAGGTAGAACCTTCGGATGGCAGAGCCTAGCTGGTACAACTGTGTCACTGGAGGCAAGGGGTCATGAGGTTTATAGTCTTGCCCTGCTTCCTGCCCTGTCTCTGCACCATTGCCGATGCAGTGTAACCAGCAACCTCACACACCCGCTGTCATTGCCGTGAACTGCTTCTTTATCGTACCTTCCCTGCCATGATAGACTATATCCCCTCAAATCTTTAGACAAAAAAATCCTTCAAATTGCTTTGTCAGGTATTTGGTCATAGCAACGAGAAACATAATTTAATACAGAAAATCAGTACTGGGAAGTGAGGCCGCTGCTGTGGTAAACCTGGCTATGTGGTTCACAGGCTTTTGGAATTGTTTTGTGGGAGAACTGGGAAAGAATTCAGAGCTCTAAAGTAGAAAAACCATGGAATACTATAAGCAGAGTGTAGTGGCATACTCTGGCAGGAGTTAGGAAGACCAGAATACTGACGATTGTATTATAAACATTAAGAGCTACACTCATGAGGTTTCAGAGAGGAACAAGGATTCTATTGGGAACTAGACTAGTGACCATTAATATTACAGTCTGGCTATGCACCTGGCTACATTCTGCCTGTGTCCTGAACATTTGAATGCATCTTGATTAAAAAGTAATGGGCTACGTTGTTTGATGGAAGAACTTTCAAGATAGTATTACATAGGGACTGGAGCATGGATATTACTCTCTGTGTTTAGTGAAGTTGATATTGTGATTGCAGAGGGAGCAGAAAACTGTGACATTTGTTCAGTGTGGCAAGGAAAAGAGTATGAAGCAGAGCTTCAAAGAGTACACAAAGCAAGTTTGGACAAAGCGACTGTGATACTAAGTAGATCGGCACTATAAAGGAGAAATCTCATAATGTGCATGAGGCAAAAGAAGGGGCCTAGAGGGCAAGACTCTGTCCCCCTTAATAGGCACTAATATGTAAAAATGCAAATTAATTTGAAAGGAGAGAACCCGAATACAGAGAATGTTCAGGGGTATCCTTCTCCAGCAGAACTGCCTAGAGAAGCATTTTCTCCAAGCTCAGGTGGACAGGTGCTCAGAGGCCACCACATCTACGACACCAGGACCTGGCTTCATTCACCTGGTGCTCGTTTTGCAGACATGCAAGGTACGAGAGTGAAGAAATCACAGAGGCTTAAGCCAAGATTCTAGAAATCTGCTGGTGAGGAGAGTGTATAGTAGGTTCAGACTGATTCAAGAAAGATATGGTATCTCTGATTTTCATGGAGGTTTTCTCTCTTTTCTCAGGTGGGCTTTAGCTTAGCAGTTAGGATGCTGGATGCTCATAGTCACACGAAAGTTCCACTGAGTCAGAGGTCTCAGGTTCTTGGCTTATAATTTTGAAGAATGAAATTCGTAGACAATGGACAGAGAAGTTTAGAAAGGAGTTTGTTATATATTCTTGGGTGGGACCCCAGAAATGGGATACTCTCAAACTGATAGTTTGAGGACTTCTTACAGTACTTGTGGTAGAACCTGGGATGAGGCATAGGAAGGTGGATGAGCTGCTTGGTCCAGTTGAGCCAATCAGAAGACATTCAGGGATCTTTCCGTTTTAGTCATATTCTCATGTATAGATTAAAAGCATGGCTGCCCAGTTAGGAGAAGAGAGATAATGAGGGAGATGAGACATCCCAGAGGCCAGGGCAGAACCAAAGACATTTTGACTTAAACACTCTTGACATCTCTGGCAAGGACAGAGCACCAATATGGGCAGAAGTATTTCCAGCTTTTAGCCAAGGAAAACCTGCTTACTTTTGGGAGTCCCCTACCTTAAAACTGCCCAGTTTAACGTTCTTTCTCCTGCTCTGATCAAGATTCCTTGCATGCTGATTGGAGTGAGCTGCTTATGAAAATGAAAGCTGAATTTCATTGGGGACTTCAGGATATCGGAAATGCTAGAAACCTGGCACATTTTCTGAAAATCAAAACAGGTACTGTATGGAGATGGGCAACAGAGTTGCAGGGTCAGGGCTACCCAAGCTTGCTGAAGTACAAATCGTGTCATCATGAGCCCTTGACGCTACACATGGGGATGTAGGGTTTGATCTCGTCCTGCTGCCTTTTGGACTTTCTTTGATCCAGTCTTTTCTTGTCACTTCCCCATTCTTCCCCTTTTGGAAGGAGAATGCTTATTTGGTGCCATGTACAGTGGAAGTACGTAATTTAAAAAATTACAGGGGCTTATGGCTAAATTGTCCTGACTCTCAGAAATTGCTTTAGATAATATTGTGACTATGGAGCATTTTAAATTTGGACTGAATTCATGCTTCATTATGACATGGCCGTGATCCTATGGGGGTCAGAATGTTATAGTTTGAACTTATAGGTTTGAGCTCTTGACTTCTAGCTGGAGGTGGTGCAATCTTTAGACAGCTGGCGGAAATAGATTGTTGCTGGGCAGGCCTTAAGGTTTATGATCAAGGCCTACCTCCTTGCTCCACTTCTGAGTTACAGCACCTGACACAGTGGATCTAGCCATCACTCTCTCACTGCCAAATCTGGGAACCTGTCCTACCTCCATGCCTTCTCTACCTTGATGAACTGCATCCTCTCCAATTGTGATCGAAAATAAATTCTTCCTTCCTTAATTTGTTTTGTCACTGAAAAGTGTATCTAGTAAACACACACACACACACACACACACACACACACACACACACACTTTTGTTTAGTTCTCATTTTATGAGTTGAATGAGTGACTCTGACAGGAACCACTTTCCGATCAAGCTTAGTTTATCTTTGTTCTGCTATGACTGATCTAGGTGGAAGAGGAAGCCTGTCTACCTGACACATGCATGAAAACAGAAGTCAAGTCTTTAAGCTGTGTTTTATTCAGAGAGCCAGTAATGTGAGAACAGTGGATTATAATTTTAAAGATCTATCTTTCAACTTTTCTTTACCTAGCAGATTGTATAGGGAGGAGAAATAAAGGCAATCAATCACTTCAAAGTTTAGTCATGTTCCTGTGGTCAAATGGTCAATCTTGTCTCCAAAATGTATGGTATTGGTGTTTTTCTCCTTTCTATAGTGAAAGGAGAGTGGGGTTCCTGAACAACAAGGCCACTAGGTCTTACATTCCCTTGAGTGTGTCATTTGGATGACATCTAGACTGAAGGCTAACTCAGAGCAAACTGTTCAGCATTGTGTGCAGGTAGATTCTTTCCTATGCAATGAAATACAGATGTGTTCTTATGCTGGAGAACATACAGGGCCCTCTCATTGTGCCCCATCGAAGTCACCAGTCCAATCTTGTGTCCATTCAAGCATGTATTTGTTTTAAAGCATTTACCACCTCTCTGAGCATCTAATACAGAAGATGGATTATGGGATTCGTGAAAGCAGCACTTATTTCTCTCTTGTATACTGCTTCTCCCTCCATGCCAATCACAACATTTAGCACCACAAAAAGTTATTTGCTCAATAAATAAAAACTGAGGAAATGTGACTATGTACCATGCTGTCTCACTTTTCAAAGGGTTCAGATTATATAAGAATTTTTATAATAGTGGAAGATTTAAGGTGAAGCTTACTAGATAAATAATTAAAAATTATTGCCTGTGATAGTTTAGATCTCACACAGGTACAAGTTGCAGTAGGTGATGCCCTTGGCATGCATATGTAAAAATCAAATCATTAAGGTTATACTAATCCTTGGTTGTTGTTGCTTTGATGCTATTTCCTTTGATGTTAGGTGATAAGAACTGGTTCACAGTAGCCAAGAGGCAAAATCATTATATCTATTGCTGATTTACATTCTCTGTAATTCATTGAACATGTAGTTAAATGGACTGGGAGAGTTTAGGAGAGAGGATGGTAAGACTTGGACTTCAGCCCAAACCATAGGTAGTAACAGAATTCTTTATTTTCTCTACCCTCTGGCTGGTGCTAAAGCCACAGCCTGCTAGCATGTTTGCTAGTGCAGCATCTCGTCCCAAACTGCAGATTTGCTCCTCTCCACTGTCGTTCTCCTTGAGGACATATCTCCCAGTCCAATTCAGCTAAATGACTCCAGGCTGACTGGAACACAGGTTTGGGTTCTCAGCAGTTGAACTGCGCAAAGACAGATGGCTTAGGATTCAAAGGGGATGGACACCCGCAGTGGTCAAGGCCAGGAAACAGCCAAAAGTAAAAATGAGATGATTTGGCTATAGATCCTGTGTGTGAAGAAAGAAAATGAAATAATGGTGATTATGGTTAGTTTAATCTGACATTACTTGTATTTCTCCAATAAAAAATGATATTCTGTATTAGAACTTAAAATTAAAGTTGGGGGGCTGGGGAGATGGCTCAGTGGTTAAGAATACTAACTGTTCTTGCAGAAGACCTGGGTTCAAATCCCAGCACCCACATGGCAGCTAACAATTGTCCGCAACTCCAGTTACAGGGGATCTGATGGCCTCTTCTGTCCTCCACGGGCATTGCACGACACTGGTGCATGTACCTACATGCAGGCAATACATGCACACACATAAAATGATAAATAAAATATTTTTAAAAATTAAAGCTGGAATCTCTTTTGCCATTTATAATTTATGCTAATTCATGACTTCTGTCTTCTTCATTTCCTCTGATGTCATCGCTCCATCTCTCCAATATGTAAGAAAATTCATGATGTGTTTCAAAATAGAAAGCAAAAGATTAGCAAATTCTGTGCCTTTCGGCTCCGTCTTCCACTTTTCATGGCGCTTCATTGTATTGCTAACTTGAAGGTGCCTTATTTTTGTCTTGTGCCCTTACTTATTATTTGCTCATTTTGGACCCACAGAATTCACTGTCCATGGCATGAAAAGAGACATGAAATTGACTCTGCATCTCAAACCTCTTGACAGAGCTTTGGAGATCCTCAAGTTTGCTTCACATCTCAACCATTCCACATATCTCATTGCACTTAAAAATGCAGAGTATTAACGAGTTAATTTTCCTCCATAGTAGAAGTAAAATAATAAAAGAGGGTATGGATGGAAATTTAAAGAAATACTTCTGAGGTACAAATAAGAGCTTGTGACTGGTCTGTTCTGAACACAGCATAATTGAGTCTATGTTACATCTTTATTTGTTGTGTGTGAGTGCGTGTTTGTATGAGGGTGTGTGTGTGTGTGTGTGTGTGTGTGTGCCACAGCATATGTGTACAAGTCAGAGGACAACTTGTGGGAATTGGTTTTCTCCTTCAGCATGTGGTTTCTAGGGGATCAAGCTCATGCCTTTAGACTCAGTGGTAGTTGCCTTTACCTGCGAGCCATATTGCTGACCCCACAGTTTAGTCTTGATCTGAAATTACATTGTGACTTATACTTTTCAAAGCTTTTGCCTTTATAAACTCTCAGCTCCTCCAGTCAGCGGATGACTGAATCCCAAAACTTGACACCCACATTTGCTCCCCTTGAGTCCCTGGCTTGTACTAGATCCCTTCTTTAAACCAACACTAACCTAGAAAAGTTCAACAAATCAAAAATTCTGTAAGAGTTAAAAAATACAGACACTCTGCCTTTCTTCTTAACATTAAATATCGTTTTGCTCCAGTAAGTTTGTGGACATGACAGTTGTCAGCAGGCATCCTTCCTCCTTTGGCCCTTGTTCATCTCCCACTGAAGTGTAG
Organism: Nannospalax galili; assembly: GCF_000622305.1. Classification (NCBI taxonomy): domain Eukaryota; kingdom Metazoa; phylum Chordata; class Mammalia; order Rodentia; family Spalacidae; genus Nannospalax; species Nannospalax galili. The sequence goes on along the minus strand of NW_008341810.1, from coordinate 530,416 downwards.
TTACAAGCACCAATCTGCTATTATACACTGCATAAGAAAAGGAAAATGAGAAAAAGTAATTCACTATGTCTCTTCCACCTATGACCCAAGAACTAACATGTATCTAATTGACAAAGTGAGATCTCTAAACAATTTTCTCATTGTCTTTGACTAGAACATGTCCTTTCTTTCCTAATCAATAGCTCATTAGCCTGTGAAGCTCCCTGATAGATGCCCTGCTGTGCTAGAAATCTTTAAAACTGATTATGAAAGTTACTTTTTTCTAAACACAATTCTAAATCTATTTTAATCAATAGAGCAATTCTTAAGTAGAGGTAATTTTCATCTTGCATAGTAATTCAGAGTCATCTGTCTTTAAATACAGATTCAGGTATCTTTACATAGATCAGTAAGGGAATGGAATGGAGAGTATGGAGAAACCATTGTCTATGATTCTAAGCTACATGAGGGAGGCTTGCCTAGTAATATAATGTTGAATAAGCAGAGTACAATTAGATCCGTCTATTCAATCTGGAGACGATACTCAGAGAAGTCGGCTGAATTTCAAGGCTCCCACTGGATTTTCCCTTCCCAGCATGCAATAAGTGTACATGGAGAATACCGACTTTGCAAACTCTCAGTTTTGGGTCAGATTTTGAATCTGCTTCTTTTCAGCTGTGTGAACTCAGGAAAGTTATGCAATATCTCTGTGCCTTTTGTGCCTTTTCAGAGATATAGAGAGCACCTATATCTTAGAATTCTTGTGACCTTTTCTATATTAATGTTTATATGCACTCAGGACCTTGCCTGGTACATGCTGAGCCGTTTGTATCTATTATCAGACAATTAAAAAGTATAGCAACAGCTAAGCAGGAGATGAGAACATTCTGTGATTTGTATGTAGTTAAGCTAGATAAGTCAGCTTCGAATTTTACCCAGGATCAATGATTTCCTTCTGTTAACACTGCTTTTTCTCAGTTTAACTTTTTTCATTTTTTTCATGAAATGTAGAAGAAAGTCATGACACATTCCACAGAGATCGTGTGTGTGGGTGAAGGCCTGTTAAAGGCTCAGAGAGAAATTCTCACAGTGCCCTGGTTCCTCCTGTCAGAATGGTGCATAAAGCTTATAGTTAGGGAAGTATAGGCTGGGGTACAGCTAGGACAGGATAGCTATTTCCAGGTGACCTGGGATGGGAGTTCCTCCACATGGGAAGTCTAGATCTGCTTTCATGTAAGCAAAGCTCTAAGTGCCAGACTTGAATCACTGTGTTTCTGTTCCCTTGTTCTTATTATGTACTTCCAACACACCATTTCTAAAGCTGGGTCACATGGTTTATATTTAGAGGGTTTTCAGAAGGTTTTATTTTTAAAAGAATCATGTTCTAAAACCCATTGAAAACACTTGTCTATGAAATAGATTTAAGTAAGTTCGTGTAGCCAGACTTTGTAGTAATTGCTCCTAAACTCTTAAGTGTGATGGTGGTGATGGTCATGGTGGTCATGGTGGTGGTCAGATTAATAAAACTAGGAGCTTCTCTTTATTGGTTAGACAGACACTCTGCTAGGTTCTCAATAAACATAGTAATTGATTTGCTCTTCCCAATACTGTTTTATGCACAAGGAAGAGAAAGTCCCAAGGCAAATAGCCAGACTCCTCTTTGCAGCAGCCCCACCTTGTCAATCAGCAGCTTCCCACTTGTAGTCTGTTGCTTATTCAGTGTGTCCACATCCTTTCAGAACACAGATACCACCTTGTCTCCTTTATGTGCCTTTCCTACCACTTGTTACTAAATTTATGTTTCTCTATATTGCTTTTATTGACTCCAAGGTATTGGGATGTTTGATGTTATTATTCTAAGTTGTTCTCTTTTAAGATGCAGTCATAGAGGAAAAAGGACCTTGTAAGACTTATTTGTTTTCAGATGGACTTAAAAAGAGAGGTGACATCAGCTAGTCTTGAAACAAGGGAAGCTTAGGGGGAGAGGCCATATTCAGGCCTTTCTTGCCTTGACCAAACTCTTCTATGTCCACATTGATGAGTGAAAGTAATTGATATTTCCTGTCTTTTGAAAATTTGTCAGTGCTGTTTACAGGAGAGAATAATTACAATTGTGTTACCTCTGCCCATTTATCTCTTTAAGTAACAAGATAAAGCAGTACCATCAGCTTAAAAGAAGGCAGTGAAGTGCAGCTAGCCCAGTTTTATTTGATTCAACAAACAAGCAAATGATTAGTCAGGCTTTAACCGTAAAATACTATAGAGAACATTTACAGCATTGGGTTGCATTTAACTCAGCAAAAGTGATTAACAGTAATTCAGTATCATCATGTCCTGAGTCACATACAAAGGGAAGCAGTCTCATGTGTAAGATGCCTTAAAAACTAGCAATCACTGAGTCCCAGCTGCTTTCTTGAATCAAAACAAAGCATTTTCCAATTGCATTTTCCCTGTGATTTCTACAATACTTTTTTCATCCCCTTCCATCCTTAATTATTTGTGAGGCAACTGCCTGGATTTTCAGAACCTTCAGTCTATCACCTTCTTGACTTAAGGCATTAGGGTTCAAGAAATAGTGGTTGAAAAACAAGAGCTTTATATTTGTCTTTTTAACATAAATTTATTGGTAGATATGTGCATGCATGCATGTGTGTACACGTCTGTAGGTGCTCATGGGGGGTTGCATGTGCTTATGCTGTAGTACATATGTGTATGTCAGAGAACAACTTGCATTAGTTGATTTTCTCCTTCCATATGAATCCTGGGGATCAAATTCAGCTTGTCAGGCTTGGTGGAAAGCACCTTTACCTGCTGAACCATCTCACCTGACCAATTTTATTATTATTATTGTGTGTGGATATGTATGACTTGTGTGAGTACCTGATTACAGCAGCTGGTGAGGTAATAGAAGATGTCCTATTGTGATGTGGAAATTGAGACCTCATCACAGCCAGCCTTCTTATGGAACCTTCTTTCAATCCATGAGGCAAAAGGCCTTCATCTTCCTTCAGAGCTTCTGAAGGAATTCCTCTCCACCCCTTTTCAATGACTATGGGGAAGAATGCGAAAGAAATTGGCTTGAAACCTCATATGCCACATTAAAAATTTATGTAGTATAGCTGTGTTCTAGTTAACTTTCTATTGCTGCGATAAAATACTCTGACCTTAACCAGCTTGGGGAAGAAATGGTTTATTTCATCTTACTTGTCCAAATGGCAGTCCATCATTGAGGGGACCTAAGGCAAAAACTTAAGCAGGGCATGGGGGAATGCTGATGACCGACTTGTTCCTCTGGCCTGTACTCAGCCCATTTTCTTATATAACCCAGGACCACTCATCCTGGGGTGGCACTGCCCTTAGTGGGCTGGGCCCTCCTATATCACTCAACAATCAAGAAAACACCTCACAGACATGTCTACAGACCAGTCCCATAGAGCAAATCCCCCAGTTGAGGTTCCCTCTTCTTAGGTATGTCAAGTTGACAACTGGAGCTATCCAACACAAGCTGTTTTCTCTAAAACTGAGCTATTGGTTTGAATATTAAGAGTGCATTTGTGTTTTCTAAGTAGTGAGTTTGATGATGTCCCAGGAGGCAAGTACTGTCTATCTGTTTGTTTTGAACACTTGGCCTTAAATATAATGCTAACAAAGCTAAATCACAAAGAGTTGTAGACATCAGTGGACTCTAACTCAATACCAGTATTTGAAACTTCTTTATGTGAAATAAAGATGACCCTAAATGGTATGCATGAAAGCAGAGCCAAAGAAAGCACATTCTGCTGGCAGCCCTCCTAGAAAAGGCTTGGCTCTCACAGTGAACTCTTGAACCCACTCATCAATTGCTTGAAAAAACAGTTATTAGTGCAATTAGAATCATGGCTCATGGCATTACTTATGGTGAATAAAGTAGGTCAGGACTGCCAAGCACATACCTTCTTCTCAGCCTCTCAGCCTCACCCTCAGCCCTCCAGTAGTACTGGAAACTGTGGTTGTTTGAAGGCAAAGTACTCCTAACATCCTAAGCCTGAACATGCTTTGCGATGCTCTGACCAACTGAAATACCCAGCTCATATTAATACTGATGTTTCTACCCTTCAAATGTTGAGTAATTTGGATGATTCTTGGTAGATGTTAGAATTACAAAAGGAATTAAAAATTCAATATGAAAAATGTTTATTGATTATTTGTTGAGTGTCAGACATTGTCAGAGGTACAAAGATAAATAAGGATTAGAACATAAAAGCTACAAGTTTAAATTAATAACTTTAACAAACTAAACGAACGGGCATATAAGAAAAGAAAACAATTACTTTTAGCTTTACCCATTTTAGGTTCATTGATTTCAGTAAAAAAAAATTATTTTTATCTTTATCTACTTCAGACTGATGGGCTGGGGACCTCAAAATCAAACAAAGATAGATTAGAAAAGAAAAAAGTTTATTAGCCTGTGTATCACACAGGAGAACTGAGATGAAGAAAAGCTTGGGCTTCCGTACCATTTTAACAGAAGGACTATTATACTAGAGTAGACACAAGACATGGGAGAAAAAAACTTTGACTCTCCAGGGTTTCTTTGTGGCAAGAGAAATACATGTTTGAAATAGAAGAAGGTACAGGCCAGTGAGTTAAAAAATTCCTTTGGAGGCAACTTTGGGAAGGTAAGGGTCTAGAGCTGTCCTGAGTAGAAAGCAGAGGGAGGAACAATTTTAAAAATTAGGATTTTTCCATTGGGCAAATAAGTAGAAGACAGGGAATTTTCCTTACACCCATTTTTTTCTCAGCTTTCCTAGCTCAAAATAACCCTTATGCAAAATGCCATGTGTTCTGGGATGGCCCACTTTATGCATAGTGTTTGCATATGTACCTTTAGATATATATTATAAATCAGTAACTTTTTTAGATCTTAGATTTACTGGTATGAACAAGATATTTCTTCTGACTCACAATACCTTACAGATTGTCTAGGAAATCAAACATATAAACAGAAGCATATTGAAATGCCTTAAGTAGTAATATCAGATGAAGCAAGATATACTGTTATAGAGCAGGGAGAGGAAGGATCTAAGAAAACCATCTCATAGAAAGATAAAAAAGCAGGTCTGGCGAGATGGCTCAGGAGTTAAGAGCACTGACTGCTTTTGTAGAAGACCCAGATTTGGTTCCCAACACATACATACATAGTGGCTAGCAACCATCCATAACTACAGATCCAGGGGATCCAATGCCCTCTTCTGACCTCTGTGGGCACTGCATGACATGGGTGCACTTACATACATGCAGGCAATACGCTTATATACATAAAGAAAATAAAAATAATAAAAAATAATTTTGAAAAGAAAGAAAGATAAAAGAGCAACAAAAAACTACGAGTTTTCTACATAAAATTCTGTGCTGGGAACATTTTAGGGAGAGAAAACTGGACAAGGGTCTTGCAATTAGCAGAGGATCCAGGAAAAAAAAGGTACACAAAATGAAATGGATGCAAAGGTGGGAGACTGAAGTTATGATTCCCTTCAGATCTACAGAAGGCAGTTGCTGCTGTGGTGTGAGGCTGGACCACAGTGAGTGGAGTTCAGCTGCCCTAAGGGTTCTGTTGCACAGCTGGTTCCTCTTCGACCACTTTGCAAGAAGTGAGCTTCTGTTCCTCCCCTACTTTCTGAGTCTTGCATTCCTGTCTCCTATTGGCTGAACCTCCACTGTGTTCACAGCCAAAGACAAAGAAGAGTCTGGAAAATGTTCTTAATTTTCCATGTGAACCAGTATAGTGTGGGAAGGAGGGCTGGAGATGCCTGCTAGCAGCACGTGATGCATCACATCTCACTCACTGACTATACAGAAATTCTTTTACAGAGAGAAGTGTCTTCTGTGAATCTGGCACCAAGAACCGGAAATGCAAAAGGGAATTAGGAGCATTAGGATAGAAGTACAACCTCTGGGCTGCTTCTCTCTGTCAGCACCAGAAAAGATGGTGTGAAAGAACAGTGTAATGGATCAGAGTAGAAATGTTTAAGTTTTCTTTACAGAGAAAGGTGCAACAAACAAGCTGAGATAGGGTCATTTGTGGAGTTAACCATTCTGTCACCACAGCAGCATGGGAACCTTCTTATCCTGGGGTCAGGGACATAAACACATCTGTAGTCAGTGAGGTGCTGGGTCTTTAAGTGAAAAAGTATTAGAAAGTGCAATCAATAAATATTTAATACAATTTGAACTGAATTCTCCAACTACTTAGGAATAAATATTCCATTTCATGCCAGGAAGCCTGTTTGGCAAATTGTAATGCAGTAGGCAGTGAGAAAACATAAGTCACCTTGAAAGCTGATTGAATATAATCAATGATTAATGGCAAATTTGTGGTCCCTTTAATGACCACAGTTAGGCAAAATCAAATTGAACCATAAATTTTGGATGCTCTCTGGAATTGGGTCATGTAAAAGTAAGCTTTATGAAGAAGAAAAACCAATTTAGTAATATTATTGTGATCACTTCATAGCTCATAATTTGAAGCTTTTTACTCAAAAAGAGTTTTGACTATCCTTTCTGTGTAGTCACAGATTATTAATTAGATCGTAAAAGTTGCATAGAGGTAATGTCAAAGAGTTCAGCCAACAGCCATACATTTTCTTTTGATTGATTTTATTTCATCCACATCCACTAAAATCAGCATGAGTTCAATCACTTAAAAGTAAAGATGCTTCAATTATCATCTCAATGAAAAACAAAGAAGGAAGTGGACCATCTTAGCTCTCAAAGGCCTGCTCGAAATTATTTGAATAGTTTCAGGCCCTCCAGAAGTTTGAAGGTTTCCTGTGCTTTCTTCACAATAAACTTAGCAAAACTGTAGTCATGTTTTGAAAATATACCATTGATATATTGATCTCAGGATTTATTATAACTCCACAGATTCTATCCTCAAGGCAATGTTGCCCATCTCTAGCTGAAGTTTAGAAGTAAACTAATGATCCTTTATTATTTTACTACTGTCAGTTCAGAAAAGGGAAATTGTAGAGGGGGTAGCCTTGGAAAGACAGATTCGTGACAAATCACCATACTTGTATGGCTAAATTCCACTAAAAGCAGCTGTAATAGTTTTGGTCTCACAGCTCCCATGCCCAACCTAAAGGTTTTTTTCTAGAGGCTATGATGGGCATAGACACTGGAGAAGACCCAGTAGTGTCTCAGTTTTCTTCGGGGGTTAGAGATGAGACCCACAGTGTGCAGAGTGGAGTTAGCACAAAGAATCAGTGCACAAGCTGGCTTGAGAAAGTTGGATGTGTGACCAGATATGCAAGGGCATCCACACGTGAGTACAGTCCTAATGAGTTTATTGGGCTTGCTAACAGAGCAAAGAGTGGGAGTTTATTTCCAGAAGAGTGAGCACTCCCCCCTTACAGCTGAATTGGAAAGCCCACACTCAAATATAGATCCTGTGACCTCCCTACAGCTGCACAAAATGGTGAGAGAGGTGCCTCATGGCATTCTCTGCTTCTATATCCTTAGCCCTTCCCTCACACTGAGCTAAGGTTGACTGACTGGGTGGGAGGGGTAAATGACTCCCCCATCAACTCTTTGAGGAGCTGGAGAAGGAGGTGTGACTATAGCTTGCTGGCATAGTGGTCAGAGGACACTTCCAGTTGACACTCTACCCCTTCCCCTGGCTCTTACATTCTTTCTGCCAACATCTTCCACAAAAATCTCTGAGCCTTGGAGGGGTTGATATGTGTTGGATGATCTTCCCATTTTGGCAAGGCACTGAGCTTTCCAGTCTCTGCATCATCTGTTTTCCATGGGCTGTTGGCCCATTTCAGTGGGATTCCATCTACTATAAAAAAGCAAACAACAAGAAGCAAGAACATCTAAACAGTGGCTGCTGTAATAACTTAATCGTGGGTGTAGACACAAATGCTTGGACGGTACTTTAGCAGGTGCATCACATCCACCTAACAAAACAATTGCAGTGGGTTCCCCACTGGGGCCTATATCCTCCCCTGCCACAGGGGATTGGCCTGGTCTACAGTACCAGATGTGTGTTCCACCTCTAAGAGTGGGAATTATATCCAAGCAAAAATTTTCTGGTTGCACATACACTAGACATACCACTATTGCACCAGCTGGAACATCTTGTTTTTTGGCATGTTAATAGTGCAGCACGTGGGGTCTGTAGTTGAGCAGAATTATAGCAGATAGTTGTTCCCCAGTGATCTGCATGTTGTCTGCTGGTGCTATGAAAACCACCCATCCAGAGGCAGGTTTACTGGAAAGTTTTATTAAATAAGTCAGTTACCTTACCACTACCATATTACGCTTATTACATAGAAAGGGAAATGGCTATAAAACATCTATGAAACAATAAAGAGAGTTGTGGTAGAGAAAATGGCCTTCATCTTTCTGAACCAAACAGCGGCTACTCGCTTCAGATGGGTTGTACACTTTAATTTGCTGCAGTCTCCTGATTCTATTCAGCTGTTCAGACCCTTAGGACTGGAGACCTCTTTGGTGCTTTTCTTCACCTGCTCCTTATCCATCACTACAGCATCCCTCAGAATCAACCTCTGATATATATCACAGATGCTTTCTTTCTGGTCCACCCCTACCATCATCATCCCTATTGCCTGTAGACAATGCAACACACTCCTCTCTAGTCTCACTTGTTGCATTGAAATAAAAAAATTTAGAAGACAAATCTTTTTCTTATTTTAGAGAAGATTTTTTAATTGAATTTCTGTGATTTTCATAAAATATAGTTTGATGGTATTTAGATCTGATTCCCTCTTTATACTTTCCCCAATGCCCCCTGCCCAATTTAATGAACTTTCATATATATTGGCCTCAGACTATGATTTATGTCCCCCAATGTCCTTCACTGTGGATGCATCCACTGGGTCCACTAAGAGTCCCAACCCTGTAAGACAGCTCCCCCATCACCACCCGCCAGCAGTCATCAATTGCCAAAAGTTCCTTAGGGTGGGTTGGGATTTCTTACCCATGTCCCCCTGTAGAAGACAAATCTTATCCTGTGTCTCCCTGACTAAAACCCCTTAAGGTTTTTCAGTGTTAAGTAAATTAAAATGAAAGCCCTCAAAGCTTGTTCCATCGAAAGGTTCCAGTCTGAACTCCACTAGTGTTTGTTCCACATGGACTCTTTAGTGTTCTCTGGTCATGCCCAGGATGCAGTTTCAGAGTGCCTGTCTTTGTGGCCCATCTTCCTAGAATGCTTTTTCTCCAGAAATTGGCAAACTCCCTTTCCACGTGTCATTTCTCTCTTGGTTGCAATGGTGTCTTTGTGGAGGTTTGGGATCGCTGTTGGAAAATCTTCCTCCATCTTGTTCAGTTTCTTTCACAGTGATCACAAGCATTCCCTCACTCTGCTTTTGTGAAGCATATGTAACTGAGTGGGTTCCATTTCCTAGTTTATTTAGTGCCTTTCTTTATCGTTTCTGAGCTCCATGGGGATGAGAACTTCATCTTCAGCAGCTAGATGAGGGCATAGCACACTCTAGTCATGAATCCTTTTGAGTAATATGAATTCCCACCTGAAATATAGCCTGTTTCATGCATGCATGTTTGATTCATGCAGGCCTCCATCATGTTTGAGGACAATGGTTTAGATAATATAGCAAGACGGCAAGTGTTACATAGCTAACCAGGATCATTTAACCACTCTGCTCATCCTAGGTTATCAAAAAGCTCTTCTCTATTTCAACTCTACCAGAAAAATCTATAGTAGGTAATGTACATGTTTGAAGACACAACAACATCCCCAAATATTCACACTTAGGTGCTCTGATAGCTATTTAAGAAATTATAGCTATTTAAGAAATCATCTTTCATAATTTTACCTTCTTTTTCCTTTTCCCAGTTCTAAATATCACAGAGCTTCTCTAATTGCAGCTTAATATTCAGTACAGTGCTCAATTTTTCTTTTTTTCCTGTAGTAGTACTTTAAGAGTTCATTCTGTCTTAGCTTAAAATAGAGTTGCACAGGAGATCACAGCAGTCATAAACTTGAAAAGGATTCTAACCATGGCATAAAAGGAAAAGCACAGTTCAGAGAAAACTACAGAACATGGCAGAGAACTTACCCGTCAGTGGAGATGTATTTTTAGGGTTTTATTTTTTCTATAACATTTGGAGAATATCTTGGTCTGGCAAGATTTTATCTCCCTACAGCAAATGTATCATTTCCAGGGGTAAAAAGGAAACCTGTTTGCATATGTTGATTTTTGAGATTCCTAAATGCCTTTTTTGCAGTTTTTTATATATACATTTAAAATTGTTTTTACTTTGCATTTAGGAACTAAAGAGTTGAATCAACATTTTGATAAAGTGTTGGTGATAGAAAATTTCCTGGAGATTAAGACGGAAATCCTACATTTCTTCTACTTAAAGCTGCATGACTTAAAAATTAACTACTAAATATTTATAAAGACTGGACATTATTGATTGCCACTAAGAGTGTTTTGTCTTTCTTCTTGGTACATAGCTGTCTAATTCTTAAGAATGATCAACATTCGTGTCCCTATTGCTGAAGACACTACATACATGAGCTATAGAACAAAAAAGGAGAAATCAAGCTGGTACTGACTTCAAAACTTCGTCTATACTGGCTAGTGCTGGAAGGTGCTATGCATGCTACCAGAAAAAATCACTCATGTTACCTAGCTGTTTCGTCTATACTGGCTAGTGCTGGAAGGTGCTATGCATGCTACCAGAAAAATCATTCATGTTACCTAGCTGTGACTCCTGAGCACTACAACAACAACTGGCCTAGCAAGATATGTCCAGTGGTACAGTGGTGACACAAATGTTATGGCAGTAACCAATCCGTTCCTAATTGGATTTAAGGTCTGCTTCACAAGATGGAGCCCATGACTGACACCAATAACAGGTCTAGGAACCTGTGGATTGAGAGATCATAGGGCATAGGGGAGAGCCCAATATTATTATTCTGCTAAATAGACATAGTATTAAATTGACTCTTAATGACATATTATTATACTCATATATTAATGCATCTCTCAGTCTCACCAGAAAAGTTCCTTATGCAGCAGATGGTGATTAATACAGAGACCAACCACCTACATGCAGAGAATAAGAGACTACAGAGTACTTATGCCTGAATAGAATACTTATATCAAACATTGCCTCCCAATAATGGGAGGTGCTGACAGGTGAGGCAATATAAATACCATCAAATTATATTGTATGAAAACCACAAAAATTCAATAAAAATTAAAATGAAAAATTAAATTCAGAAAAAGCAAACTTCTCCCTCCCAAGGCTCAGTCATCATTAAGGAAGTGGAGGTAGGTAAAAAGATTGTAAGAACAAAAGGTAGTGGATGACCACAGAAAAAAGAGTTTTCTAGTCAGGTGGACAGTTATAAATATGAATATATGTGTCACAGCAATGGTGACAGCATGTCCCACCTAAGCTTAAGCCAGACAAAATGTTGGCATGGACAGGAGGTGGTTAAGAAACGTCAACCCTGCAGGAGGAAGTATTAGCAACTGATGGCTGCTGGGAGGAAGAGTGTCAGTCTTGTTTAAGGGTGAGACTCTTGGTAGATTGACCAGGCTCCAGTGGATGGACTCTCATTGAAGGGCATTTGTGTATACAAATTTGACTCTATAGGCCTTAATGTATATACTAGAGTACATGAAATCAGGCAGGAGATAGAAATAAGATACAGAAGGCGGAGGGGATATAAATGGAATAAAAACATAGTGTATAAAATTCCCCAAAGTTCAAGTAAAAAAAATTTAAAGACAGGATCTCATGTCTGTCATGAAACTCCCTGTGTAAACAAGATGCCCTGAACTCTGGTCTTCCATCCTCTACTTCCCAAGTGCTAGAACTATAGGTTTGTGCCATCATGACTGGCTAACTGTTTTGATTTGCTCTGTGGTAGTAGGGATTGTACCTTTGAACATGCTAGGCCGATTCTACCAAGAATGTATATCCCTAGTCCCTCTGTGTTCTCAGTTAGTTTTTTTCTCCTTTTTTTTTTTTGTGTGGGTGTGTGTGTGCCACAACAAAAGATTACACCAGAGTTTCTCAAACAGAAAATTAATTTTCTCATAATCATAAGGCTACAAGTCTAAGGTCAGTGAATTGGCAGGTGTGGTTTCTTCAGAGGACTCCATCTTGACTCTCCAAAGCCCATCTTTTCCCTTTGTCTTCACAGTTTCTGTCCTGTGTTATTTAGAGCTGAATTTCCTTTCATGAGACTTTAATCTAGTTTGTGAACTGGATTAGCTCTAGAATCAACCAAGACATGCCTCCAGGCATGTCATTGAGTATATTTCCTTGATAAACTACCTAAAGGGGACACACTTTTCTGCAGAGTTGGCAGCATCTTCCAAAGGCCACCGAGAAGCAAAGAAGTCTGAAGGAATAGCAGTGCTGCTTTTGCTTACACATTTTGCTTCTTGCTGTTGTGTGCATCTACCCCACTGCTGCTGCTACGGCTACGGCTGCTGCCATCCTTCACTGACACCAGAAGCCTTTTCTGCCTTCCAAGGTGGATTGAAAAAAAATGTATCAGTTGTCTAGGAATCCTCCAGGCCTTCAGAACCAAATTGGGACTGCTGAGGCATCCAGCCTCATGGAATCAGTAGCTAAGAGTATGTCAGACCCTCCAGCATGGAAACAAATCAGCCCATATCATGTAAACAGATCTAATAAATCACTTTTGAAATATAAAGAATTCCAATGCACTATCCATTGCGTTATGGAGCCCACCTTTGAAATATCTATATATACATTCTGTCAGTTTTGTGCCACAAGAGAACATGACCATATGTGTGTGTGTGTGTGTGTGTGTGTGTGTGTATCTATGCATAACAGTAACACTATAATAGGGCCTGTCTCAATGAGCTCATTTTATCTTGTTTGCTCCTAAAGCAGACACATCCCAAGTACCAGACTTAGAGCTTTAACTTGTGAAATTTGAATTAGACACATTTCAGCCGTAACATTCACCAATGGTAAGCAGAATAATTTGTGCAACTACTATTGCACCTGATTGTTTTGAAGGCCACATGTTGGGTGGCATGATGCTGAGGCACCCAGAATAGAACCTGTCCCAGAGCAGAACCTGTCCTCTCGCCTTGGAGTGTGATGTGAAAGAGAAATAGACTCAACATCATTAGGACCATCTTTCCTTTGTCTATATTTATGACAGGATTGTTGCTCTAACATATTTAATGTTTCTGACTAAGTTCAACTTTCCTCATCTCAAAAATGAGAATAAGAGACTTTCTTAGACTATTGTGATGAAAAATAACATTTATCTGAGAGAGTACTAAACACAATGGTGGATTTAAAGTTACAATGGGAATGATTATTTTTTTGCATTACTTTGAGAAAATACTTGGCAAGGTTAGGAAAAGATGTATGTAGAAACAGAAAGATGGGCACTTTCTGGAGGAAATTTCTGCAAATTCTCAGTTTTACTTCTGTTTTTCCCTATTCCGTTGGCCCGTGGTCTCCTCAGTGTGGTCTTCCTGCCCTTTTCTGTGATTGATCTTATCAAATTTATTTATGAAGGAAATCTAGATACCAGTATGCACTTTGGGTGGATGCTAAGGCTGAGATGAAGGAAAAATGGTAAAAAACTATATCCAACATCTAGTTAGCAGAAACAGACTGAAGTCTGACTTTGTGATACTCTCCACCACTGTACCAGTTTTAATGTCAATCCCAAAGATACTGTGTGTCCAAGGGTGAGGATTTCCCACCAGTAGGAGACTGTGGCTTTATCACTTACTTTTTAAAACTTGTTTTTCTATCAAAGTTAAACATGGTTGGAGTTTGAAGAGTTATCCCTTTAAGATGAGTTATAAATAATGATGATTCCCCATAAAGGTCTATGTCATTTTCCTTCAGCTATGGCAACTGCTTTCACTTTTAGCTGATCACTTCACTATTATTCTTCAAGGCTCCAAATAGCATGTTGAATTATTTGTTTATTTATTCATTTTTATTTTAGGCAGCTTCTATTATTTCCCCTTTGAAAAATGAAGTTTTCATACACTCTGTTCTTCCCAGGGCCCCTTCCTGGCTCCATCTTCTCAATATACCAACCTGAAATTTTGGTTGTTACATCAACACTAATAATTTACAGTGCTATGACTATGGAAACCCAGAGCATGGAACTTGGGGCCAACTTGCCTGGATTTAAACTCTGCCTTTATCATTTGCTGGCCATTGGACCACAGCTAGACCACTAAATTCTATGTACTTCAGTTTCCTTATGTGTGAGAACAGGAAACAGTATTTATCTTTGAAAATTTCTTAGAGGATTAAATGAGATAATACATTTTAAGTCTAGTTCTATCTTCACATGAATGTCATATATAAATATTACCATTGGATTTTTTTTTATTGCTACACGATGTATTAATTTTTCTTTTCTGAACAACTTGTCTCTCTTGGTTATTAGGCATAGTATTACTCACGCAGTTAATGATTCCAAAATTATCAAAACCAGATGGTCTGTTGACTTCACAATCTTGCAGAAGTCTTCTGGGAAAAGCTAAGACCTCCACCTAGACTTGTTGCTGTCCATACGTCGAGTTCTGAATTCATTTGGACTCTTGCCTAGGCATTCCTTTCACTTCTGTCCAATTTGGGACTCTTGATTCCTCTCTCCCATGTTTTCATCTTTCTCTCAAGAAAGATTTCATGAGAGGAAACTGCCTTAATATATTTTATTTTGCTATTACAGAATACCAGAGATGGAATGATTTATAAAGAAAAGAAACTAAATGGGCTCACCATAAGCCACTACATTTCAGAGTAGTTTGATAGGCACTAGTATTGAATTTACTGCTGAATGAGGCTAATAGACTTCTTCAGGGTCGATGTTATCAGTTGATAGTGTGAAGGTAATGTGAATTTTTATCTTAAAATAGCCCCCTGTACTATGTGATTAAACCATTCAGTATTTTCCTGTTTTTTTTTATTTATTTATGACACTTCTAAACGCCTTTTTTATTTAATATCTTTCTTGCTTGATGTATTCTTTCTCTGTTAGCACTTAAATTCTCTGAGGCCAGTGATTGTTTCTTATTGATCTCATTGTGCACCTGGCACTTAGTACAATGTGAATACTTAATATTTGTTAAATGAATGAATAATTTAAAATTCAATGGATAAGCATCTCTAATACTTAAGAAAGTCACTCACTGTTCTTTCACTAAAGTAAAAGTACAGGTATGAAAAAAGTTGGCATAACCAGAGGCATCTTACAAGACTTTAAGTCTATCCACCTGGAACCCCTAATTAAGACAATATGGAAACATTTCAGATACCAGATCCCAAGAAGTCCCTAATTTCTGCTGAGGTATTTTAGGAAAGTGTGCCTGTACACATTTGGCAAAGTCCAGTGATTTTCCAGGGGACAGGTTATTTGGCTGCATGAGTCATTTTTCCTGGTCATGCTGTGCACCCTTCTGTATTTTATTTTATCTTTTGCTCATCTTTTAGGCTAAAGTTTGAGCCAGAAAAAGAGCAAAGAGTTGAAAGCATCATTTTCACAGGACCCTGAAGAAGGAATGCAATATAAGGGAAAGTTAACACTGTACACAAATGGTCAATCACAAATTTACACTTTTTGAGTGCTAAGTGGTCAGCCTGGAACAGAAGGGAGAGGAGTATAAGCAGAGATACTGAGGGTGTATGTCATATAGACTTGCATTCTTATTTTTTCTGTAAGTTTTTTTATTATTTAAATTCATAGTTTGACAATTTCATACATGTATATATACTGCTGATTATTCTCATTCTAAGCTCTCTCTTTTCTGCTCCCACTTTTCCCTATAATTATTTTTCTCACATTCCTGCTTATATATTTTGTTTGTGTCCCTCTGAGTTTAAGTACAGCCATCTGAGCGACCCTGGGTTTGAAGCATTCCATTGGAGCTCAACAGTAGGTACAGGCCTAAAAGAGGCTTTTCTCTTTCCAAGCATCTAGCAATAACTAACAGTTCAGAAGTAAGGGGCCTATAAGCCCTTCCCCCATCCTGACAGATTATTGACAAGGACAGTGCAAGTAGCCACAGGAGCCATGAGTTCATGATTGCAATGGTTCTGTTGTGCCTAGCAGGTGACGTAATGCAGCCCCTTGCCTTATCTTCCGGCTCTTACATCCTCCCTCCCATTCTTTGTAATGGTCTCTGAGCTCTGGAGGGGGTTTTATAAATGTCTTGTTTAGGGCTGGTCCTTCAACCATCACTTGTTCCCAGCCACGAGGTTCTCCATTCACCCTAGTCCACTACAAACAGATGCTACCCCCGATTGAGACTGAGAGTACTTTTTTATGGATATAAACATAGATACTTGGAAAGCAGTTTGATGTGGTGTCAATCTAGTTAAATAATAGTAGTACATTCCCCTCTTGAGTCTGTGACCTCTCAAGGTATGGACTGTTCACCTGGCTAACAGTACCAAGCATGGGTTCCCTCCTGTGAAATGGGCCTCAAGTCCAAGCAGAGGACAGTTGGTTGATTCTGTAAGAGTAGCACCACTATTACCCTGGTTGGCACATCTTCCCAGGCAGTTTGGTTTGGTTTTGTAGTTGTTAGAACTCACAGCTGGGTAGGATCAGTGACATATTACTCCCTACCCCCAACTTCATGCATTACCCTTTCTGGAACTTTGAAAGTAGGGAAGAAGTTACCAGCTCAGTTCAGCTTGCTTTCTTTAATGTCTTATAACCTAGGCATATAATGTCTTCAGCAAATGGGTCTTACCCTCTAGTTCTGATGGACATCTAAGCAGGTTGACAAGAGCCTCTGGAGCTTCTGGCACTGCCATGACCAACAACTCATAATGAGGTATGTTACACCTGGCACTGGGATTTTGTTTAGTAAGTTACTCCTTCTAGGGGCCGCAATCTCTAGCCATAGTATGTACTATCAATCTTACTTTCATCCTTTTCTTTATTGGGTTACAGTATAGTAAGTTTCTGTATAGCTTTTTTATACTTCCTTCATCTTGGTTAACCCACCCCACCCCTTTTCTCCCTGATTAGACTTTTCTGTTTCAGTATTTTCTCCCTTTCCTTTTACCTATGTTCTACTATCACCCCCTCCTCTTAAGGAATTTCTTTCCCCCAATGTCTCCTTCTTAGCTTCCTAGCTTCTACAAGTATTCCAGGCTAAACAAGCAAAACTAAAGAGCTCAAGTTAGACTCTGCATATGAAAAAGAACCTGTGGATATGTGATGTTTGTCCTTCCGGGCCTAGACTACCTTACTCTGTATAATTTTCTTTTCAGACATCCATTTACTGGCAAATGTCATTTTTTCATACAGCTGAATAAAATGCCATCATGTATGTGCCACATTTACTTTATCCATTCATCAGTTGATGAGCATCTATGCCAAGTCCATTTCCTAGCTATTATGAATAGAATATCAGTGACCATGAAAGTGTAGGTATCTCTGTAGTATGATGGTAGATAGTATCCCTTGGGTATATGCTCAGGAGTAGTACGGCTAGCTCAAATGGTAGATTTATTTCTACTTTTCTTTATTTTAGAAACTTCCAGACTTTTAAAAAAGTGGTCACACTAGTTTTCACGCTCACCACAGGATATAAGGGTTGCTCTTTCCCCACATTCATGCCAATATTTGTTGTCATCTGGATTCCTGATGATGGCCTTTCTGACGGGGGGGGTGGAATCTTAAAGTAATTTTCATTTGCATTTTTAGAAATGTTGAACATATATAAAGTGTTTCTGAGCCATTTGCATCTTTTCTTTTGAGAAATCTTTGCTTAGTCCCATAGCCCATTTTTAACTGGGTTGCTCGCTGTCTTGATACATTCTAGACACTAACACTCTGCCCATTCTTAACTTTTTGAGGCATGCTGCTAGACAGATTGTTCCCTGTCACTTTGGGAAAATAGAAATAGCTCAGTGAGTAGAAAATGGATAAACTGTGGCTCAATGAGTACTTTATTTCTAGGTGGCCCTGAAATGCATTCTGTAGCCGAGACTGGTCTTGAACACCTAGTCCTCCTGTTTCCACTTCAAAAGTGCTGGATTTGTAGGTATATGCTACCATGACTGGATTTGAAATAATCTTTTAACTATGTAGTGTAGTTAGTCATTTCATTTTTGCTTATAAGTCTCAATATTGTTCAGCTAATATCTTGGATTTTACTTCTGTGCTTGGTACTTTTGTGACTCTTCTGGTCAGAGTATTCATGGAACTCTCAGGGTGACAAGATGAACGAAAGGACAGGGTAGAGACAAAATTGATGCACAGATGGCAGCAGAAAGACAGTCTGTTCTTAATGGCAGGACTCTCTCCAGAAACAGCCTTTTCCAACCTCTGAGATTACAACCCTCATTACTTATCTCATTCTCGTTGAGATGAATCTTGACACTGGAAGTTCATGGCTACCTGGCCACCTACCAAACAGTGACAGAGGTATTCTGTTATTTGTTTTGGGGGGGGGTCTTTTTGAGAGAGGGTCTCCTTTTAGCCCCAGCTGTCTGGGAACTCATTATGTAGACCAGGCTGGCCTTGAACTCACAGAGATCCGCCTGCATCTGCCTCCTAAGTGTTGGGATTAAAGGTGTGCCACCATGCCCAGCCAAAGTCATTTTTAATATAAACTTTTAGCAAGCCAATACAGAAACTTTCCTTTTCTCCTGAGACACAATATGTAGCATTGACTGGCTATTTGTGGGATTAAGTGTGGCATTTCAGGGTGAATGATGGAAATAATAACATGGTGAAAACAATAGAGTTTGACCCTAGTATCAAGCTCCCTACCCCCAAACGTTCATATTTGTTGAGTTTATAACATGCTTACAAATACTTTTATTAGAGCACATCATTTAAATTCTTTATGCAGCCTAGTCACACAATAAGAAATTCTCCATCAGTAGATTTTGTAGGTCATTGAGGGATATCCTGCAGTACTGGAGATCTCCATTAATCACATCAAACGTATTTCTGCTCTTTGAACAGAATGTGCTGATTGAAAGTTAATCTATCCTCAATACCCAATCATTATTTTTATGATTGTAATCATTGTAATGGGCAGCAAGACAGCAAGCTTTTCTTTCATCTTGCCTGATTGTCCATCAGCTCTATTTCTTTCACTCCGTGTATATAATTTTCTAGGTAGTTTTGTATATTTCAAAAATGATAGAGGAACAAATTGTTATGCATATAAATTAAGAGTTAATAGGATCTGAATTAAGGCACAAAGGACTGTTCATAAGGTAGAGTTTTAGAACACTAAGCTATTATGAGACATTTGTTGTATACTCTGAGTCTTTTTTTCTAAATCATGTTCTTGAAATGTGATCTTTGCCATGCATGTGCATCTATATCTGTGTTTCTACTTTCCTATGACTTCATGTGCATGTATGGGTATGTATGTATGTGTTTCTTTTAGCATGATAGGGTAAGGTGGAAGGAACATGCTTATCTGATTGTCAAACAGGCCTTGACAGAACCATAATTGTCTACTTAGAATTGTTTTACCTTGGACAATATTCCCATTTACCTTTCATTTTACATACCTTATAAGTTGAAAGTGAATAAAAATATTTGATAGCACTTAGGATAATTTATGACATATATAGCTGTAAAAATAATAATTCTTTTTTTCTTTTACTACTATGAATTACAGACTTTTCTTTTGTCAAACTCTGCCATAAAAAATGAGCTTGAGCAATCACGTTAACCTTTTATTATAAGTAAAAGTGACTGATATTTTGTTAATTAAATTATTTCTGCCAATAATTTTCTGTGCACTATTAGTTCAAGAATTTCATATCATATATGCCATGTCTTTTTTCATAATAAGTAGTGATTTTTTTGGATTTATTTTTTATTTTATGTGTATGAGTGTTATGTCTGCATTTGTGTAAGTACACCAGTGTCATGCAGTGCTTGCGGAGGACAGAAGAGGACATTGGATTCCCTGGAAGTGGAGTTACAGATGGTTGTTAGTCTGTATGTGGGTGCTGGGATTCAAACCCAGGTCTTCTGCAAGAACAGCAGTGCTCTTAATCACCGAGCTATCTCTCCAGCCCCAAGTAGTGATTATTTTTGTGCTTTGCTTAGATGAAGTGCCTGAATGTTTTGCAACACAATGCTAGCCCTGCCAAAAACTAACCAAAATTATAAGACTGAAACCCACCCAGTGGTTGACCCATTAGCTGGATGAGTTTAAAACTATGATGCTTTTTATTGGCACAGAATCAGATAGGTCTAGAATAAAGCAGAAGCCTCTCTAACATGTAAGTGGATAGTAATGAAATAAACATTTGGATCTGTTCTGAAAGAGAAATGTCTGCTAGCAGAAGGATCATAGTGAAAGTCTGATGAACATTCCTCATTACTCCAGCCAGCATCTGTGGTCATAATGCCAAGAAGGAAAAATCTTAGTCAACCCTTTGCTGGAGCCAAGTCCATTAGTCATTTTCAGCAACCCTAGGCCCGAAAGGCAACTTGTAGTCTTCATGTTTACCTTACAATGTCTGTGTCTTTTATCTCTTAGCTAATCCAGAAATATATCATTCATTTTTTGTTCCTATCTGGCAAGCATGTGTTAAACACCAACTACATATTCTTGCTAGATGCATGAGAATATCTCGACTCTCATGGGTGCTTAGAAGCATGCTAACATACATGCTAACACATCAAAATAGTTCACCGTGTCCAAATTCTCCATCAGAAGAGGAACATATTCATTCATCCATTTATAGACCCATTCCAATTCAAAACTTAATCATCCAGGAGCTCTGAGTTCCTAACTATAGTAGACTTAAAAGACTAAATCTTAAACATCACCAAGTAATAGGTATTAGCTAAAAGCACAGCATCTGCCTCATCATGTCCCCTATACAAATACTATGTTTTCTCTTATGTGTAGAATCTAAGCTTAAATATATCTCTCTGTATGCATATATTATGTATTGTGTATGTATGTAACATGAAAAGTGAAGTATTCAGAGTGGGGAGGAAACAGACCAGAATGAAGTGTGGAGGAAGAACAGAGGAAATCAAGAGAGGAAGAGTGAGAGCAAGGTGCAGTGGTACATATGAGCAAGTCAAAGTGAAGCCTATTGTTTAGTATACTAGCTAAAAATATTAATAAAAAACTACAAGAGCATATTCAGCCCTGAGGTCTAAACAGATTTGAAGACCTACAATGTGGCATTGCAGAAATGAGTCCTATAGTCTGTTTGTTTGGAATAATCTCTAAATACATTCAATAAACCTATTAGTTCCAGAGAATGAGCTAGGCACTGGGGAGACAGTGACTGCCTGAGCAGCTCACAGTCCAGGGAGGTAACCAACATATAAATAAGTAGTTAGCATATTTTGGTGGCACCAGGAAGCCTTGACATTTGCACTGATAGGGGATGGATATGCAGAAATTACTAAATAAAGGCATTCTATAAGGCAAGAT
This sequence comes from Nannospalax galili, assembly GCF_000622305.1. Classification (NCBI taxonomy): domain Eukaryota; kingdom Metazoa; phylum Chordata; class Mammalia; order Rodentia; family Spalacidae; genus Nannospalax; species Nannospalax galili. The sequence continues at coordinate 508,991 of NW_008341810.1, read as the reverse complement.
CTCAAGAGAAAAAAAGTCAGCCACAACAGGGTGATGTGCAGAGCAGTCTGCTCTTTCAGATGTGTATGTGGGAAGGAAGGAGGTAATCACAAAACAGAAGAGTGAGTCAAAGTGGGAGTGACTCTCAGGCTCAAACCATTATCAGTTTTGAAGCTCATGTCAAATAGTTAAACACAGGCAGCTTTTACCACTGTGACAAAAATCTCTGAAAAATCAACTCAAAAGGAAGAAATATTTACAGTGAGTCTCAGCTGCAGAAGTTTCACCCATGGTGGTCCCTTTTCCCTGTGGCATGGGCCTGTGGCAACGTCACACAGGATGGCAGGAGAGTGTAGCGGAGGAAACTGCTCACATCATGGGGGCCAGAAACGAGAGCAGAAGAGTAGCATCTGGGTTGCACCACCTCCTTCAAGGACGTCTCCAGTGACTTGACTTCTTTCCATCTTGCCCCACTTATTAAAGGTTTTCTTGCCTTCTAATAGCACCACAGGGCTGTAGTCCAAGCCATCAGCACACCGGCCTTTGGGGGATGCTCAAGATCTAAACTGTGGCATTAAGGAAGCTGCTCAAACCATGTGAGGAATGGAAGCCATAGTGGCAGGCCTGGAGCTCCCCTGCTGTCTGTGTAGCTGCTCCTTACAGGGTTGAATTAGGTTAATGTTCTGATATTATCCCCACTTTACAGTTTGAAACATAAAGTTGATTAAATGGATTAGATTTTGTAACATGGGAACATCACAGCCAGAGCCAGGGCAGGAACAGTTTTACTTTTAAGCTCTGGACTTGTGGAATTTAATAGGAAAAATACTAGAAATGACATGTTTTAGGAAATTGTAGCATTTTAAGCTGGAGATAAGGAGAGGTACACCAGAGCTGTGGCAGCTCAGATGATATAAAACAACAGCAGCAGCAGCAGCAACAACAACAACAACAACATCATCAACAACAGCAGCAGCAACAACAACAACAACAACAACATCATCAATAACAGCAGCAGCAGCAGCAGCAACAACAACAACATCATCAACAACAGCAGCAGCAGCAGCAACAGCTCTGGTGCAGTATGCTTTTGGGCCCATGCTTTTCTCATTTACTTTGTTTAAGGAAATAAATTTCAGTATACCTGCCAACCTGACAACCCATTTTTGTATCTTTAAATAAAGAATTAAGGAATACAATTTTGTAAACAAAAGTTAAGTTTACACAAATGTATTTGAGTGAAATTCTAATGAGTTTCAAAATGTTCAGATTCAGTGCAGTGTTGAGATGACAAATGGTCTGGTGGGAGCTTCCTCAACAGCACTTATTGAGATTCTACTTCTTATTGGTTCCAAGCACTATTGATGATGGACATGTAGTGGTGTGTGTGTAGTTTGTCAGAGGAAACATGGAGAATCTTGTGCCTCAAGATATAAACCCATGAGGTTACTTTGAAATTACAGTAAAACATAACAATGTGTTCATTTGGGAGTATCTAGGTGTTACTTTAAAAATGAGTTTAAATCACTCATGTCTTTTATTCCTACATTCTATTCTAGGCAATATTAGTACTAGAAAGAAGGTTCCCATGATGTATTTTGCACATTTATCAAAGAACAGATTGTAGCAAAAGGCTGGGCTTCTGTGACAATCGCTTTGATTAACACCTATCAAAATAGAACCCTCATTTGCTCCCTAAAGCACTTGTTAAACCACCCAATCTGCTCCTGAATTGGAAGCCAGATGCCTCTGTCTCCACACTTCACAGGTGCTGAGAGGGCAGGTGTCACCTCCTGCTTCTGCCTTCAGCCACAATGGCCATCATAGGCTGTCTCAGGCCCATTCCAGCTGGAGGCTCTAAGGGTCTATAAGTTCAGGTATTCTTTCATTGTAACTTACAGCATTTCACCTGTACTGTCCCCTGAATCCCACAAGCATAAGTTCCATTACAGTTACCCACTGAAGGGTCCCCATTAGAGATGATTCTGATGAGCTTCCATTTTCTCCAGCTAACATCTGGAAACAGTGACAGTCAGTTGCTGATCAACCCCTGAGCTGCTTTGGGACTAGGACATATTACTAATTTTCATTCTCAGAAGAGTTATAACTGTTAGGCTCTGTTCCCTGATACTTAGCTATATTCTGCTATGTAGCTTTCAGTTTTGTTTTGCCCTCTGAAGTCATGACAGTCTTCTCAAGTCAGAATCTGGTCTTCTTTATCCTCAGTTAAGCCAGTGGGTTTCCTGTTGATCTAGTGACACCATCACCATACCCCTGAGTGTCTGGGACACATTCTTGACTCACCGTGGCTCTTCAATGTTTCTTTTAAAAATGTGATACCAAAGACTAAATTGAATGCTCTATCTTAAAGGAAATTTGGGCATTAAAAAATGCATGCCAGTATTAATCCCTTACCTTTTTTTCACTAAAATACATGCTAAACCATTGTTTTGTCCTGTAGTCATATTGGTAGTTTTTGATAGTGGGTCCTATCTCAGGGCTTTTGCTGTTCTCTGTGAAGGGAGCTCTTTCCACAGGTACCTGTGGGGGTCATCCTCACCTGTTTCAATTTCTATGTCACCTCTTCAGTCACCTCCACTGAAGCAGTGGGTCCCTTTCTTCTCTCTTTATTTACATGATTTTAATATTTTTCTCTGCAGCTGTCATCATCTGAAAATTAATTGCATGAAGGATATAAAATAAAATGAGCTTTCCCTGAGATAAGGGGGTGTTCTGTTCTCTGATGCATCCCTTTGGCACTTAGAACTTAGAAGGCAGTAGGTAAGCACTGACAAATGGAAACTAAGCATATAATGAGTTGCAGTCTCTAGAATGTTTTCTCATGAAATCTGCCAGATTAATTCTCTGTCTTTTCCCATTTGCCAGCTATTTTAATCAAAAATATCTCAGGTTGTATGCATAATTTTGTATAACTTTCTTAGAAATAATTTTAGCATTTTATTATTTTATTGTACATTTTTCTTTGTTAGAAAATATTAGTAAGCAAGACCATATAATATTTTAGTATATATGGAGTATCATTATTAATTGATCAACGATTATTAAAAGTGTAGCTTATTTCCAATCTATTATGAACTTAGAAGAATTGTAATATAAGATATTATAGTTAATTTTTTGGTATCTCCATAATTACTTTCTTGGTATAAGAACTTGTTGCTTTAGGAAATATAAAATATACAGTACTGCTCATATACATTGCAAATATATACATTTAAATTATAATATT
>NW_008341810.1:497371-502869 GCF_000622305.1 Nannospalax galili | reverse complement strand
GAATATTTATATACTGTTGGTAAAGGTGTAAACTTGACCAATATTTCTGTAAAGTGAATTAATTCTACTTACCAAGCAAAGAAAAACCAATAACATAAATTTCTTTTTCATCTATCAAATTTGCTACTTTTGTCCCTTGGCCCAAAAGAAAAATCAAGTAGACAGTTTTTTTCCTATTTGTTCCTTTTAACATTTTGTTCCTTCTAGATTGTTTTACTTCTTTTGTTAATTGAATCTTGAGACTGTATCTGGCATAGAAGCCCCATTCTCTGTATACTTGACAAGTAAATTCTTTGAGTGTTTTCATGGATAGAGTCTAAAGTTTTGAACAGTACCTGTTAAATACAAAGAAATGTTGTGAACCATGAAGTGTCTTCTTAAGAGTTTCTTTGTTCTGTATTCAGTTTGCTTTAATAAAAAATAATGGACAGAATATGACTTTAGTAAAACCAAAGAATAAACACTTTGTAAAAAAAAAAATTGAAATAAAGCCAAATACAAAGGAAAGCTGAATAGGCCCAAATGATCTACCAGAGAGGTTCCAGGTCGGTTTCCCTCTTCCCCAACCCTCCTCACCTTCCCAAATGGTACCCTATGTGAAGCAATTTCTCACATAAGGTGATGCTCAAATTAATGCTCAAGATTTGATAAGGACGAATCAACAACATAGAAATTTAAGTACTGAAAATTCTTCTAATGGAGATTATAGAGTTTATGCATTGTCCTTAAGGAATTAAATGGGTTTATTTTAACAGCTATGGTTACATAGCCACCCTTTCCATACCCGCCCTCCAAACAAAACAAAATAAATACCAACAGAGTTGATTCAGTGGTAATTTATTGCCTTTGACAGCCTGCATGTCTGAATGAAGCCTGGTCCATATTGGTTGGACTTACGTAGGTGTCTAGAGGCAGCCATGGGCTTATTGGGGACTTCTTCAGGAAGGGCCACTGTGGAAAAGTTTAGTTCTGCTCCACATACTCTCCCATCCCTCACTGGGCAATCATGAGCTCATTCTCAAGGAGGAAGCAGGGATTCAAGAGAAGAATAGAGGCACATGGGTGACCTTTAAAGAATTTGTCTTTGCTGCAGTCTCATTGTCTCTGAAAGTCATATGGCTGACCCAGTCTGTGTACAGGTCATTTATTAAATGGCAAAGACCTAGGAAAATGTGAAAACTGGAGGTCTATGGATTGTTTTAGTAAGTGTTTCACAAAGTCTCTGGTGCATTGGAAGTCCCACTGGTTACTGAGTGTCTGCTTTGATGGGGACAGTGCCTCTTGATGACTCAGGAACAGTCACACCTGAAAGTGGGATGATTGTTCGAAGTGCTATGGAAATTTATGACTTCATGAGATTACCTGGAAATGAGATTTTCTTACAGCAGGAGAGCGACAAGATTGATGTACATCTTCATTCTAGCAGCTCATTATGGCCCAAGGTCAGCATTTCATTATAGCCTGTATTAATACTAGCAATTTTTGATGTTCCCATTTGGTCTTAAATATTGGTTTCCTATATAATAGATATTCAATTTCTGTTTTCATTTCACTGTGTTGGAAGATAAAAAATAAAGATGTAACAGCTTCAAATTGCCATTAAATGTACTCTCTTTCACTTTGCTTAAACCGTTATGTATAGATCTCAGCAGTGGGCAACATCTGCTAAAAATACATCCAGTATAAATAAATACAGGATTCCACAGAGCATGAAAAGAGACCAAAATAAAATCTATAAAAAATGTGCCTGAAAAGCAATGTGTTTGGAAAAACCAGGAGATTGATGTTAACTAAACATATTTTAAAATTTCTCAACATTAATTAAATTTGTGTATTTTAATAGCTATTTTAAAAAATTATTTTGTGTCTATGAGTATTTTGCCTGCATGTATGTAAGTGCACCCATGTCATGCAATGCCTATAGAGGTTAGAAGAGGGTGTCAGATTCCCTGGAACTAGAGTTATTGACAGTTGTTAGCCACCATGTTTTTGTTGGGAACTGCACCTGGGTCCTCTGCAAGAGCAGGCAGTGCTCTTAACTGCTGAGCCATCTCTCCAGCCTCTTAATAGCTATATTTAGAATTTATATTCATGGAGAGAAGTGTGTGTGTGTGTGTGTGTGCATGTGTGTGTGTGTGTGTGTGTGCACAGTAAGGAAGATACTACTTAGATACTACTTTCCCCTTTGCCAGGCATAAAGAAAATGCAAGGTGACATCAGAGACCAGAAGGCATTGGATCCCTCTGAAGTTACAAGCATTTGTGGGTACTTGGCCTGTTACATGATGCTGTGACCTGAACTCTTGTCTTCATGACTACTCAGTAAGCATTCCTAACCGCAGAACCATCTATCCAGCCTATGTTTTTACCTTTATTCATTTCATAAAATTCATTTGTGGGAATTCCTATTTTCAAATGAGGAAATGGAGGCTGGAGTGAGATCCTCAAGTGATTTTTTCAAGGTACAGGTCTGGCAGGAGCTCTTCCCAACTGCTGCTTAGTGCTTCCCATTCTATAGCTTACCCAATGCCCCGTGGGAGTTCAAAGATATCATCATCTCAGTCCTTTAGAAGGAATGTGATTTAGGGGAACCAAGTCAACTTCATGAGGCAAACCAAACAAGAAACCACTGAATTAAAATATTGAGGGAACAAAAAAGGTAGGAAGCTTTACAAGGATCGATAATTGTAGCCTGAGAGTCAGGTGTAATTCCTTGAGTGTCTCATATGATCTGCATGGTATTTGTTGGGCAGATACTTGGTTGCAATGCAAGCAGATTGACCCCTACATTTATCGCTCATACTTTATACATTTATGTTGCTTGTTCGGATTCTCAGATATTTTATTTTAGTAATGCTGAATGAGTAACAACTGAGTTCAACTTTACATTTTAGAGGCTAAGTCATTCTGGGAACAAGAAGATGACTGGATTATGACACCATTTGGTGTTCAAGTGGTCTGGGAGTAGTGAAATGGAATGGAAGTCATCACCTGGATTTGTGTAAGCTGAGGAGTAGTGAAATGGAATGGAAGTCATCTGGATTTGTGTAAGCTGAGGCTGCAACCACTTCACTGAGCCTGGGCAGCTGCACAGAGTAACCATGTTCGCATGAGGTCAGTATGGAGTTGCATACATGCACCCATCTCCCTAGAGAGATCAGAGCTGTAGCAAAACATGATTCCCTGTAAACTAGCTCTGAGAAGAGAAACTGTTATTTTAATTATGCCACAGAAATTGGGACCATAATGATCACCAGTTAATGATATTTTCAGTAACACAAAGAACATGCAGATTTATTTATTTGCTTTTTAATTAGCTTATAAAGTTACAGGTTTCCTTATGATGTTTCATACATGCTTTCATTTGGTTGATTCCCTCAACCCTCCCCCTATTTTCCTGGCTCCTGCTCTGACCCATGAAACCCTCTGCCCCTTGTATCCTCTCCTTCACTTGACTATCTCATGTGTTCTATTGTCTTCCTCACTTCATTCCCTTACAACCTCCTCTCTCCCCAAGAACACCTTTCTAGGTTCCTGATAGGACTTGCAAGTTCAATCACATTTGTTCTCCTGCCTTGGCTCTGAGATAATCTGTTCACCCAGTCCCAGAGAAAATGGGAGAGGGTGGTGGTACATTCCACATGGCTGACAGAAAAGAAACACCCTTTCTGGTCTTAATCATCTCTGTTTTCTGTACTCTCTTTCAATGTTTGAAGGAGCAATCCTGTAGCTGTTTGACAGAGGAGTCAATGGATTCACTTGCATGAACCACATTTTCCTGACTTACACCCTGAGTTTGGGTAACATCTTCAAGGCATGAGGATCTTTACCTGTCCTACTTCACATCCCCTCATGGGTCTTCACAGCTTTTGGCTAAGATGGCTCACTTTGCAATAAATACATTATGACTTTCTTATGCTTAGAGTTCCATGTTGATCTAAGGTATTAGGAAATTGTCAGGAGGGGAAGGCGATAAAAAGGAAATAATTCCACTCCCAACAATAGATTATCAGAATGAACCCTTACACTACCCGTACATCACTACACAGCATCCTAGGAATGACACTATCCTCATTTTTCAGGAACCAAAGCCATGGGGAGATGGGATGAGGTACCCAGAGTTGCACAGGCAATGACATGATTGAAATTCAAACCGCTGTTGTCTTTCTCTCAAGCTTCTGCTGTCAATCAATATACTACTCCCCTTGGCTAAATGAGCTGGGCCAGGTATCTAGGCATTTCTACTTGATGGTTCTTCTTAGGCTCCTCTCCCTGGGATGCTTGTCCTCAGCTCTGTCTTTCAAGGTTAAATAGCACCTCCTCTTATCTAGTTCTTCAAGCCCTGAATTGAGATAAGCCTCTCTCTTGCTTCTTCTGACATTTATAACTTGACAGTTTTGTCATTTTATATTTAATATGTATATACCCAGTACTATATACATACATACACACACATATGTGTATGCCCAACACTATAGTGTAGTACACCCATACTGTATGAGTGACTGAAAGTATTTGGAGATGCCCACTGATTAAAATAAAAGGTTTTGAATTCCTTTTACTTTCTTTCAGTTAATGCCAGTCTCTAGCCTAATATAAAGTAATTTTTTGACTATTAATTAGGTCTTTTGATAACACCAAACATATGGGTCTACATTTAAAACTCAAGTTGAAATGAGAGAATGCATAACCCTGACTTAGATGAATTTAGGTAGTTCATTTGGCACTGAATTTGTTGTTTCTGAATCTTAATTAGCTGCATTCTTCAGGAATTCAGCAGCTGCCTGTGGATTATTAATTGATGACATAAATGGTTTGCAGTTCTTTTATGAAATCGTAGTGTCTATATTTCTCATATTTCAGTAGGTGTCATAATTTTACAGTAACTGCTTAATCTGAAGTAATGACATTATGGGAAAACTATGTGCAGCCCCTTCTGTTGATGTTTCTCTGAGCACTTAACAGTATCAGACTTCTTTTAATTATTTGCAGTGCCCCAAAGTGCTTACTGTTTTCTTGGATATTCTTCCAGGTATTCATGATTGAATCAATAAATTATTAAAAAGGAAACAAAAATCCTTTTTGTGAATCACCTAGATATCTTAACAGTCTCATTATTTGATAAACGACTTGTAGAAGTATTTAACTCATCCTGTCTGGCAGATGTCATGGCTCAGTGAGAAGATGAACGTGCTCTCTGGCACCAAGAGGGTTGTGTGTATGATGTTTCCTGTCTTATTTCAGCATTGTCAAAAGTGAGAGATTTCTCTATTTTTATAATTAGCAGAATTTGGTTCAAAGTTATTGTTCTGCTTTGATAGACAGGCCTGTAGAAACCATTAACATGCAAATATCACACTTGCACATATATACATACCAATACCTTCCTATACATTCACTATTCTGCATGTGTGTGTGTGTGTGTGTGTGTGTGTGTGTGTGTGTGTATGTGTGTGTATGTGTGCGTGCCTCAGGTAAAAGTGGACTGTGTATTAGAAT
>NW_008341810.1:463760-497357 GCF_000622305.1 Nannospalax galili | reverse complement strand
CCTAGCTGTCCTGGAACTCGCTATGGAGACCAGGCTGGCCTTGAACTCACAGAGATCTGCCTGTCTCTACCTCCTGAGTGCTGCGATTAAAGGTGTGCACTTTTAAATGATTTTAAAAGTAATTTGGGAGAAAAATGAATATGGGGCTGGAGAGATGGCTTATCAGTCAAGAGCATTGGCTGATCTTGCAGAGGACCTGGGTTTGGTTCCCAGCACCCACATGGCAGCTAACTGTAACTCCAATTCCAGGGGATTCAACTTCCTTCCTCTGGCCTCCACAGGAATTGCATGACATGGGTGCACTTATATACAGGAAGGCAAGACACTCATACACATAGAATAATTTTTTAAAATTTAGTAAAAAATAACTTTTCCACCTCAAAGTGATTATCTCAGATATTTTGTCACACTGATAGAAAGCTAATGAACACAGATAATAAAAACTCTGTTGAGAATGGTGGTGCACACCTTTAATCCCAGCACTCAAGAGGCAGAGAAAGGAGGATCTCTGTGAGCTTGAGGCCAGCTTAGTTTACACAGCTAGTTCCAGGTAAACCAGGGCTACATAGAGAGATCTTGTCTCAAAATAACAAGACTGGACTTGGTGGTGCACTCTTTTAACCCCAGCACTCCAGGCCAGGCCAAGTGACATAGTGAGACCCTGTCTCCAAAACAAACTAATGAACAAACGAAAACTCCTATGAGAACTGGGAAAATGGCTCAGTCAGTATTGCCACAATACCTTCCTATACATTCACTATTCTGCATGTGTGTGTGTGTGTGTGTGTGTGTGTGTGTGTGTGTGTGTATGTGTGTGTATGTGTGCGTGCCTCAGGTCAAACTGGACTTTGTATTAGATTAACAATTCATAACCCTCTATTTAAGTTTATGACACAACAAATGAACTATTTAGGAGAAGTGGAACATCACTGCTGTATTCAGCTTTCTGCAGCAGGTGAGCTTTTCATTGGGGACTACTTTGAAGAAGATATTAATTAAAAATAGCTGTCTTTCCTTTGCATTTCAGGGCAGCCCAGCCCATAGCTTCCTGGAGCCAGCAGCTTGCCTGGGTAAGTTTGGCTGCTGTGCCCAATGTGCCTTGACTCCCTCAGCCTCATTCCCCCTCCCAGCTCCCCCACCCCATTTCTCCTCCTAGCAGGGGCACTGGCCCATTTCTTGTCATGGCACCCCAGACCCCTGGACTGACCTCTTAACCCAGAATCCCCACTGCTTCCTGATCCTTTGCACCCAGACCAATCCAGTTCCTCCCTGTAGTGCCCAGGAGCCCTAGGGCCTCTTCTCTCCCCCATCTCCCTTTGAATCCCTGGGGGCCAGCATCTTTCTTGGGCTCTGCTCCAAGGCAAGCCCAGCCCTCAAATTCCTAAGGCCAGGATCTTTCCTGGAGGGACCCAGATATTAGGAGAAAGCCTGAGAGCATCTGATCCTCATCCAACTTGGGCCTCTGTGGGAACTCTTGAGAAGCAAGATGAAAGCAATTTATTTGGCTATTCCAATATAAAATCAAGAGAGAACCTGAAGCCTAGACCAAGCAACTTTTCATGCCCAAAAAGTAAACCACAAAGACACATAAAGTTTCCAAAAAGAAGCAGACCTAAACTCAACAAAGGAAGGCTTGAGCATCACACAAGAACCAGAAAAAACAAAAGAAATCCACATGTCAAAGTCATAGAGATAAAATAATAACATGAAAAACAAAAATAATATATTCCCACCAAATACCAACAGTCCTCTAGAGGAGTACAATGAGAACCCCATAGAGATAACACAGGACATGGAACTCAAAAGAACAATTATAAACATGATAAAAGAATTAAGTGAATTTAAAGAACACACAAACAAAGAAATCAAAGAACTGAAAGAAGATAGGGCTAAACTTCTGAATTAATTCACAAAATAGTTAGAAATATTGAAGAATAAGCAGGCTGAAATGAAGAAGGAACTGAAACACTCAGTAAGTCAATTAGAAATGATAGGAGAAAGCCTCACTAATAGGATGAATGAAATGGAAAAAAATATCAGGACCGGAAGATAAAGTGGACGAATTAGACCACTCAAGCAAAGATTATGAAACATTTAAGGAAACACAAGAATATTCAGGAATTGTGTGACACCATAAAAAGACCAAACTTATGAATCATAGGCATACAGGAAGGAGAAGAATCTCAGGATAATGGTATGGACCAGATCTTCAACAGGATTGTAGAAGAAAATTTCCCTAAATTAAAGAAAGACATGCCCATACAAATACAAGAAGTATACAGAACACTAAATAGAAAGGACCAGAAAAGAAACACTCCATAGTAAAAACACTAAACCTACAGAACAAAGAGAGAATACTGAAAGCTGCAAAAGAAAAACAATAAGTCACATATAAAGGAAAACCCATTAGGATTACAGCTGACTTTTCAGTGCAAACAATGAAAGCCAGAAGAGCCTCACAAAATTATTTCCACTTCCAAATGACCACAGATGTCAACCCAGATTACTTCACCCAGCCAAAATATCTATTATAGTCGAAGGGGAAAGAAAAATCTTCCATGACATAAATAGGCTGAAAGAATTCATGACCACAAAACAAGCCCATCAGAGAGTCTTGAAGCAATACAAAAAGCTGAAGAAAGGAACGACTATACCCAAGGGGTTATAGAAAGAAATTCAATGAAGGTATAACTGTGGAAATGCACAACTACACCAAGAATGTGAACAGAAATAAAAATGACAGGAATCAATACACATCTTTCATTAATAACTTTAAATATCAATGGACTGAACTCCCCAGTCAAAAGACACAGACTAGTTGAATGGATTAAGAAACAAAACCATCTTTTTGTTGTCTGCAAGAAACTCATCTCACTTCAAAGGACATGCACTATTTTAAGGTGAAAGGATGGAAAAAAATATACCAAGCAAATGGTACTAAGAAAAAAGCAGGCATTGCAATTTTAATATCTGACAAAATAGTTTAAACTAAAACTAATCAGAAGAGATAAACAGGGCCGCTTCATTCTGATCAAAGTCACAATTGACCAAGAAGACATTAAAATCATGAACATATATTCACCAAACTTCGGTGCACCCAACTTCATAAAAACAGTACTATAAGACTTTAAGAGCCAGATTAATCCTAACTCATTAATAGTAGGGGACTTCAGTACCCCATTGTCTCCATTAGATAGATCAACAGGACAGAGAATTAACAGAGAGACATCTGAATTAAACAATGTCATACATCAAATGGACCTAACAGACAGCTACCAAATATTCCACCCAAGCACTGAAGAATATATTTTCTATTCAGTGCCCCATGGAACTCTCTCCAAAATCAACCTTATACTGAGGCAAAAAACAAACCTCCCCCATTGTCTCCATTAGATAGATCAACAGGACAGAGAATTAACAGAGAGACATCTGAATTAAACAATGTCATACATCAAATGGACCTAACAGACAGCTACCAAATATTCCACCCAAGCACTGAAGAATATATTTTCTATTCAGTGCCCCATGGAACTCTCTCCAAAATCAACCTTATACTGAGGCAAAAAACAAACCTCACAAATAGAAAAAGACTGAAATAATTCCATGCATTCTATCAATCACAATATTTTTTAAGGCTCAAAATCAACACCCGAAGAAGCCCTAATCACCACATGAACACATGGAGATTAAACAACACACTCCTGAATGATGAATGGGTCAAAAGAGAAATTAAGAAAGAAATAAAAGTATTCCTGGAACTAAGTGAAAAGGACAATACAACACAACAAAACCTCTGGAACACGGTGAAAGCAATCCTTAGAAGGCTTTAAATGCCTTCATTAAAAAAAATCAGAAAGAACACAAATAAATGACTTAACAGTGCAACTCAAGACATTGGAAAAGCAACAACAAATAAAACCCAAATCCAACAGACCAGAAGAAATAACAAAAATCAGAGTAGAAAGTAATGAAATAGAAACAAAGAAAACAATACAAAGAATCAAAGAATCCAAGATCTGGTTCTTTGAAAAGATAAACAAGAGTGACAGACCGCTAGCCCAGTTAACCAAAAGAAAGAAAGAACACCTCCAAATCAACAAAATCAGAGATATAAGGGGAAACATCACAACAGACACCAAAGAGATTCATAAAATTATAAGGAAATACTTTAAAAACTTATACGCTACTAAATTTGAAAACCTGAAAGAAATGAATGCATGTAAAAGCATGGGAACCACCAAAACTAAACCAAGAAGAAATCAACAGCTTAAACAGACCCATAACTCATAAGGAAATTGAAACAGTAATACAAAACCTCCTGACTAAAAGAAGCCCAGGACCAGATGGATTTACAGCAGAATTCTACCAGACATTTAAAGAAGATCTACATCCAATACTACTTAATTTATTCAAAAAGATAGAAATGGAGTGAGAACTTCCAAATTTGTTCTATGAAGCCAGCATCACTCTAATACCAAAGCCAGGTAAAGATACAACCAAAAAAGAAAACTATAGACCCCTATCCTTAATGAACATAGATGCAAAAATTCTTAACAAAGTACCTGCAAACCACATACAGACACACATCAAAAAGATCATTCACCATGATCAAGTCAGCTTTATTTCAGAGATGCAGGGATGGTTCAATATATGTAAGTCAATACACATCATAAATCATATAAATGGGCTCAAAGACAAGAACCACATGGTCATTTCAATAGATGCAGAGAAAGCCTTTGACAAAATTCAACATGCATTTATGTTCAAAGTCCTAAATGAACTTACCATTTGACCCATTTATACCACCCCTTGGCATATACCCAAAGAACTCATCCTATTGCAGAGACACTTATACATTGTATTACTCACTTTTCTGTTGCTGTGAGAGAAACACTGACCAAAGTAATTTATAGAAGGAAGAGTTTATTTGAGCTTATGGTTCCAGGGGAATTACAGTCCATCATGGCAGGCAGGGAGGCATGGTGGCAAAGGTGGCTGGAGGAGGAGCAGAAGCTAAGCTCTACATCTTCCAGCAGCACAGGAAACAAGAGAGCTACTGGAGATCTGGTAAGGCTTTAAGAACTCTCTAAGTTCACCTCCAGCAACCTGCTTCCTCCAGGATAGCCACACCTTTAAAGACCTCACAAAACAGCACCATCATCTGGGGACAAAATGTCCAAATGCTTGGCACCTATGGGGGACATTTTCATTCAAACCACCACATACATCCATGTTTGTTGCTGCTCTTTTCACAATAGCTAAGAGATGGAAGCAAACTAAGTGTCTTTCAGTTGACGAGTGGTAATGAAAATGTGGTTCATTTATATGGGGTTTTACTCAGAAGTAAAGAAAGATGAAATCATGAAATTTGCAAGTAAATGGACAGAACTAGAAACTGTTATACAAAGTGAAGTAACACAGACTCAGAAAAAAAACCCCACAATGTATATTCTCCCTCATATGTGGATCGTAGCACCAATTCCTTATAAGTGAGTATGTATCTAAACATAACTACAGGAACCAGGATAATTAAAAGGAACCAGGCAGGTAAAGAAAAAGAAAGAATCTGAAATAGATGAACACTAGGAAACAGGCATTAATAAGGGAGATATGGATAAAAATGGGCTTATTTTAATGGGAGGAGGAGGGAGAGTTATACAAGGAAACTTGGGGATAAAAGGAAGGAAGGAGCTCAAGAGATGTGGGACCATAGGAGAAGGGCATTATTAAGGGAGAAATGGGAAAAATGGGGGCACTTTAATTGGGTAAACCATGGTGGAAGGGTTAGACAATGTGAGAGATAAATAACGCCTGGCTAGTTTAAAAAAAAAAAAAACAGAGCGAACCATATTAATAGAACAACCTACTGACAAACTATACATACAGCTAGCTCAAGGATATAATACACATCTAGGTAAGGTTTATCTGAGAATATTTGGTCTTTGCCTAAGCTTTATGTACATAGCACATGATAATTAAACATACCAGACTGATGGAACTAACCTTCTTGGATGTCTAACAGCCATACTTTGAGGCTTATACTAATTTGGTCAGAGGGACATAAAGGACAATTTTTGCTCCTTGCCCTCCTAGGTTGACTAAGCTCCAGGGGATTATGAGCATCTCTCAAAATGTCCTGTAACTGTGGTGCGTCACCTGTCCTCTTGATCAAGAGGCCATGGAGACCCAGCCAAATGGTCTTGAACCAGTGTCCAGTCTACAAAGAGGAGGATCAATACGGAAACATCTCATTTATGCTTCCAAGTGAGGCCAGCCAGTTGAGCAGGACCTTTGACTTATCTTCACATAGATGGAACTGGTAAAAGAAAGGAGCCAGGGGCTCCTCCCAAGCCCATGTGACCCCTGAGGAACAGATCCTCAAATGACCTTAAGAGTAAAAATAAATTGGTTTATCTGGGCCAACTGTAGGGTCTTAAACACCCAAAAGGAAAGTATAACCAAAGATTAAAGGGATCAATATAATTCTTTAAGAGTCCGTGTGTATAGCTAAAACCTACATAACAAGAAACAATGCCAGACAGGAGATACCTTTCTATGAGTTGTTGGCCAGCGTAGCCCAAGAGACTCCCAGACAGTAACCCAGCATAAAACTGGGAAAATGAACAGCAGACCCCAGTCTTATCTAAAGGAATATTGGCTACTGATTGCTGCTAGATGAGGAAGAGGTGATTTTCCTAAAACAAGCAACTCTAGATAGGCTGACTGATTCAGCTGATGGACAAGCACTGGAGAATGGTTGGGGGTGCCGACAACACAGTGGATAATAACAGGGATTACAGAGTATGTGGGCTGCAGCTGGGGTGGGGGGACTATGGGAAGGAGCCATTTGGGATGTGGGTATATAGATGAATGAGATTGTTTGTGATGTTCTGTATGAAATACACACAAAAAAGTCAACAAATAAAAAAATGAGTTATATTTGAGGAAGAAGCATAAAAATTTGCTTCATGCTAATTAGTAGAGGGGAAGCACATTACTATTGAAATCAACCTGATGATTTTATATCCATGCTCAGGTGCCAAGGATCTCAGAAAGTAACATACTGTGACTTGTAATAATCATATACATAGAGATTAGAGACACATGTGCAAACATGTGTTAGGAGCATTAAAAATGAGCTTTTCTGTATGAAACAGTATATATATATATTTATGAAACAGTATATTTTAAAATTAAATGGAGATCTTTTTTCAACATTAAAACTTCATTTTTTTTGTCTTATAGAGTTTATACTGAGTTCAATATTGTATAACTGTATTAATTCAATTGTGACCCTAAAAATTTACAGCCAAATTTGAAAGAGATGCATCTTTGCTCTGGAAATTGTTATTGAATATGTTAATGCTGTAATGAAATGCTTTTTCTAATCATGTGGTTATTAAATAAATAATTAATAAATAAATAAAATTAAAAAATAGCTGCCTTTTAAATGCTTATATCACGTAAAAAATTAAGGAATTAATCCTGTCTATGATGTGCTGGCTAGCTTCAGCTTCATCTTGATACACCTGGGAAGAGGGAATCTCAGCTGAGGTATTTCCTTCATTGGATTGACCTGTGGGCATGTCTGTGAGGCATCTCTTTGATTGTTGAGTGATGTGTATGTGTGTGGGTGTGTCAAGTCCACTGTGGGTATTGCCACTCCTAAGCAGGTGGTCCTGGGTACATAAGAAAGCAAACTGAGCACAGGCCAGAGGAGCAGCTTAGTAAGCAGAGTTTCTCCATGGTCTCTTCTTCAGCTCCTGCTTCCAGGTTCCTGCCTTGAGCTCCTGCCATGGCTTCCCTCCAGCATGTAAGCCAAGTAAGTCCTTTCTTCCCCAAGTTGGTTGTGGTCAGTAATTTATCACTGCAAGAGAAACTAAACTTGAACATATGGAATTCCTTTATGTTCATAAAAGAATACTTCATCATGGTCTCAGTGGCCAGAGGCTTGGCTTACATTTGAATTCTTAATGTATTTTCAATCTTTGTGGGATCTGAATTTCTAGAAACACCTTCTTCTTACTGCAACTCCAGTATTTTGAAGCTGATAAACATCTTATCCTGCAAAACCTACCTCATTGCGATGACCTGTTTTCTCATGTGTAACTGTCGCATAGCAATTTCTTCCTAGCTAAAACCCTTTTCCTGTAGGGGAACTCATTATAAGTGGAGGTGAAACATTCTCTCCCAGGCAAACTCTATACGTTCAGGAAGTAACTCAAAAGCTTCAGGGAATCCCTAAACCTGGCCAGACCCACTAGCCCCTCCCCACAAAGGATATATAAGCCCTAAGGACTGCTGAGAGACTCTCAGAGAAGGTGAGCTACCTAGAAGAGGCTCAGACCAGGAAGTCACCTGGAAGAACAGGAGACCAGCTGAGCCACCTAGAAAAGGACTCCCTCCAACCTGTCAAGCTGCTGGCAAGTTCTGCAATGTGTGCTAGGCGTCCTGCTTCTGTGAGCTGTCATCCGTGTTGGTGTTTGCTTTGGTGATATAGCTATCTCTTTCTGCTCATGTAAGTAACCTGTCACCCACACTCCTGTAAGTAATCCCAATAAAACCCTTCAGTTCACTAAGATGGACGTTGGTGCTATCCTTACTTTCATCTCTTGTTGTTTCCGTATCTTGGGTAGGTAGAGGTTTGGTCACATGTCTCCAGGAATACTGTCACACAGCTCTGGTCCTGCCAGGAGATCTTTTAGGAGGTTGTGTCTTGCTAACATTGTATTGCCAGAATCACATACAGCACCTTGGTCCCAACAGCCATTAGAGAAAACTAAATTAATTTATTAATGATGATCATAATGACCTACAAAGCAGATTGTACCAACCCCTTTTTCATAGAATACAAAAATTCCTGTTCTTTTCAAATTGAAGCTATTTTTTTTCTTGAGAGGCCCTAGAAGAGTCACATTTTAAACATCAAATCATCTTATTTTTCTTCTCCTCTGGACCCCATGTGACTCAGCTGATACTGATGTGAAGGTCATGATCTTCAGCTCTTCAAGTCACAAAATTTCCAAGAGCTTTGCAGGGCAGTGATTCTGAGGACAGTCACAGTGCTAAGGATGAAAACTGTCTCCTGTGGAATCAGACAGAACATCTGTTCTCTACGCATTATCATCTTGGCCTTAAAGATAAACCAGTATACCTCATATCTCACTCTTCCCAAAGTTCTCTAAAAGAACAGCTTTTTATCCTTATGTGATTACCTTAATGTTTTATCCTTACCTTCCATTCATTAGTTAGTGAATAATGTATATTATATAGTCTGAAGATTTGTAAACACACAAAAAAGAGACAGAAACTAAGAAACAATGAAGCCAGTTAAACTTGAACCTTAAAAGGACTTTCCTGCAGATAAGGAGGTAACGTGTAGGGAGATAAAAGGACATTATTGATTATGTGATTAGTGTAATCACCTCCTCAAAAAATTTAAAGAAATATGTGAAAGTTGAGATGGTCTCAAGAATTTAGGGAGTAGAATTTGGAATATGGAACAACAGAGTTAGATCTCAGGGCAACCCCAAGATACAGTCATGTCATGCAAAGATTGATTAAACCTGTCTTAGGTCCTAAGGAGTCACTAATTGCTGAGCTGTCAGAAGATATACTTAATAGAATGAATTTTAATTTTCTGCAAGCAAAGCCTAAATTCCTGAACTATTTTGTTTGAAAAGAAAAGCATTTGAAAGCAAGGTGACCTACTTTCCAACAATCCAATCAATCACAGAGAGCTGCCACTTTTGAAGAGTGACTCTTCAGGGGAAAAGTGACTAAGAACCTACATATAGTATAGGAAAGTACCTACAGCAAGTAGGACATGGAACGCTAACTACACAAACCTGAATCACACCAAAGAGTTGAATTATTCCCATAGCTGACTCTTGGAAGCTACTCAGTTCACCAAGAAGTAGACCATAGCCCAAGGACATGAACTCTTATCAGTCAGTCAGTGGCAAGAAAGTTCTTTAAGCAAATAAGATATGTAATCAAGAATAGTCTCCAGAGGAACACTGGAAGGATGATATCTGTCTCCTAGAGAAATATGCTAGTGTTCCTAAAGAAGATACTTTAAGCCAGGGTGGTAGTACACACCTTTAATTCTAGCACTCAGGAGGCAGAGGCAGGCAGAGAGCTCTGTGGGTTTGACACCAGTGTAGTCTATGTAGTGTGACCTTGTCTAAAACAAAATAAAGATACTTTAAGATAATGAATCATTCTGGCTGTGCAAAAATGTGGATAGCCTGGGCATCCCATTTGTAGGTTACATGTAAAATGGATGAATTCTCAGCGCGGGGTGGTGGTGGTGGTCTGTCTTGAAACCCTAGTCTGACAGTGTTTTCTGTTTTGGTTTTTGTTTGTTTTTATTTGCTCTATCTCTGTAAGCAAAGAGGCCGCAGACAGTTTAACTTCAGAGCTTGGCTTTCCATAGCACCTCATCATTGACTATTCTGTGGTAAACCCATGGATGATCTTTATTATTTGGCATTGGTCTTCCCGTGTGCTACTTACTATGCTGCACCATCCCAGCTCCACTAGAGTGTCACTTCCTTTTTAAAAAATATTTCATTATTTTCATTTTATGTTCATGTGCGTATTGCCTACGTGTATGTAAGTACACTTGTGTCATGCAGTGCAATGCCCATGGAGAACAGAAGAGGGCGACCGTGGAACTGGAGTTACTGACAGTTGTTAGCTGCTGTTTGGGTGCTGGGGTTCAAACCTGGATCTTCTGCAAGAACAGCCTCTGTTCTTAACCATTGAGCCATCTCTCCAGCCCCCTACTTCTGTGAAGTACAATTTTTAAAATCCTTTCTATGGGGTACTTGATGATGATTTTAGCTTATTATTATTTTATATCTCTTATAAGTTTTATACAGTAAGTACAGGGACTATAATAATAAAATGATATTGGTGTATTAAATTACAGTGAATTATCTTTATCCTTAAATGTTTTCATATGTCTGGAGTAATGAATATTATTATGACAGTTAGCAGATGATAAAATTAAACTCTGACTTTACAGTTTCAGTGTATGAATGAGGAATCTCACTTTCTCCCCAGGGTCTCTCTTGCATGAACGTGACCATCTCCCATTAGAGAGATATTTTTATGTCTACTTCCTTCCTTTAAGCTCTGCATGAGCTTCATAGTCATAATTACTCTGGCTGTTTTCCTCTTGCACGTCAGTAAGAAGAGATCATGTGGGGAAATCCATGCCCATCTTGTGCTCAGAAGTAGCAAACCTAAGAAGCAAACGCTCTCTTGTCAGTGTTTCATTTGTGCTCACTTCACTTCATCGTGGAAAGAAAAGGCAGATCAATGAACATAGCACGCAAATCAATGAAGGCAACATTTTAAGGAGATCATCTGCATATAAGACTGATAGAGTAGACAGATGTGGATGATGGCCTTGTCAAAAAAAGTTAAAAACTGTCTTGGGTGATAGCAAGCACTCAAATGAATATGTTTTCAATTAAATAAGTTGTAATACTATGTGTGTATTTTGGGAGTGGGCAGAATCAGGACCAATTTTTTTTTTATACAAACACCAAGGCTTTTTTTACTTTAATGTGATTTTATATGATTATGACTGGAACTCAGTCACCTGAAATTTAGGAGCATAAATAAAACAGACTTGCCATTGCTCTTTAAGATCATTTGCCTAAATTTTTACATATTTATAGCATAAAATTTAATGTTTGATAAACTTCACAATGAAATTATCACAATAATAAAACTCACTAACATTTATCATCTCCTGTAGTTACTTTTTCTGTGGTGAGACCATTTGAGTTTTACTTAGTAAGTTTCCAGTATGCAACGCGATATTAACTGTCCTCACCACTGTATGAATTGTATCTGAAGAAGTTACTTATCTTTTAACTGAGAGTTTGAGCTCTTTGACTTAAACATTCCCCAACCCACAGAGCCCCTGGCAACCATCCTCTCTGCTTCATTAGACCTAGTGGACATTGTGTTAAGTGAAATAAGCCAGACACAAAAGGCAAACACTGCATGATCCCACTTATATATAGAATGCAGAGAAGCTGACCTCTTTTCACATTTTAAAATCCATTGCTTACTCAAGAAATAAGAGAAATATTTTCCTGTGTGCTTTCTAAGTGAGTTCAGAGTGTGCTGTAAAATGTTTGTTTCAGTAATCTCAATATTATTAACGAGTTCATATAACTGCGGATGACCCGAAAGCAAAGCTGTAGTGCATTTTAGTCATGTGCAAAGAAAGTATTCTTCTGTCATATTATTCTAGAAAAATTATTACATTATCAGTTTTAAAAGCATGGCCCCAAAATTGCCACCTTGATAAGCTGCCTGTAATCTCCTCACTTGAAGGGAATATCTCTCTTTGTAAACTGTCATAAAACACTCAGAACTGAATTAGGTTCTTTAAGTGGGGTAGAAAGAAAGCACTCAGTTCCTGTTCTTGGAGACTTGATTTGCGACAGTCAAACACACACAGATTTATTTTTAATTGCGAAAGTAGATGAGTGTTAGGAAAATAAAAGAAATTAGGTATTGTGAGAAAGACTACATAATTACAATGACATGACTTCTAAGAAAGAGGCATTTAAGGTTTTTTCCTTTTTTATTGAGTTTTTGCAAATTTCACATGATGTAGTTTGATCATATTTTGATCCCCTCCTCTACTTGCACCTCCTTAATACACCCAGCCCAATCTCATGTACATGAATATATATATATGTATATATATATATATATATATATATATATATGCCTATAGAGTCCAATTTGGGTTTCCAAATGTCCTCTGTGTGGACCTGTCCACCTGGAGCCTGATAAACCTACCAAGAGCCTCACTGGTAGAAGAGACTGACTCTCCCCTCCCAGCAGCCATCAGTATCCAATAGCTTTTAACTGGGTGGGACTTAGGCTAGTTGTAGGTTGGGTAGGAGGAAAAGGGCCTTGCAGAGTCTGGTCTGAGGTCAGAGGCCCTGAGGCTACTGAGACTAGAACCCAGTGTGGTGGACCCATGGGGCATCCTCTAGTGTTTAGAGTACGTCTTTTTAGAAAATTTCAGAGGTAAAGCTGGCAAATGGTGTATTAAGAAGCACTGGGATAAAAACTGGAGTGACTGTGAGTTTGAGGCTAGCCTGTTCTCCATAGAAAACCCAGGCCAGCTAGGGCTACAGGGAGACCCTGTCTCAAAAAGACCAAAAAAAAAAAAAAAAAAATTGGAGTGATCTTTCTTCAAGATTTTTCCAATTCTGTTTCTTCATCTACAGTTTTACCTGGTTCATACTGCAGGAAGAGGGGCAGATGGACAGTAACTGAGCTCCTTGGGGTGTGTTGCAGTGGTCAGTCACATGGACCATTTTCCAGACTCTTCTGTGCATATGGTACTGTTCAAGCACCAATAATCCTAAGAGCAAACAAAGAGCTAAGAATTAGATAGTTTGCTAAGCCATAATGGCATTCTTTTGTCAATTATATAATGTCACCTTGTTCCAGAAACACTCTTTAGGATAGCATTAGTTCTTTTGACCTTCTGTTAGCTTATGGGATTAAGAACTCTTATTCCCATTTTACAGGTAAATACAGTGAGTCAGAAGAAAGTTAACTTCTGGGAGTCATAGAAAGTAACAGAGCTAGGATGTAAACTTATAAGCTCTCTTTCAAGTGTCTATGCTTGTAATCACTACTCTGTGTTGTGATATGAACTAAGCACATGTACATGCTGATTGTCAGACCACTGCATAAAGAAAAATAAAGTACCAAATAGAAGCAGGAGCAAAAGATTTTGGAAAGGAGGAGGAGTGACAGGAGGCCTGAGGAAGCAGGAGAGAAATTTGGTTATAATTTGCTTACTGAATAATATCAGGCTATGAGTAACAATTTTAAGAAGTGGGCCCATCTCTGAACACCATTTTGCTAAAATGAGTCCTAAACTACAGCTAGCTTCTGTGGTCTGCAATGAGAAACCCTACTGTATGCCATGGATGCTGAGGGCAGGGGACATACCACTATGTGGATGATGGTGCTGAGGGCAGGGAGCATGCCACTGTGTGGGTGATGCTGCCTGAAGGTTTGCTGAATGATTGGCAGGAGGTACATCTCCTTTACTGAGAAGCTTTTACTGGGTAGTAAAAGTGAGACTTTGTGCTTCTGTGCTGATGGCCACAGATGGAGATGAGCAAATCCATGTCCCTGCATTTGTGGAGTCAGCCTGGCATCAGTCATTAACATCTTCAGCATCTGCTCTAATGATTTTCTCAACAAGCAATTTACACATAGAAAAGACTTTCCTGTGGGTTATATCATTTTAATGCTGGAAAATTGATTTACTTTGTCCTCTTTTTTCTAAAAACTATTTTGCTTTTGCCGAAGGTAATATATGTCCATGATTTTGCAAGTTAAGTGGTACTGTTATGCTTATAATGAAAACCAAGTATCCGCACCCAATTTCTTTCCTTCCAGTTTCTACCTTTACAGAATCAATCAATTTGAACTTATTTTTAGCCATTTCCTTTGGCATACGCCCTCATGTATCTAAATAATATGCTTACATTGTTATTTCTTGATTTTCTCCGTTTTAAATAATATCCCTCGACTCCTTAAGAGAAGTGATGACTTAACTATTGAACACTGTGCTGGTTAGTTTTTTGTCAACTCAACAGAAACTAGAGTCACCTGAGAAGTGGGAACCTCAATTGATGAATTTCTTCCATTAGACTGGCCTGTGGGCACGTCTGTGGAACATTTTCTTATTGCTCGTTGATGTAGGAAGGCCCAGGCTGCTGTAGGCAGTGCCACCCCTGGGCTATAAAAGAAAGATAACACAGGAAGCTAGGGGGAGCAGATCAGAAAGCAGCATTCCTCCTTGGTCTGAGCTCTGGTTCCTACCTCCACATTCCTGCCCTGAGTTCCTGCCTGGCTTCCCTAAAAGATGGACTGCCACTTGGAAGTCTAAGATGAAGTAAATCCTTTCCTTCCCAAGTTGTTTTTCGGTCAGGGTGCTTTATCACAGTGATAGATAGCAAACTAGGACAATCACCTTCCCTGTGCCCTCTCTGTCCCCTATCTACATTCATGTATGCACTTACCCTCTCCCTAGCCTAGCAGTGGAGTTCATTTTGCCTTTTGGGTACACAAATGCCTTTGCTTTAAGGCTATTTGGGGTAACTCACTCTTCTATGAATTTGGCCATGTGTGCTTTACCACATATTGTTCTTTCTGTCCCAGTTCTACTCAGAGAAGATAATTGCCTTTGGTTTTAATTAGTTTCTTCTATCTCTGTTGATAATTAATTCACAGAACTTTAAAGTTACTATTAGTTATATTCATAGCTATCAAGTGTGTCATTCTGATTAGACAGACTCCTTCCTGCAGCCTTTGTCCTATTCTGTATTTTAAGACGTCTGGCCGTGCTGCATCTTGGGAAGTTGGTGCCTTTCAGCTGAGAATTCCAATGGGCCCCTGTGCTTCTGCAATCCCACTTCCTGTTTAAAACTTCTGCATGTGAGTTCTTTGCTAAGTAGAACAGATTATTATGTTTTCTCAGACTCACCACCCTTGCTACAGGGGACATAAATATGTTGTGGATTCCATCCTGTGCACTGTAGGATTTTAGTGTTGCAGCTGACCTCCACCCACTAGTTGTAGTAGCATCCTCTCAGATAGGGTAACAAAAACCATCTACAGACATTGCTGAATGTTTCCTGAGAATAATGTCAATCCTGTGTGGGAACCACAAGGATGTATAAGTAAACTAGCAGATGGATCTCAGTTGCTTACGACAACATTTCTTATTCATGGTGTATGTCCTGTGTGGGTTGGCCCAGTGCCCTGTTAATAGGATTATTTTATAAACTGCTGAGAAATCAAGGTGACAGACTTGCTACCATCTTATATTAGCACAATAATTATATTTTAAGGTTAAAGGAACAAAAAATTTTAATTGTCTTCGTTCAGAATTGACAAGCATCTCTTACATTCTATTGGTCAGAATCAACCAATAAATCCTTTCCTAATTGCAAGGAAGGAGTAATACACAGTCTGTATCATAGCCTACTATTCTGAAAATATCTTGACCTACCCCCTACTAGTATACTGTCAAGCTTTAGAAGTTTCTATAAGAAAGGAATTTGTGATCCAAATTCCTGTGTCACTATTTAACAGCTGAAGCACTAAGAGCTCCAGAGTTGGTAAGCTTTAACAGGGGGACTGAACCAATTGTTGGACTATAAACCAGAGAAATGTGGTGTGTTCATTACACCTGTTTCATTTTCCTCTTGGGTACACAAACTGTGTTTGCCAGCTTTCCTTCATTAGCCTGAACTGTGGGCCTGAATTTTGAACAGAATAAAGAGGTAATATGTTCTATTTATAGGCCTGGTCCATAAAAAGTCTAATTATTCTGTCTATCCCTTCATGGGAACCTTGTTCATAACTCAAATGGTCATATCATAAACTGAAAAAGCTCTAGTCTCCAGGTGATGTTATGAAACAGAATTTTGCCTCCAGCCTTATTGGGCAGTGAATGAATAATAAATGTTGATAATTCTAAGCCACCGAGGTTTGAAGATTTGCTGTTATAATAGCCAACGTTACTTTTCTTGATTAGCAGATTAGGAAGATTAGAAATAGAATGTTGCAACAAAACTGGAAAACAAAACTTTCAAGAAAATCTTGACATAGTATCTTTGATCAAGTGATCAGGTGATCAGTCTACAAGAGGCAAAAGTAACCACTAAAGAAACTCATGGTCCAGATTGGAAAGATGAGACCTGGTGTGTATTACACTGTAACCAAGACAATTTACGAAGGAAGAGTTTATTTGAACTTACAGTTCCTAAAGGCCCATAATGGTGGGCAAGGCTTGATGAAAAAAGATAGCCAGAGCAGAAAGAGAGGCAATCACATATTTGAGTAGGCGCTGAAAACAGAAAATGACTGGAAATCTGGCAAGGCTTACGAATTCTCAAAGCCTACCCCCAGTGATGTGTTTCCTCTAGTAAGGCCACACTTCCTAAAACCAACCTAAGCAGTGCCTACAAGTGGGGACAAAAAGTACAAATACTTGGCGCCTATGGGGATAGTCTCATCCAAATCACCACACCATGTTAGGTATAAGCCTATTTTGTATACTAAATTGGAAACCAGACAGTGCACTTCCAATCTAGCAGTATTAGGAAAAGCACTTGAAAACAAGATTGTGTATAAAATTGCTAGAAATACGAATTAGTTGGTTTGACAGCAAAAATGGAAGGGCACTAAGAAATCCAGAAATGTATAATCTTGAAGGACTGAGAAAAGCAATTGCTTCTATATCATATAGAGTAAAAAGACACAGCAGAGAAATATGAGCCTTGGGGCAAAGAATGTTGAGTGTGGTACATTTTAGCCTGACAGCCTCAAGGTAGGAGCCATTTTATTAAGAGAGAAGCAGCAGGGACAAACAAACAAAGTGCTGTGCTTAGAAAAGAGCTTTTCATTGTTTTTTTTTTTAACACATGAAACACATCAGAAATAAATAGATTTGAAGTCAGCTGAGGTTTTGAACAAATTGTATTTACCAAAGTATCCACAAATTTGGACCCAAAACATCTTTATTTGGGTTGTATAACAACTTTTGGGACACTGCATTTTGTTCTCAGTATAGTCAAGACTGAGAAGATTGTGCAGTCTGCAAGGAAAGTACCTTTGGTAATCATCACTGGCTTAAGTCCAATTTTTTGCTGCTATGACAAAATATGGTACAATATAGAATTTACAACAAACAGATTTATTGGCTTATAGTTCTGAAAACTGGGGAATCCAAGATCAGTTATGGTGCTCATGTCTGGAAAGATTTAATCCTCTGCCATCACAAGTCAAGAAGGCAAGAAGGGCATGAATTCCTTTTCCTAACTCACCAGTTTCACTGACTAGAGAGGCACTCTAATTTCCTAGCTGCCCGATGAAAGTACCACATCATTTTACTGTTAATGTTGGCAAATTCCAAAATGAATTTTGGAGGAAAAAAATATTCACATATTAGCATTCATTTAAGATATGGCCAAGGAGGAAATGATGAAAAGAGGAACATCAATAACTTAGTTAGTCCCCATGTTTGTTAGATTTCCATTACTGACAAAACAGCTGGTCAAATTTAAAGAAAGAAAGATTTATTTTGGCTCATATGTTCAGACATTTCAGCCCATGATTGCCCTAGTCACTCTTAGTCCTGTGATGAGGCGGAACATCACAGTGTGGGGTTATATAGCTGCTTACCTTATGGCATCCAAGACATCCAATGAGAGAAGAAATAGGGCCCTCTGTGTATACATCCTGCAAGGACCCACCTCCCTTCAACCAGGCTCTACCTTCTAAAGTATTCACTGCTTCCAAACAGTACCATCAGCTGCAGGATAAGCCTTTATTTAGCATATCAGCCTTTGGAAGATGTTTAAGATACAAACCATATCCATTCCAGATCAGACCTAATCAAAGAATTCTCCCCACTTACATGATGGAGACTATTACAATGCCAGTACCAGAGGATTCAGTCATTTCTGAGGACAAAGGATCACCTAGTTTCTTTTATTCTTTTCTTCCCAGCGTATGTTTTTGTAACAAACTGGTAGTGGGTCATCGAATTGGCTTTCCAAATAAAACAAAAATCTATGTTTATACTTCTATTTGTTTCTGGGGATATAAATACTTGCCCTGGGGATTATTTCAAGATCCTACCCTGATGTCATTGACCACAGAGTTGAGAGGATGTATAAGCACTGGTTCTTGCAGTCTGCTCTAACACAAGTCACCTCCAGCATACCTCTACAATCATTTGTACTTCTTCAACACAGCATCCTGAGTGTGCCTGTGAAGGGGTCTTGAAAACTAACTTTTTGTTTTGACACAGTCTTTTCCATGTAGACCAGGATGGCCTCAGGTTTTGTTGTTGTTGTTGTTGTTATTGGTTCTTCAAGAATTTCATATCATATGTTTTGATCACATTCAGACCCCCTCCCTTCAACCCCATGCTTTGCACCCCCATTTCATGTGCTTTATTATTTTTTCTTTAATGGTCTATTAAGTCTAAATGGTGTTCCCCATATGCTCTTGAGTGTGGGTCTATCCCTCAAAGTGTGATCAACTTATCAGGCTTCACTGAACCCCCTAAAGGGTTAGAGTCTGCTCCCAGCAGCTATCAATTGCCAATAGATTCTCAGTTAAGGATGGGGTTTGGTGCTCACATCCCCTATCAGTGCTGGGTGTTACAGGGCTTGGGCTTACACAGGTCTTGCCTTGTACAAGCTGTCACAAGTACTGTGGGTTCATAGGAGCATCTGCCCTCAAGTGTTCAGACAACACATTTTCCTTGCATTCATCTACTGCCTCTGGCTTTTACAAACTTTCTGGGCCCTATTCCACAATGAGGTGTGGGAGGAGAGAGTGTGATATAGGTGTCCCATTTAGGGTGGAGAATTCCACAGTCTGTTATTCTCTACATGTTGACTAGCTATGAGCCTCTATGTTAATTACCACTTGTTGTGGGAAGTGTCTCTGGTGGGAGTTGAGAGATGTGCTAATCCATGGATATAACAATAAATATTCAGGAGTCAGTTTCATGTTATACCTATTTAGGAGACTAATAGTAGTAGGTTTTCCTCTATGGCCTGTAACATGTCTAGCCACAGGCTCTTGGCCCTAATAACAGTGCCAGGTATAGGGCCATCTTGTGAAGTGGCTCATAAATTCAATCAGAAGTTGGTTGGTTACTCACATCTTTGTGCCACTATTGTACCAGTGGGCATAGCTTGCCAGTCCAGCCTACTGTAGGCAATGCTATATCTGGGAAAGTGGGTCTAGGTTGTATTAGAAGAGTGGCTGAGCAAACCAGGGGAAAGCAAGCCAGTGAGCAGCATTCTTCCATGATCTAAAGCAGCTTTAGTTACTGCCTCTAAGTTACTGCCTTATATTCCTGCTCTGATTTCTTTTTGTGGTGGATTATGGCCTGGAAGTTGTAATATGACATAAATCCTTTCCTCCAGTAGCATGAACAGCATGTTCTAGTACTATGAAATCATCCAGTAGAGGTGAAGCTTCAAGGTCGGTTCTATGACTCACGTATGCAGTGTCTTCAGCAATAGGGTCTGCCATCAAGTTCTGGCTGGTAACCAAGATCAATAACAATAGCCAGTGTTGTTTGACCAAAAACTCCAAAAGTGAGAGTCTTTGGAGTTTCCTGCAATGGGAGTTCAATTACCCGACCACATGCTAGAGGGAGGCTGGTTTCAGAAGCTCAGTCCTTACCGCCCCCAATCTGAGATTTACAGACATGCATAACACATTCAACTGTGTGCTTTTCCTTTTTTAGTATGGAGGTTGCAGGAACAAGGAAAGCTGCATCTCAACCTGATAGAAGGCACATTACTGTGAGAATTTTGCATAGTGATATATTGGCAATTAGGAAATAGAACTTTGGGTTGCTCCTTCAAAGAAGTGATACACACACACACACACACACACACACACACACACACACACACATGCGCGTATAATTGTTGCTGTGCCTTTGCAAAAGGAAAGTTTGCTGAATGATTGGTGGCCAAAAGGGAATTAAGGTGGGGAAAAATTGCTCTGTTTTTACCAAACCTGACTTCCTGAGTTTACTGCTAAATCACTTAGCTTTTTTTGCAGTCAAGATAGGACATGTGAGTGGGTTCTGACAAAATGTAGAAAGAAGTGACATAAGCCTCTCCCAAACCTAAATCTGTATCAATTAGTTTACAACTGCTAACCTCTTTGGAACTCAGCTGGCATAGATGGGATGAATGGACCCTAGATGATCTGTCCAGTAGGGTAACATGGCTTCTTACTATGGTGGTTCAGGGCTCCCCAGAAGGATCCAGAGTGAGCCCCATGGCACAAGTATTACCCAAGCTTCTGTTGCATATACTAGTAAATATCTCAATGTCCCCTTGACAACTTGACACATGTACTCATCAGTATTAAGCAACAATCTTTCCTTTTTGTTTATCTTATCTACCTCTTTGTTATTGTGATATTAATATCACAATTATAAAGCACAGTACAACCTTAAAAGTCCCATAGTTTCTAAAACATTTCAATGCTTTAAAAGTTCAATATCTCCTTAAAAGTTCAAAGTCTCTCAAATGTGTGCTCTTGTAAAATCAAAACAAGTTGAGTGCTTTATCATTTCAAAAGGGAATGAAAGGATACATTTAAGCAACACCAAAGTCTAGCTCTGTGGCTCACTGTCTGATATCTGGAATTCACTCATGATCCAGGTTCCAAAAGGTGTAGCAGTTGCACTTTTCTGGCTCTGCCATCTGCAGCACACATAGCCTGTCTCACAGACTCAGGTCAGCTCCATTCCACACCAGCCACTGTCCTTGGTGGTCATCCCACGGTCCTGTTATCTCAAATATGCTGGGATCGTCACTGTAACTGAGGCTGGATCTTTACCATTGGTCTTTCCTGGCCTCTTCAGGGACTCCTACCCTACCACATGATGATAAGCATCAGTTTCTCTCCATGACCATTTCGATTTTCTAGCTTCGATGCCACCCAAACCAGTACCACATGGCAGGCTCTTACACATTACTAACTTCTGACTCTAGCATGAGAGGCAGCCTTGGTCCCATCTAGACTAGTGTTTCTGCTAATCCAGATGAAGTACTTCCCAGAATATTGCACCTTGATGAAGGTGGTTTCCCAATAATCACAAATGATCTTTCAGCCCCAATCTATCTAGCATCCATTGTCTCAATAAAACAGAAAAGCTTTCACTGCCTTAGATTCTTAATTCAGAATGTCACACACACAGCCCTGATAGAGTCCTTGAGGGACTCTCAAGCTTCTCTCTGAAATTCACAAGCCAGGTTTCCATTGTTTGCATTTTTCTAAACATTCTTATCTTCCAAACTCCCACAATAGCTAATTAAGCTCTGAGCATGCAATGGCGTTTCCATCTCAAAGTTACCAATGCTTCCATAATCCCCTCAACAATCAACATTGCTAGGACCATCACAGCAGTGCCACACTCCTGGTACCCAATTTCTGTTCTATTTTAGTTTCTGTTGCTGTGATAAACACTATGACCAAAAGCGACTTGAAGAGGAAAGGATTCATGTCATCTTACAACTTCCAGGACACAGTCCATCACAAAAAGAAGTCAGAGCAAGAATATAAGGCAGTAACTTAAGAGGCAGTAACTAAAGCAGAGATCATGGAAGAATGCTGCTCACTGGCTTGCTTTCCCCTGGTTTGCTCAGCCACTCTTCTAATACAACCTAGACCCACTTGCCCAGATATGGCATTGCCTACAGTGGCCTGGGCCCACTAATTCATGGGCCCACGTGAATTAGACATTAGGAAATGCCTCAGACACACATCTTCAGGCTAATCTGATGGAGAAAATTCCTCAGCTGAGGTTCCTGATTCCCAGGTGACTCTAGTTTTTGTCGTTTTGAAAATAATCAGCACAGCAACTAAGGGAGATCATATAGATAAACTAGAATTACTCCATGTTTTTTGGGGGGGAAAGTCTGAGTATCATATTGCAAAGGGGAGCTCTTGGGAATGTGAGAAAGCATTGTACTTATTCTTTCCAGTTTGCTGTCATCTCATAAGGCTCTCACACAAGGAACACCTAA
This sequence comes from Nannospalax galili, assembly GCF_000622305.1. Taxonomy (NCBI): domain Eukaryota; kingdom Metazoa; phylum Chordata; class Mammalia; order Rodentia; family Spalacidae; genus Nannospalax; species Nannospalax galili. The sequence goes on along the minus strand of NW_008341810.1, from coordinate 474,708 downwards.
TAGAAATGCCAACATCTCCATAGAAATCATCATGAGAACTCTTCTATAGAGACTTCAAGTTGTCACATGTAAGAAAAATATACCAGTGTTACAATATGGAAGGATTTTTGTCTCTGTTGGACCCTTTTGGGCCTAGCCTAACCTTGCATCTCTCAATAGAGATACACACACATATGCATGCACAAACACAAATACATACATGCATGTGCAAATACATGCACAAAACACACCTGAATATACATATAAATACCCACAAATGTACCCTCAGATTGTTAAACTCTGGAATGGGAAATAAACTTTTGGTATGAAAATCCGATGAGGGTTTGGACTTGATTATTACAGAATCCACTATTACTTATTCTGACTGTCATTTAGTTTATTACTCACAATTTATCCAACATATTAGATGAAGGTAAATTTTTAATTTTTGTTAAATATATTCCTGCCTCATGTTTAGAAATCATCAGAGCAGACTGGTATGGCTTTGAAGGACAGAAATCAAGCTATAGTTGTTCAACTTATCTAGAAGAAAAGATGGCCAAAATAATGACTCAGGGGAAGCAAATGATGGTTTTCTAGAAACTCCAGGATTTAGAAAGATCATATTGATAGCATAGTCCCAAGGAATTCTGGGGAAAGTATGACTATGATTTGCTTGCTCAACATATTATTGAACATGTTGTAAGATGGAGGTTATATGTAGCTTCAACCATATGGACTTTCCCTACCAAGGTCAACTTGTCACTTTTCCTTAGTTCTCTGCAAACAGTGGAAGACTATGCTTAATAATCACTATTGGTGATTACTTAAATAGCCAGTCATGTGAGTGGTGAGAATTGCTTTCTTTGGAAAGAAACTCAATTTATAGATTTGGGTTCCCTTTCTACAAAGCTCATGACACTGACCATACTGACATAACACGAATGCCTCAGTTGCTATCTTGATGTCCCTTACAATATTACTATTGTTTCACCACTTTAAAAGTAAGGAATTATTTCATACCTATGGGGGATTCATTGGCTCTTGTCCTTGGCAATCACCTCATCACCAGGAAGTAACTAAGCAGACTGATTTGTGGAGTGCATGATTGAAATGGTAGACAACTCTTTGCAGACTTGGGAATTACCCTATCTTGTGTGTGACACATTCTTAAGACTTCCAACCAATTTATGGTTCTCTCAAATGTACAGTTTACACATCATGGAACCTTAAAAGCAAGAAGAGCATGCTCTTATTATTATCTCTAATGGTACACCTATAACTCTTGAGGTTTGAGTTCTTAGAAGAGAAATTGTCCATCCAGTTTTTAGTAAGGATTACTTCAACAAAAAGTTGTGTTAGCTACTTGTTGGTTTCCTTTCGTCGATGTTTTCATGGTTAAGAAAGGGAGTGTTTTATTGCCTGTGTCACTGATCCTGTTGATCCAGGGTTAGTTAAGTCTACTGTTCTGTAGTAGGATGAGGAGGAGTTGGTTGTAATCCAAAGAATTGTGTGACTCTCCTCCTTTCACTTAGAGGCCAAGTCTGATGTAAGGCTAAGGTAATTCAATACTGCTCTTGTTTCAGACTCTTTAGGATGAAATATTTGGTTCTTCTTTCAACTTCAGCCCTTATCATCTGAAATTTGCCTTGAATCAGAGGAACATGAAATGATCAGTTACAGAATGGAGAATGATGGTAGCTGTGCCCATTTCCTTCACTGTATGGCATATTATTATTTTTCCTCTTTATGCTAAAAATAGTTGCTATAGATGCCTTAGTTTATTATTTAAATCACAGAAGTGAAAAAACATAACTGGGCTACAGGAAGAATGTTTCTCATCCAGAGATGGTTACATGTGCTGATAAACATCACGGTTCCTTTTTATAGGAAAGGATAAGCACGTCACCATCTCGGGGTTGTTTGTCCATATTCAGCAGGTAGCAAGTGTTGTTGGCATATTAATCCAGAGTTTAAACATCTGTTCCTGCGATGGGTGGATGTGGGCCATCCAAAGGCACAGACAATGCCAGATGTCAAATCTCAGTATCATTCCTGCCTAATTGGTGCCTCCCTGGAAGCAGGATCTGGCCAATGACTGGAACTAACTGAAGATTTAGAAGGTGAAAGAGAAAGATAAACCATTGTACTTTGGCAGGAACTCCTGTTAGATCATGCACAGACAGTAGAAATGAAATGCTCTGTAGACTCCCGCTGAGCATAGAAAAACACCTGCTTCCATCCCACAAGTGGTGGACTCCTTCATGTCTGCTTACTGATTTTCGTTCTCTCTGAGTCCCCAAATCAGCAGTATATCTCTCAATTTTCCTTCTTAGTCCTTCCAAATGTTTACCAGCATTTAATTTACTGTCATAATTATTTTTCCAACTTAAAACAATGGGCATAACTTCTGGTCTCCTGTTCAAGTGATGATAAATTTCAATTTTCTTTTTTGTTTTCCTCTTTTATGCCTATTCTGCATTCATGTCTGCATGGTATGATTTAGGCATGCCTATGTCTGGTCACTACTTACTATATAGTAAGTAATCCCAAAGTTAGGGTCATAGGCCAGCACCCTTTTTATTGGGTTCATAATTCCATGGGATGATAATATTGGCATGGCTACACTGTGGCTTATCCCTATCCCTGTTGTCTGGCATCCTGGCCTTGCCATCCTGGAAAGATGCACAAGCTGGAGGAAACTGCAGAGCTGGGGACCAACGTCAATTAGAAGGCATCTCTCCTGTCCAGCACATGGACAGAGAAGATGGTAAGACTGCTGTTGCTAGTGACAGTGTACACAAATTAGTGACCAAATTAGTATAGGCCTCAAAGTATTGTTGGTTCCTAACTGGAGTGAATAGATATTTGTTCACCTCTCCCCAGGAGTCGTGTCACATAGCACCTCCCCAAACAGGACCAAAAGACAAGTATTCAAACACATGTCCCCCCTATAGGTTTATGGGGGGGCTTTCACATTCAAAATACCATAACATAGTCCATCTACAGCACAACACCTACATCTAAGACTCACTCAGGGAACAACATGAAACAGGCAAGGAAAGACTGTAGGAGCCATAGAACCAGGATGCCTGCTGCTAGCTAGTGTCTTCTAGACATGACAGGGATGCTATACTCCTGAAATCTCAATATGGTTGCCTAAAAATGATCTGCATAATGACCATACCATTTGACATGCCTAAAGGGATCGGGGAAGTTTCACAAGATCCCACCCCTAGATGAAGAGCTATATCCAATCAGTGACTGCTAAGGGAGAATCAGTTTTCTCTAGGGATGGCCCCCTTATTTTTCAATCCTAAATGGTCGGCCCTAAACACACACACACACACACACACACACACACACACACACACACACACATCCATAATAATTATATAAGAAGAGATCCTGGACCTAAGGAGGGATAGTGGGGGAAAGAGGGAATTGGAGAGGGAGGAGGGGTATAAATTATATAAATACAGTATACTTGTGTATGATATATATATAGTTTGTTTGTTTTCTTTTTTCTTTAAACACTATAATATACAATAAGCATCCCAAGATGAAGTGATTCTGATTTAGGTTGGTCCCTACCACTAATGAGTATCTTTATGAAGAGCAATTGCATTTTACTTATAAGTGCTGTATATATTCTAATACATTCATTTAAAATACCTCCCCTTACCACTCAATCCTGTGACTAAACTACAAAAAAAAAAAAAAAAAAAAAAGAACAAATCCGTTCTTTATAAAATGTTGGCCAGGTGTGGTGGCACATGCCTTTAATCCTAGTGCTCAGAAGGCAGAGGCAAGCAGATCTTTGTGAGATCAAGGCCAGCTTGATCTCTCCATTGCTAGTCCAGACAAGGTGTGGTTATAGGGAGACCTGGTCATAAAAAGACCAACAAAACTAGACAAAACAGAACAAAACAAAACAGCTTGTGTCATGAGACTCCTCCTTTAGAATGGCTCCTGAGAGCATCCAGGAGCCAGAGATGGGATTGGATCTTCAAGACCATTTATTTCACTCACTTTGTTGAGCAATCTCTGCAAAGACCATAGCAAATGCGCCTGGATGTCTGGTGCCAGCCTGGGGCACAGTGATTACTAACGTTCCGCAGACTGCTCTCAAGCAGCACTCATCGTTTAGAAGCTCCAAGCTTCCATCTCTCCTGGGCTCGTCTACATTCTTCTCTGCTTCTGTAATTAAGTGAGGTGCCTGGAGATTAATTTTACTTTTCTTCTACCATTGAGGTCTCACTTAGGTTGCGTTATTTATCTAGATGGAGACAACAGGGAAGAGAAACCTAATACACCATCTTCTTGTTTTTGATGGAGCTGCATCTACTCGGTAAAATTCTAAATGGTCTCTTACCTCTTGGAGTTGACTCACTTCTGGACTGCTTTTTCCCTGTCTCCCACAATAGCACAGTAAACAATTCAAGGGCAGGGTGATTTGTTCTCTCCTGCTTCCTCTGCACTTCACCTAGCACACCAGCACACACCTACAGTCCTATTTAAATAACAATTATCCCACACTGAGTCAGAGCAAATAACAAAGCTCACTGCAGATTCATTTCAAGACCCAGTGAATTAGAGGGTCAAAACTAGGGGGAAAAAAACCCCTAAAAAACAAATAACTCAGACTCTCTCAAGTTCCAATAACAATTGCTTGACCCACTCATAATAGTGCCTAAAATAATATTTATCCCTTCAAGTCTCAAATCAATCCTTTGCCTTAATTTGGAGGCAAATCTCATGTATTCATTGGTAATCACGTCACTGTAAAGACATGTTTACAAAGTATTAGACTTACTTCTTAACACTTTACCTAAACTATCTCACTTTATGTTTGCAATATCCCATAAGTATAGACTATAATTATCTCTGTTTTACAGAAAAAGAACCTGAGATGTGGGGAGGATAGGAATTTTCCCAAAGTGGACATAAAAGATTAGAGAGACTTGATCCTAGGTAGTTTAATTCCCAGACACTTAGCATCCAGCTTGATTTGCAATTGCTCACGTTTTGAAATTTTTATTTTTTGGCTTTTTTAGACAGGGTCTCATTCTGCAGCACAAGTCTTTAAATGTGTAGCACCCTTCCTCCCTCAGTTTCCTAAGTGTTGGAATTAGAGGTGTGGGCTTCCTTGCCAGGCTTTGCTTATTTGTACAGTGATGCCAGGAAAAGAGCAACAAGACTAAGAAGTCCTAGTGTTTGGATCTCTCCTGTTAATACAGATTGAGAAATCCCAGGCTTTGTTAGCCTGGATGATCATAAAAAGACAAGCAGGCCACAGTTATTACAAGAACAGTTGGTCCTGTAGTGTTTGATTTTCCCTTTTGGGCTGCGATAAAGAGCTAGGGGAGTAGGGGATAGGGTTAGAAAAGATGTGGATGAGACTGACAGCAATGAGAATTTATCCTACTGTAGATTGGAACTTTGGGGCAGGGAATTTTAAGACTCCTCTGCAAGTTACCAGAGAAAGCACACGATGGGAAGATGCAGAGGGGACAGACTGACTTAATGCTCTGTCAGGGAGATCTGAGGTTTCCAGGAGTCCCCCCTTGGGTTCCTGTTGAGCCTCCCGAAAGACTGGATCAAGCTCACTAGAAAGGATGATCCTTTAATCAGAATCAACACCTCAGACAGACTGTCTGAACCTGGGTGGAAACCACAGTGACTGCTAGTCTCTGTGGGTCAGTAAAATAGAAGGGCCTGAGTCAGCAGTGGGGACCACCATCAACCTGGGCAAGGATACCCACTGCAGCAAACCCCAACAGTTTACCTAGAGAGGATCAGAAAGTTCCCTCACTGGTAGAGTAGCTACAATGAGAGAGACACCAGGGGTTCCCATGGGGGCAATATTTTAGTTAAAAAAAAATGAAAATGAGCTGTTCTGGGAGTCGGAATTGCACTCAAATATGACCTTGCAGTGGCTCCAAGCAGCTAGAAGAAGGGACAGCTTCAGGAAAAGAAATGGAGTCATTTGTAGATACTGAATTATCTCTAGAGACTTGGATAATCATTCTGTTAGATCCAGAAAGTGTTGAAATTAAAGCTTTTTTTCTTAACAGTATTGAACTGAGACTCACAAAAAAGGTTCTGAAGAAGAAATAAATATGACCTGATCTCCCCTGGCTTAGTGTTTTAAATTCTGATTTGGGTGCGAAATTTTTTTAAAACAGGCGAGACTGTGCATCAGCATTATTCTACAAACAAAAATGGAAGTCACCTTTAAACAGTTTTCATCTTTATTTTTATTTTGATGATGATTATTAGTTTAGATTAGTTCTTAGGAGAGATGAAAAGGATTCTAAATATCTTCATCTTGCTGAAGAGTATTGTTAGAGAATTGCCAAAGTTATTCTTAAATATTAGTCAATGCTAATGTTAACCTTCTCGCATTTAACAAAACTTATAAATTGTTAAGGTTAAATCATTACTAAAATGTAATTATTTTGTTATTTTTATAGTATTTTATCTGGTTATCTGTTGCTGTATGTAATTCTCCTAAAAGATAGTGATGTCAAATAGTAATAACGTCTTTGTACAATTGTACAGTGTGAGCCAGGTTCAGTTGGGTGGCTCTTCACACAACTTCAGAAACCACTGGCCCAGTTGACTCTAAGAAGAACTGTCTATGATGACCTCTAAATGCCAGGCACACAATAAACAAGGGCCATGTATTGCCTAGAACTAATATTCCACATGTGATTCAACAGTCTGGCTTAAACTTCTGTCTATTACAAAGAACGTTCAAGAGCTGGAGAAATTGAGAAGGCAGACACTTCCAGGTGTCTTGACCCATGCTTTAGAACTCGAGTAATGTCTTCCTTGACTGTCAACTCTTACAGCCAGTCAAAACTCTACTGCAGATTTGAGCCTGACAAGGTAAGCCCTGTCCCTTCAGGCAGGAAGCAACAACATATCATAACAATATTTTCCCAGGCTCCTGTACACACCTCCCATGTGTGATAATGGCTGTCTGGTTTTCTCAGATTTAATTTGCTGTATATTTTAAGCCTCATAAAGCAATATTACAGTTAACTTTTAGTATATTAACTTTTCATTTACATTTAAATGCATGTTTGCTTTTTGTTATTCTTCATTCCTTGTAGCATTTAAAGACAACAATTCTTATATTCATTTTACTTTTATCTGAAGGAGTCCCCTCAGTATTTCCTTTAGTACAGGTCTTCATTTGATGAACTGTTTTGTTTGTGTGAAAATCCTCATGTCTCACCTTGGGTTTGGGAAATATATCCCTTTGGCTTGGCAGTTGTTTTCTTTCACTTTAAGTGTGTATTTACTCCACCTTCTGACCTCTTTTACCAGGAACAAGAAGATAGATGCTGGTCTTGATTCTGTTCTCACTCTGCGTACTTTCAGGTTTGAATATGGTAATACCATCGCACCCTTGGACTCGTGTTTCTTAATCCTTCACTTTGCCCATGTTTTAATTAATTGTTTCTTTATTAAATGTGTCAGGTTAGGGCTGTAGCTCAGTGATAGAGTGCTTAGTTAGCATATGCAAGGTCCTTGGTTTGATCTTAGCACCACATGTACACACAAAAAAGTTTGTGATCATTGGCTGTTCAGCCATTTTAAATGTGCTCTTTCTTACCAAAACTCTGTTATGTAGGTATATGGGTTAGCATTGTAATTACAATGTGAGTCAAAATGTCAGATGCCTTCTATTCTCCAGGCTCTTGGCCAGTACTTTATAATACAAAGTCAAACAGTACAAAAGAGCTTACCTTTTAATAATGGAAGGGGCATAAAATAAGCAGGATAAATACACAGAATCTGTGCTAATATACACAGGCTATGATGAAAAGAAATTGTCCAAAAGAATACATTGTAGTTAGAAACTGCAAGAAGAGGAACTTTGAAATTTTAAAATATTTATGGAAGCCAATATCTTAGTCTGTTATGGCTGCTATAACAGATGTCAAGTTGGGTGACTTGTAGACATAGCATTTAAAAAAAAATGTTTTCTTTATTATTTTTATTTTTGAGTATGATTATATTGCCTGCATGTATATACGTGCACCTGTGTCACATAGTGCCTGTGGAATTCAGAAGAGGATGTTGGATATCCTGGAACTGGAGTTACATATGTTTTTTAGCCACCATGTAGGTGCTGGGATTCGAACCTGGGTCTTCTGTAAGAGCAGCCAATGGTCTTAACTGCTGAGCCATCTCTCCAGCCCCAGACACAGAATTTTAATTTTCAATAATTATGGAGGCTGGAGTCTGAGATTACTTGCTGGTGGCTTCAGTTTCTGGGAAGAGAGGACTTTGTAACATTAATGTCCTTCTTCTCACTGAAACTTCACATGATAGAGGGAAAGAGGGATTGTATCTATCTTTTATGAGGGTTCTAAACCCAGTCATGAAGATGAGGCTTCACAGTCACAAGGCCTTCGGGGGGTGATAGGCTACAACTCCAAAGACCCATAACCTCTTCAATTCCCCACTCCTTAATGCCATAACACTGGGTTTTAGGATTTTGACATGTGAATTGAGAAGACATGAATAATTTCAAGAGCAGCTAAAATTTAATATCTTTGAGCAGGGAATTTTAATTTACTGTTTACCTCTTCTAACTGTGTCCGATATGAAATAGGTACTTAATAATTACTTGCTGAATGACTGAATCATTTACATCAAAATGCCTGTATTCATTCAACCAGTACATTCTGAGTTCTTGTCTTTAAGTTTTCAAGTTGACAATTGATATCTTCAATGTCGAATGATATAATTTCCTTGGCATATACTCCATTTTCTTTTAATTTCATGTACCTACTGTGTCCCTCTACACACAACAACAACAACAACAGCTGAAAGTCTTCATTGTGAATGACCAAAATGATTTTAATAGTATTGTAGATTTATTGATTCACAAATATGAGTCAAAACAGATTCATTTCAGGATCTGGCTCTATTCAGGCTCTTTAAGATTCGTAGAAATGACCTCTTTGCTACTTTTGCATGTTTCCCCCTTTTCCTCAGTGTTAGCCTGATTCTCAGATATTCTGTGTCTGAAAGTGATAGAAATGTGTTTGAATTCAGCCTCGGGCATACAACTTCCCACTTTGTAAACAGCTGCAGCAAAATAATACTTTTCTAGAAGTTCTAGTAAATCTTCTCTGCGTGCTCATCATTCTTAACCAACTGTGGTTAATGCTTGTTTTTAAGTCTGTGGTTGCCATCAGAGTGCGGAGGATCTCTGATGGCTATGTCTGATTCATACACCAGCCTTGGAGCCAGTAAGTGAACCCACACCATGGAAATTACTTGAAGTCATATAGATCCTCAAAAAACTGCATTCATAATATAAAACGAAAAGCTGTAGCGGCTATCTCAAATATTCTGTTGAAGTCTTTTATACTTTACATAATGACATACTAGATAAAGCTACTAATTGAACTAGGAGGTAGAAAATTTCACCATAATTAGTAAAAACATTTAAAAGATAGTTCTAGTTCTAATTGTTTGAAATGAATTTCACATGGACAGAAGAGATTCACTAGGCATGGCTTCCTCTTTTTTGAGGAAAATTGGAGTAAAGAGTACATGGAAAGGGTTTGTAATGAGCATATCCTTCATTTTTATGTAAAAAGGATGCTGCTAAAGTGTGTGCAAGTGATTGAAAATGCAGTTAAGTGGTTTTAAGCGCATCGCTACAATTCTTCCTATACTATTAAATTACTTGGACAAATTATCACAGATTCTAAAATAATGAGATTTTAGTCCACATGCAGACGGGAATGTCTAGTTAGCTTTAAGTAATCCTCAAGGCACAGCATTCCTCTGCAGCACTGGAGAAGCTGTGCAAGTGTTAGCATCGTCATCTTAAAACAGAAGCTTTGAAAGATTACCCCATTTAGTTATTTATTTAAAGTGTGCTAATTTAGTTTGAGGCACAGATACTTGTTTCCTCAAGACAAAGTAGGACAATCTTTTAAAGATGCATCTCTTTAGCTACAGGACTTCCTTACTGTATTGGAATTGTGTATCGCTAATGATGGCTAAAAATACAGTTCCAAATCAACTAGAGAGAGGCAAAAATACAAATGGAGAAGTTCACAGTATTTTAAAACTTTTAAAGTGACGAACTGATTTTTGCTGCATTCAAATACACTCAGTGGATTAAGAAACTTTAATCTTTATATGGTAAAGCCTGCTGTGGGTCTTTCTAAATTGGCATATCAAGGTATATATGACATGGCTTGCTTCCCAGCAACTGCAGTCACAACACTTATCCTTTGCAAATAATTGAGAAACAAACTACAGTTTTATATGAGACTGTTTTCAAAGAGAAATTCTCTGGAACTGAAAGAAAAAGGCAAAAGTGAAGTTACTGAAGAATTACTCACTCCAAACATGGAGGCAGTCATTAGCCAAGGTCTTAAAAGAGGCTTTCAAGACCTTGTTTTTGTAGTGTATACAACCTAAACCAAATTATACAGACACATGAAGAACCAAAAATTTGATTAAGTATCAAACAATATAAACTTTTTGATAGCTGTGGCATTTACATAACTACCCTTACTTGTTTGGAAATAAGATAAAATTGGGAATTTTATTGGAATATTGGAAAGCATCTAGGAAAAATGCTAAATGAAGCCGGGCGTGGTGGCGCATGCCATTAGTCCCAGCACTCAGGAGGCAGAGGCAGGAAGATCACAGTGAGTTCAAAGCCAGCCTGGTCTACATAGTGAGACCCTGTCTCAAAAAGACAGCAAAAACAAAAAAAAAAAAAAAAAAAAAAAAAAAAAAAAAAAAAAAAAACCCAAAACACTAAATGGAAATTATTGAATAAAATAATGTACCAACTATATTAAAGAATGTAATGAAATGGATTTTTCAGCAGATTAGATGAAGCAGGAAGAAATTAGTGAAATAAATGGTAGATTAAAATATACTGAATAGAAATGTTAGAGCAGCAAAAGGCCCCATA
>NW_008341810.1:448091-463620 GCF_000622305.1 Nannospalax galili | reverse complement strand
AAAACACACAGCAAGCTATATATATATATATATATTTATAGACATTCACAAACACAGAATATAGTAAGCACCTATGTATGTAATGTGACTAGAGTCCCAGAGAGGGGAGAGATGAAGAGATTGAGCAACATTTGAAGAGAAAATGGCTGAGAACTTCCCAAATTGGCCAAATAGTTTAAGCCACAGATTTAAGTGCTATGAATCTTAAGCCAGGTAAATATAAAGAAAGCCATAAGGAGGTGTCTCAAGTTACTGAAAACCAGAGATTAGAGAAGAATCAAAGCATCTGGAAAAAGCAGTGCTTCAAAGAGCAGCGGTTGGATTCGCTGCTTGTTTCTCAACAGAAGCAGTGGATGGAGCAAACCAATGAAATTTTAAAAAATAAGTGGTAAAGCAAGAAGTCTAATAACTTCACCTACAGCTCTATATCCAGTGGAAACATTCATCAAGAATAACTGAGATGAGGGAATTTTCAGATCAGCAAAACCAGGAGGCTATCTCGCCAGTATAGCACCCAGAGAAAGTAAAAACACTCTGTTAACAAAATGAACAGAGGGGATAGAGAGATGGCTTAGCTGTTAAGAGCGCTGGCTGCTCTTGCAGGGGACCCGGGTTTGGCTCTCGGCACCCACACAGTGGCTAGCAACTGTCTATAATTCCAGTTCCAGGGGGATTTGACACCCTCTTCTGAGCTCCATGGCATTGCACAACATGGGTGCACTTTATAGTGTATTTCTTTTTAAAAATACATGTGCACCAGCTGTGGTGGTGCACACCTTTAAACCCAGCAATTTAGGCAAAGGCTGGCAGATCTCTGTGAGTTCAAGGTCAGCCTGGTCTACATAGTAAGTTCCAGGTCAACTGGGGCTACAGTGAGACCCTGTCTCAAAGAGACATATATACTAATACATATATATATATATATATATTAGTGAGTGTATTACCTACATGTATGTAAGTGTACTCATGTCATTCAATGCCCATGGAGATCAGAAGAAGGCATCAGATACCCTGAAACTGGAGTTATGAACAGTTGTTAGCCACCATGTGATTGCTGAGAACCAAACCCAGGTCCTCTGCAAGAGCAGCCAGTGCTCTTAACTGCTGAGCCATCCCTTCAGCCCCTACTGTGTATTTCTTTAATATTTGACTTAATAGAAGACAGTTGGGTTCTTATATCAGTGTATACACTCCATTTAAATTAGCACTCATTTAGTTGAGGTACTAAAGACTGCTTCATCTAACAAACACATGTTTTAACTTTAAAGAACATTTTATTCTCTTTTATTTAGACATTACAGCAAAACTTGACAAGTAGTATTTTCTTAAAGGTCATTTGCATTACATACTAGGAAAATGCTGTGCTGACTTTTTACTCTATTGGATTAAAATTATGAGTCTGGTTTGCATTTGAAGGAATCTTTTATACATGCCTGCTTTCCTAACATTCTCCCTCAGAACCAACATTCCATCTTCCAAATATTGACATACTTAATTCATAATATTTTACTACTTAACTTCATCAATGTAACCAATATCACCAGAAAAATTAGCAGTCAACCAAGCTCATGAATGCTAGATATGTTTAAAAAATTCTACATTTCATGTAAAAGTTCAAATTTTATCATAGATAACATTCTGTCAGGATTTTTTTTCCTTTGATGTAACAGGTTCAACTTCATTCATATTTGAAAAGTTTCCAAGAAAATGAAAAGTCTGAGTAGTAATACTTTATCTGTCACTCATTGTTTTACAAGTGAAAATGCCATTTTATGAAGATAAAATATCAGTTACTTCAACACATGACTCAAAAAACTGCAGTTGCTTTCCCTTGAGGTAATTTTTATAACTTATTTTTGTAGACAGAAGTACTTGATGTATGTTTCCAGTTTTGTCAAATAAAGATGTAAATGATGTGTACTCTAAGTCAGACTTTAATAGAATAGTATTTTTAACTCCTTTTCACGAATATTGTAAGTGGAAACCAATTCTTATTTTTCTGTTTGAATGTATAGTAATGGAAAATACCATTACTAGCTAATGCTGTTTGTTCATTCAGCCTTTATTTCTGTTTTGAAACTGGTAGTTTTATACACTGCTGCAACTCTGTCATTATTGAAAATGTAGCACAGTGCAAGAGGCAAATAATGCCATATTAAGATGATGATAAAGGTGAGTTTTTTGCAGAAAGGAAAATCTTAGGGACTCTCATAGCTCTTATGGCAGTGCTGGGATTCCAAGCATGACAAACCTGACTTTTTCATGGGTGTTTGGAATTGAACTCAGGTTCTCAGTCTTGCCCAACAATCACTTCACTGACCAACTGTCTCTTCAACCAGAGGCCCACTGCTTTAGAGTCCACTTATGTGTGTGATCATGCATTCATGTTTCTGTCCTTGGCGTATTTCACTTAACATAATGTCCTCCAAATCCACTCATGTGGTCACAATGGATGGGATTTCATGTTTATAATGGCCAGATATCATTCCACATGCTATGTATATCACATTTTCCTTATCTGCTCATCTGTTGATGGGCTTTTAGGGTGATTCTATGTTCTGGCTATTACAAGTAATGCTGCAGTGAACATAGGAGTTCAGGCATCTTTCTGGCACACTGATTTCATTTTCTTTCATATAGATGCAGAAGCAGCATTGCTGTGTCATGAGGTAGTTCTGTTTTCACATTTGAAGAAAACTCTATTCCATTCCCCATAATGGCTGTGCTAATTTACATTTCCCAATAGTGGAAAACTTTCCCTTCTTCACATCCTAGATGGTTCTATTCTGTGGGCTTTGTTGATTTTTTTTTCTTTTTGTTTTTATAAAAAAGAACATTTGCCAGGTGTGGTGGGTACGTGCCTTTGACACCAGTACTTGGGAAGCAGCGGCAGGCAGATCTCTGTGAGATAGAGGCCAGCCTGGTCTGTACAGTGAGTTCTAGGCCAGCTGGGGCTACAGGGAAATCACGTCTCAGAAAACAAAACAAAAAACAGTTGTTCTCACTGGATTTTTGATTTTTAATTCTGTAATGACTAATGATATTATTTTCCCCATATATCTGTTGACTATTCTGTATCTCTTTTAAAATCAGTTCTTATTGATTAAAATATTAACTATAAGACCAAAAAGTGGTAATTACCAAAAGAAAACATAATGAAAATGTTTAAGGAGGTTGACTTCGATGATAATTTTGGGGAATGTAACCCCAAATGTATAGGGAGCAAAATAAAAATCAAACAAACAAACAAAAACAGCTATGGCGCAACACCCATTTAACACAAGGTTTCTGTACAGAAAAAAAAAAAAAAAACGATTAGCAGAGAAAAATAATTAGCCTGAAAAATCGGAACGATATTTTAAAGCTGTCTGTCTCACAAGAGGTTAATATCTAGAATATATGATACTCAAGGAACAAGAAGCTCCTGCATAGGCAAAACCATGTTGAGCAAAACACAGCTGGAGGCACCACAGCCCAGGCTTCCAAACATACCACCAAACTGCACACATGATCATGTGTTATAATGTAACATCTTTTGATTGGGTTCCACTGTGTGGTCTCTGAACCAAAATCTACTTTATGCCTGTAGAAAGGTTCCAGATGTGTTGTATGACCCGAATAAATATTTGTTACATTGATATAAGTTAAACATGCTATCATAAACTGCACTTTGCTGTCTCCAGAGAATTAAATTTAAATTAAATTTCGCTTTTATTTTATGGTAGGCATTTTCATTGTTTATCCTTAAAAAAAAAAAAAACACAACCAGAATTAAGCATACTACAATCAATATTCTGGATGATTCACCCAAAAATTAGATAAAAATTTCCAGACTAAGTATTCACTCCTTCACATTCACGATCATTATTCATTCATTACATTTAGTTTTTGAATGAGGAATTATTTAACACCTTCTGTGTGTACTTATCTCAGAAGCAATGGTGAACAAGGAACAGCATCTCAGTCAAAGGACCTACATGCACTCTGATACTGTACTATGATTATCTACTAAGTAGAAAGAACTTTCTAGTCATTTTCTAAATGGACTTTCCACCATTGTAAACTGCATGAAGTATAATTGAAGGCATGCGAACTAATAAGTGACACTAGTCCACTCGGACTTTTACAGATCTAGGAATAGCAGCAGTTCAAAAGGAGCAAATTATTCTTGGAGAAATGAATTAAAGTATTGCCCTCAATGTAATATTTAAAGCAGGTTTTAATGAAAAGAACTGTGATAGAGTAAGAAGGAGAAAAGGAGATTCCAATAAAATGTAATGAGAGAAAGTGGAATGTGGTGGGACACGTATAATGTGTGGTTATATGACATCCCTGGGATGAGTAAAGTCGAGCAGCACAGTAGCACAGGCTGTACGGGACACAGGCTGTGTGGGACACAGGCTGTATGGGAGAGGCAGTGGACTTTCCTTGGAGTGTCAGTTGTTCCAAGCTGCAGTGGCAGTGGTGGTGGAGACAGTTTCATGCTGCCACCTGCAGCAGCCTGAGTTCTTTCGGAGCTGGAGTTGAAAATGGTTCAACACAGATTTAATCATGGGCATTAAAGGAGAAAGAGAAGAGCTTAGGAAAAGGGTAGAAGCACCTAAAACATGGATCCAGGCTTCTCAACGCAGAGACACTCATGGCTGTCTTAACACAAGCCTGTATATGATGCCGGTTGCTTCTAAAATTACCTTGTTTAAAGGATTTCTAAGGAATAATTTTATTCTTTTGGTGTTGTTATTTTACTTTGGCAAATAAGATCACGAGGCAGTTTCTTATGTACAGGCCTATATGATAAAGATCAAAGGAATTTTGACTGTACTAGATGGCAGAGGAGGTAAGATGTATATTAAAGCTTTTAAAGGGTGTTCCACAATTTTGTTTGTGGTATTCTCAGCAAGTTATGGGTTCTTTATATTTTTTACAAAATTAACATTTTTATTAAATCAACTTAAAAAGACACGTTCAACAAGGATATTAAGGAAACCAAAATGTACATTGTCATATAATATATGCCTATATTAACAGCAAACCACTTCTGATATTTTCTTGTGTGTTCTTTTCGTCACTTTAAAGAAAATGTAATGTTGCATGTTAGTATGGAATGTCAGAGAGCTCACTCTTAAGCTTTTGTCCTGTGATCTGCCCCTTCTATATAACACTTTATGAATTATATTTTTGAATATTAAGGAAAGACCTTATTTGGGCTAAAACGTAGTAAAACAGTGGCTAGTTCACCATTTCAGCTGGGAAAATTGTAAGGTTAAATTTGAAGGTCATATATACTTAGTCATTAAGCATGGTTCATTGATATTTTAACATTTTCATTTGAAATGTCTTAATAAATAGTTGTCCCTATGTAAGTGATATTCAGAGCAAATTTTAAAAAACTGTAATAAAATTCTTGACTCTCAGCTGGCAAGAGACTTTGACCAGTCTCTAGGATAAAGGTCTTTTTCCCTTTCCCATGTCCCCTTAATTTATCTTTCTTTCTATCCTGCCTCAGAAGCATTCGCATATGTTGTGTGGATTCTTTTACTTATTCTAGAAATCCTTACATTGCAGTTATAAACTCTACAGCAGAACTATCTTTGGAGATTTAGTGATGGCAAGATATGAAGCCCTTACCTCACAGAACGTATAACCCAAGATAAACGGAGGTCGGGTATTAAGACCGCTATAAATTCTGGTATACTCTGAGGTCAAAATAAATAGAAATTTCCTTTTGACAAGTTGTATCCAGGTGGAGAGGTGTAGTGAGAAACTTGAAATGAGACTCTGGAGACGGGGAAAATAGTTGGGTGTATAAGTTTAGAAGTGGGAGCATTTAGATGTCCTTGAATCTATGGATAAGAATGGGGCATTTTTTAATGCATTTTGGCCCTTGACAAAGATCAAAGGAAAGAAAAATGAAAAGATTTTAGTATGGTGAAGATTGAAATATTTGATATCACATTATCAAAACAACCATTTGTTGGACTAAAGAGATGGTTCAATAATTAAGAGCACTGACTACTCTTGCAGAGGATCTGGTTTGAATCCCAGCACCCACATTGTGGCTAAAAACTGTTCATAACTCCAGTTCTAGGGTATCTGCCCTCTTCTGACATTTTTTTTAAAGCCAACCATTTATTCCTAAGTGGCCATTTCAAGGAAATTTAAAAAAAATCAAGGTTTTCTTAATGTTTTAGAAAATGCAAGAGAAACATTGTGGTAGTCAGGTTGGCTACACATTGGGATACAATGGTGGAGTGAACACAGACTGTTAACATTTGAAATTGACCTGTTAGCAAGGATTTTCTGAAACTGATGAAAGAGGTTTATTTCTTTCAAAGCACCTTAGCATCTACTACTGATGACTCTACAAATGTCACACACAAAAATAAAAAAAAAATTATCACATTTCACACTCAAGTAAAGCACAATAAAAAATAAAACAGAAAGAGACAAAGTCAGAATTGATGTTTGCAGATGACTTCATGACTTGGACAAATTTTAATGAAGCCATGTGTTCATGCTGTAGTTTCTTTTCTTTTCTATTTTCTTTTTTTTTTTGGTCTTTTTTTGAGACAGGGTCTCCCAGTAGCCCCAGCTGGCCTGGAACTCACTATGTAGACCAGGCTGGCTTTGAACTCACAGAGGTCTGCCTGCCTCTGCCTCCTGAGTGCTGGGATTAAAGGCGTGCACCACCACGCCCGGCCATGCTGTAGTTTCTTAATGTCAACATTATCTTACCTTATAATAGGCTATTAGAACCTTTTAAGCAATGGAGAAAGATAGGAAGATGTTGTTTCTTAAGATGATAAAGAATATTCTTCATATGACTGATGAAGAAAACAGATAATCAACTGTAACACTCAAGTGTGGGCTGATTCTTTGTGCGTGTCTTCCTTTGTTCCTTTATTATAAGTAACGCTTCAGCCGTATTCTCAAGTGACCTAGAATTTAAGACACTCTTGGATTTTATCTTATTTACAAAACAAAACACATCTTGAAGCTTATTTCTTTAAAAAAATTACAAGAAGAGAACAAAGAACAGTTTGTGATTCACTAGACAAAGTGTCACTCTCTAGTATTAGAAAAAAATGATACCATAATTTTTGAAAAGAAGACTCTGTGAGGGGCAGACTAACTTCATTTTCATCAGAACCACGTGCCAACAAGACAGCAGCCCAGCATTCCCAGTTCATTCAGCAGTCTTAACCAGCCCCAAACATCTCAATGAGTGCAGGAAGAGGTTGCAGAGAATGGCAGTGGGGGTGGACATCTCTGTTTAGTTTTATACCTCCCTACTAAGCTTCTCGGTTTATAGAAACTGTCTTCGTAGGGTTATTTTCTGTTGAGTACACTTACACCACACTATGTTTAATGCATACATTGACTGTATGGAACCTGGATCATTAAAATAGGCAAATATTAAAAGCACAAAATAGTATGTTAATGTATTTGTTCAACAATACCCCCCCCCCCAAGGGTCGTTGCTTGAGGCAAACTGAAAAAAAAAGCTTCAATTACTGCAGGACCAGGTCCCCACTGGGCACAGGTTCTCATGGGCTAAGTATATTTTCTCATAGTGAGAAAATTGTATCAGATGTTTTTACAAAAGCAGGTAGCTTCAGTTAGAATGAAGATAAACTGCATTGCCTATGTAGTTAATACAATAATGTATACAAGATATTATTTGTGAGGCTGGAGAGATGGCTCAGGGGTCAAGAACACTGACTGTTCTTGCAGAAGACCTGGGTTTGAATCCTAGCACCCACATGGCAGCTGACAACTGTCCATAACTCCAGTTCCAGGGGATCCCACAGCCTCTTCTGTCCTCCACGGGCATTGCACGACACAGGTGCACTTACCTACACGCAGGCATAACACTCATACACATAAAATAAAAAATAATAGATAAAATAGTCTTTAGAAAAGATATTCTTTTGGAATAGTTTTAGATTTAATAGAAGATTCCCAAACGAGTACAGTCAGTTCACATATGTCCTTAATTTATTTCATTTCATGCTAACAACTTCCAGAATAATAGTACAATTATCGTAATAAAAAAATTGAGTCAATAAGAATCTATTGATATAGCACTAAAATTTCTCCAGTCCCATGCTTTACCACCAGCTTTCTATCCTGGGAGTCAATGTAATTGTTTGTACCTAGTTTCTTTTGGCCTGTTGAAATTGCTTTCATTTTGTCTCCCGTTGCCTAGAAATTACTGATATATTCCAGTTTGTTACTTTGGAAAATGTCTCTCTAATTGAGTCCTATTGTTCATAATAAAATCATACCGATATGCATTTGTTTAGAATACCATGCTGGTAACATATTTTAGTATATTTCATGAATCACTGGTATTTACTTAACCTGAAGTTTGTTCCATTTCTCAGTGTCAGTGTTAGTTATAGTTAGTTGTGATATAGATGATGATTTATTGAAACAAACTAATATTGTTGAACATTCAGGTAATTTCTTGTCTTAAGGAAATAACATTCCTTCAAATCAATTTGTACACATTTGCATATAAACACGTAGGATGAATTTCTAGAGGAGGAATTGCAAGGTCAGAGCTTTTATGTGTGTTCCTGTAGATGGCAAATTATATGGCAATTTGTACACTTCTAGCCCTGTATCAAGGTCATTCTTTTTTATGTGCTAATACCATTTGACTTTTGCCAAAAGGATAAAGAAAACTGATACTTGGTTGTATTCACTTTCTTTTATTTCCACGTGTCAAAATATTGCATTTTGGGTGAACTTTTCTTCTTGTCCTTTGCCCGTTTGCTACTATCGCCTTTTCCATATCTGATGGGTTCTTAAATGCTAATGTAAACAGCATGCCAAATTAATCTGCATTGCAAGTCTTTTCTTTGTTGTTACATTTATGATTTTAATACTTTGTAGTCCTTGTTAACATTTATTGATTTTTTTTACAGTAAGTAGTGAACAACATGCGCTTTCTGTTTTTTTTTTTCTTTTTGAGACAGGGTCTTCCTGTAGCCCCAGTTGGCCTGGAACTCGTATGGAAACCAGGTTGACCTTGATCTCACAGAGATCTGCCTGCCTCTGCCTCCTGAGTGCTGGGATCAAAGGGTTGCACCACCATGCCTGGAACAACAACAACATGCTTCTTAGTGTCAGATGTTTCCTGAAAACCATCATATAAGGTCACACCTAGTCATCTCCGATTTTGTTTTCTTTTTGTATTAGGAAATGTTTTCTCCTTTAAGGTTCATCATTAGGGTCAGTTATGGAAATGATTTGGAATGTGTTATATAACTTATTTAAATTTCCTTTGTTTTAACTTTCTGATTATGTCTGAAATCACAGTAACAAAGAATCAGAAAAGAAACAAATTTTACCTGTGAAAGAAACAGAAAAATGTGACAACTTATTATTGTTATTATTATTGTGTGGGGTGGGGGCACAGCATGCACGTGGGGGACAGAAGACAACATTTGGTTGGTTCTCTCCTTCCACCATGTGTTCTAGAGGTTGAACTCAGGTCATCAGTCTTGAGTGGCAAGTGCTTTTATCAGCTGAGCCATTTTACCACTCCAATAACAACTTCTATTTGCAAACAATTTTACCATCACATTCACGTCCAGACTATAGTCCCCTCTATTTACCATTATTAGAATTGGTTCTCGTGTGAAACCATCTGGCTTTTAAGCTGTGCTTCACATTTACGCATGCGTGCAGTTGCCTCTCCCTTTTAATATGTATAGCATTTTTCAATTTACTTCTGTTTAAGAGTACAGTAATCATAAGCTGAAAACTCTTCTTTCATATGGATATCAGATGCTTCTACCCTTGGAAAGTCTAATAATTTTCTTTTGGCAAATATAATTTTTAAAAGCAGACTTTTGGCGATATACTCTAACATAAAAATGATTATTACTTACAAAGTATTAAAGACGTATTTTTCCATGCATATCTTTTTTTCTTATGATCTGTATAACCTACCTGTGTTTATCAGAACCCATGGTTTTGACATGCTAGGCGCCAGACAGTAGTATGCTGAAGTTATGAGTTTGAGACCAGGATGCATTTGGTTATTTAAAGAAGAGATCAGTTATGGCTTGTTGAATCTTGGAGGAGGTCCATTAGATTCAAATTTGGATAATGTGTATTGACATGGGAGATGCCCAGGCCTCCTTCCTCCATCACAGCTGGAGCCATTGTCTATTCCTGCCAGATCAGCCCTGAACCCGGCCCTGGTACAAACCTCAATCAGAGACTTGTTAGCACCTTGACTCTGTAATTCTGACTCTGTAAGCCTCAACCTTGACTACAACCTCGGCAGAAATGGTGAAGCTAGAATTCAGTTTTAATACCGAGGAGAACAGTACTGTGATTTATTCATTACACATAACTCAGATGGCAATTGTAATTCTCAGGACCTATAGGCACATGGCCAAGTTTGTTTTCATGTGTAATGTGTATGGGTCTGTACTGCATTTGGCCTGTTAGAGCAGACACAAATTTCCAGCGTGTTTGTTGACTTCATACAGTTAACATCTTGATGCTTCATCTGTCTCTACACTGCTGGTTCTGTCTTGTGCACAAAGAATATACACAGGAGAAATCCATTTACCTCATAGGCCATGAAGATAACCACATCCAGCACTTAGTGGCTGTTTAATACATAGAAAAGTGTTGCTAGTGTGGGACATAAAGAGCCATTGGAATTTCCCCACACACTTGATAGTGATATATGTTTTATATAATTTTTGTTTTCATTCTGGAGATGCAAACTTTGGCTCATAAAAGTGAGGTAAACTGACTAAACATCCTATTAAAATATGAGTCTGTATTGAACAAGGGCCTTATGGGCATTCAAATTATCTATAAGCAGTTCTCTTTCTTATTGTTTTGTTTCAGTGTAATGAGGTTGAATATTTTTACAGATATCAAACTGAGTGTTTAGTATTGAATGAATACCTCAAGTATATAAATAAATCATGAGTATAATTTATTTGTGCAATCAGACTGAAACAGGAGTTTATACAAAAATGGGAAATCTATGAGATCTAAGTTTTAAACTATTAATTAGTAGCTCCCAGACACAGCAGTTGTGAGAGGTTACATCTTAGAAACCAAAGGGAAAAAAGGATGAGCTAGGTCACAATGGTAAGACAGGTGTGTTTGAGCATCTGTCCTAATACACATGATTTATGAAATCAAATAATATCTGCAGCTTAGGTGGAAGATCTGGCTATTAAGTAGCTCAATAAAATATGCCGGTGAATGTCTAGCATCATATTAACTCATGTATCTTTTCATCTTAAAATATTTAGAAATTCCATCACTTTCAGTACTGTGAGTGATGTCCCAAGCTTACTGGCCTTACCTAGCTTTTCTTTTTGATGGAGTGATTTTCTCTAGCATTCTCAAGAAGGTGAAATGTTTAATGCTGTTGATTGATTAATATTATAAGGACATATAATTCATGGAGAAGTGCACCAGCAAATGGCTTCTGAATGTATCTCTAAGTGAACAATATGCTCATTCTATTATGAGATTTTGCTTTTATAAACATGTCTTCCTAGGCGATAAACAGCTGTTTCTATAGGATGGTATTTAATGTTTTTTCCCATTAAAAAGGGTTGCTTTGCATATTTGAAAGAAAGATTAGTACAAGGATTCATCTTACTTTCTAATTTTAAACTGGCTTCCGTGAAACATATTAACTGAAGTTTAGATAATTTGCATGATCCAAGAAGTTGATGTAGAAAAATGTTTGGCTCTGATGAAGTGGATTTCAGTCTCAGCCTGCATCAGAATCACTTGGAAGCCCTATTAAATATACAGTTTCTAGTTTAATAGTTGAGGGGTCTATCTCATCACTTCCATTTTTAACAAGTTCCCTGGTGGTGTGGTTTGACTATCAAATGGTCTCTACATGCTCATGTGTTTGAATAACTGGTCCCCAGATGGTGGTGCTGTTCTGGAAGATAGTGGAACTTTTAGCAGGTGGGTCTTTCAAGGAGGAATTGGGTCACTGACAGCAGGCCTTGAGATTTCACAGCCAGGCCTCACTATGGACAGGACATGATCAGTTGTCTCACACTTTGCCTCCATGCCTTCCTATCCATGATGGGTGGTAGGAAACCCTCTTAAAACATGAGCTCCAACCTGGGTTTGATTCCCAGCACCCACATGGTGGCTACGAACCATCCTTAACTCCAGTTCCAGGGGAATCCGAAGCCCTCTTCTGACCTCCACGGCACTGCATGACATGGGTGCACTCACATACACTCAGGCAATACATTCATACATATAAAATAAAAATAATAAATAAAATATATTTTAAAAAGAAGCGTTAAAAGAATATGAGACGCAATAAACCCTTAAGTTGCGTTTGTCAGGTACTTTGTTGTAGCACTAGGAAAGAATTAGTACATCTCCAGATTCTGACACTGTTTGTCCATAGAGCACATTTTGAGTAACATTGCTTTAATGTAGTAAACCTGCCTTTCTAATATCTTATTTAAAATATTCAAATGAATGTTTTTAAAACTATGACATGTAGAGGAAGTGGGAGATAGTACAGTTGGTAAAAGACATTAGTTCTATCCCAAGAAGTCATGTAAAAATGTCAGGCTTGGTAGCATGTGTTTGTAATACCAGCACTTGGGAGATGGAGACAAAAAGCAAGATGAATGGCATCTGTATGAGTTACATTTCTGTTGCTGTGCGAAAACACTATAACCAAAAGTAATGTAGGAAGAATTTACTTTGATATATGGTTGTAGAGGACTAGATGTTCATAATGGTTTGGAAGGCCTGGCATAGTGAGAGGACCAGGAAACTGGGAGATCATATCTCTCGCACACACAGGAAGCAGAGACAGGGAATGGGATGAGATTAGAAACCCTCAAATCCTGAGTAATGTATTTCCTCAAGCTGCACCTCGTAAAGTTCTATAATCTCCCTAAACAGCACCACTGGGGACCAAATGTTCAAATACATGGACCCACTTCTCATGGGTGACATTTCTCATTCAAACCACAATAGCATCTGAGGGGTAACACTGAAGCCTGGCTTCTGGCCTTCACATTCCGTGCACACATGTACACATACTCACATTCACACACCTGCTCCCATATCGATAGGAACACACCTGTACACAAACAATAAGACCCCTATATAGTCCTTCCAATCATAGTTTGTTACCTGCTTTATTAAAAAATTACAGGATAACCCATTGTTTTTCTCCATCTTTCCACATTGCTATGGTGCTCAGGGACCCTACTGAAATATGATTTTCTGGTCTTTCTTTGCATCCTCTTACTCCCTCTGCTAGACTTGCTCTGATTCTCGATTCCCGTCTTTCAAGATCTAGCTTCCTACCCTGAAACTAACTGATGCCCCTTTAACGAGAGCAGGAATAGTGAACTTCAATTGGGTCATGGTAGGTTACAAAACTCCAGTTGGTTTCCATCTTCCTATAGCATTCTGGAATGGAGACAGGAGAGTGGTTGAATTAGACAGGAACCCCCACCTTGAACTGTAAAGCTGGTAGTTCTGAAGGTTTTGATGGCTTTAAATGAAAAAAGCCTAAGGAACAAGGATTCAGGTTTTTATTTTGTTGTTCTGTGTCCAGAATGAGAATGCTATTCTCCCTCTCTACTTTCAGTGAGACGTGTTCATGGGGATGCAGACACTCAACTCATAGATTCAAAACTTACAAAAGTGAGATTTGCATAATATGTGTAAAACATAACGATGCTTCAAAACAATGCCATTCTTCATAATGAACTTGAGACCAGGCTGACTACTGTAGAGTGAGATCCTGTCTCCAAACAGCAAAAATAAACCAAAGCAAAAGGTGATGCTATTGGACTGTTAGTAAAGAAAGTAGGGGAGGTAAGATAATATTTAAACTAGTTAAAGTAGTTAAAGTTCTAGGTAAGCAGAAATATTGGAACTGGCTATTAGCTGAAAGCAAATCATAATAGAAAAGAGAACTCATAGGGATTATGATGATCAAACTAAATTGTATAAGCACAGGTAGGAATCACAAGACTTATAAGAAAGTTATTCTAGGAGACTAATTTATATGAGTCCAGGGTTTGCAGAAAGGACTAAGAGAGAGGGTGATAGTTTCTAGTGACAGAGAATGCTCCACTCACATCCTGCCCACATGGCCAGCTGTCAGACATTTAGTCAAAAGAGAATATTTACCTTTCACCTTCCACAGACACCTCCTCAACGGAGCAAGGTCATCTTGCTTCAGATAAATGACTATTTCTCAGACAGGTGATGGAGAGTTTAACAGCAAGATGACTTAAGTTTGAAAATGGACTTACTGGGTAATATTCACTGGAGAACTCCCTGGCGATTTTCTCAGCTTTGTCGGGCTTGCATTATTTTTTAACTTATTCTTCTGCTCAGCCTTTCTTCTCATAAGGAGCTGACCACTAAAAAGTATCTTGCAAATGAATGCTCATGCTGTGGAGGACCTTGAATTCTAGAGTGTGGTGCTTTGACTGAACTTCAGAGATGAGAAATCTATCACAACTTACTTAAGTCAGGAGATGAGAGATAAATGTTAGGAAAACAAATTTGACAACAGTTTGAGTAGATGTTAGATGTTGTCTGTTGGATGGAGGAATCTGGAGTAGATGGGTGGAAATTTTTGCTATAACCAGAGTATTATAAAAGCCTGGAACAAGCTAATTAAAGAGAAAAGATGATTGTTAGAGACCCTGAAAAGAATTACAGAACTCAGGGAACTTACTGGATATGAGACTGAGGAGGAAAGATGGAATCCAAGTTTCCCCAAGTTTTAAATTCAAAGCTTGCTGAAAATGTCAGCTCCTTGACTAAGAAGTTAAGTGCTGTATTTTTTGGAATTGGGAAGAAAGACAATTTATGGTTTACATATTCTGTTGTTTTCCTATAACTCATATTTCCCCAGAAATCTTTTTCATAGGGGGATACAGATATACTCAGTAATTGCTGGTTCATGTAATATCACTTTGGCAAGCTCTTGCTGAGGAATGATGCACATTAAATAACTTCAGATGCCTGGGCCGCATTCCTGGATGGCTCCCCAGGAGGCGCTTAACCTTGTACAAGATTCCGACTTTGCCATTTCCACCTCCTTACAGCTCTGTTGTGTTAATTACACTCACAGTGCTGTGTTATCATCTTAACTATTTTCAAAACCTTATCTATTCAAAAAAAATAAGTAGTTATTTTTAAAGCAAGTTGTTATTTAGTGCAGTCTAATGTGCACAGCAGAACTGAATGAGAATCAGAATTTGATTTCCTCATTTTGGGGGATTTTCACATAAGTACCCATCAGATACAGGCCCGTACTTTTCTTTCATTGTGGTGACCTTGTCTGGCTTTGGTGGCAGGTTCATACTGGCCTCATAGGATGAGTTGGGAGATTTGTCCCTAAATAAAAAAATTTTTAAATTATTTATTTAATGACCATATAATTAGAAGAAGCATTTCATTACAATAGCATTGACATATTCAATAACAATTTCCAGAGCTAAGATGCATCTCTTTCAAA
>NW_008341810.1:446579-446991 GCF_000622305.1 Nannospalax galili | reverse complement strand
ACATCCAAAACCATCTTATTCAACCATACACCCACTTCCCAGATGGCATCCACCCATAGCCTCCCTCCCGTGACTAGAGCCCTTATACTGTTATCCCTGCTACTGTCCTCTGTGTTGTCGCCCCCCTCAGCCATTCCCCACTACTTGTCCATCTGGTGAATCTAGTCAGCCCATCTAGAGGTCTTTGCTTTAGGAAGGTCAGCTGTTCCTCATCTAGCAGCTACTTATTAAAATAACTTTCTTTTTTATTGAGCTTTTAAAATTTTATGTAGCTATTTCCCTCTCACATCCAGACTCCCTCCCCAATACATGCCTCCTCCTCCCCAACCAAACCCTATGCACTTTGCCATACATGCTGAGTCCTATTCATTCAGGTGTTTGTACCCAAATGTCCTTCAGTGTAAATGCATCC
>NW_008341810.1:442915-444368 GCF_000622305.1 Nannospalax galili | reverse complement strand
GAATCTATAAATGGCTTTTGGTAGGATGGTCATTTTCACAATATTAATTCTTCCAATCCATGAGCCTGGGAGGTCCTTCCATCTTCTGATGTCTTCCTCGATCTCTTTCTTTGAAGATTTAAAAATTTTCATTGTAGAGGTTTTTAATGTCTTTGTTCAGGTTTGTTCTGAGATATTTTATTTTATTTTTTTGCAGCTATTGTGAGGGGGAGTGTTTCCATGTGCTCTTTCCCTGATTACTTGTTATTGGTATATAGGAAGGCTATAGACTTTTGTAGGTTAATTTTGTAACTTGCCACCTTACTGAACATGGTAAAAATTTCTAGGAGTTTTCTAGTGGAATTTTTGGCATCTCTTAGATATAATATCATATCATCTGCAAAAAAGGATAATTTGATTGCTTCTTTTCCAATTATTACTCCTTTAATTTCCTGCTCTTGTCTTAATGCTCTTGCAAGAGTTTCAAGCCCTATGTAAAAGAGAAGTGGAGATAGTGGACAGCCTTGTCTGGACCCTGATTTCAATGGGAATGCTTCCAGTTTTTCTCCATTTAGAATGATGTTGGCTATGGCTTTGTTATTTATGGGTTTAATTATGTTGAGTTATGTTCCCTCCAGTCCAGTTCTCTCTAAGACTTTGAACATAAATGCATGTTGAATTTTGTCAAAGGCCTCTGCATCTATTGAGATACCATGTGGTTCTTGTCTTTGAGCCCATTTATATGATTTATGATGTTTATTGACTTACATATATTGAACACTCCCTCCATCTCTGGGATAAAGCCAACTTGATCATGGTGGATGATCATTTTGATGTGTGTCTGTATGTGGTTTGCAAGTATCTTATTGAGAATTTTTACACCTATGTTCATTAAGGATATGGGCGTATAGTTTTCTTTATTGGTTGTATCTTTACCTGGCTTTGGTACTATAGTGATGCTGGCTTCATAGAAGGAATTTGGAAGTTCTCCCTCTATTTCTATCTTTTTGAATAAATTAAGTAGTATTGGTTGTAGATCTTCTTTATATGTCTGATAGAATTCTGCTGTAAATCTGTCTGGTCCTGGGCTTTTTTCAGTCAGGTGGTTTTGTATTACTGTTTCAATTTCTTTTTGTGTTATGTGTCTGTTTAAGCCTCTTCTTGGTTTAGTTTTGGTAGTTCCCATGCCTTTAGATATCCATGAATTTCTTTTAGGTTTTCATATTTAGTAGCATATAGGTTTTGAAAGAATTCCTTTATAATGTTCTGAATCTTCCTGGTGTCTGTTGTGATGGTTCCCATTTCATCTCTGATTTTGTTGATTTAGAGGTGCTCTTTCTTTCAGATTTTCAAATTTAGTAGCATATAGGTTTTTAAAGTATTCTCTTACAATGTTCTGGATCTTTCTGGTGTCTGTTGTGATGTTTCCCCTTTCATCTCTGATTTTGTTGATTTGCAGGTGCTCTTTCTTTGA
>NW_008341810.1:441062-441751 GCF_000622305.1 Nannospalax galili | reverse complement strand
GCTTTCATAGTTTGCACTGAAAAGTCAGCTGTAATCCTAATGGGTTTTCCATATATGTGACTTCTTGTTTCTCTTTTGCAGCTTTCAGTATTGTCTCTGTTTTGTAAGTTTAGTGTTTTTACTATGATGTGCTGTGTTTCTTTTCTGGTCCTGTCTGTTTGGTGTTCTATATGCTTCTTGTATTTGTATGGGCACGTCTTTCTTTAATTTTGGGAAATTTTCTTCTACGATTCTGTTGAAGATCTGGTCCATGCCATTATCTTGGAATTCTTCTCCTTCCTGTATGCCTATGATTCATATGTTTGGTCTTTTTATGGTGTTACACAATTCCTGCATATTACATTCTTGTGATTTTTAAAATTTTTCATACTCTTTGCTTGAGTGGTCTAGTTTTTCCACTTTATCTTCCAGTCTTGACATTTTGTTTTCCATTTCATTCATCTTATTGGTGAGGCTTTCTCCTGTCATTTCTATTTAGCTTGTTTTTTCACTTCCTTCTTCATTTCAGCCTGAGTATTCTTCAATATTTCTAACTGCTTTCTGAATTCATTCAGAAGTTCATCCCTATCTTCCTTCAGTTCTTTAATTTCTTTGTATTCTGGGTGAAGAGGTCAGTCCAGGGGTCTGGGGTGCCAAGACAAGAAATGGGCCGGTACCCAAGCTAGGAGGGGAGATGGGAGTGTGAATGA
>NW_008341810.1:439944-440961 GCF_000622305.1 Nannospalax galili | reverse complement strand
ATTCTTTTGTGAGACTCAAGTCTTCAAGTTTAGGTCTAGTTCTTTTTATAAACTTTATGTGCCTTTCTTTGGGGGCATGATAAGCTGGTTTGTCTAAGCTTTTGGTTCTCTCTTTTGATTTTATATTGGAGTGGTCAGATTGCTTTTGTCTTCAAGAGTTCCACCAGAGGCCCATGTTAGATGAGGATCAGATGCTCTCATGCTTTCTCCAAATGTCTGGATCCCTCCAGGGAAGATTTTGGCCTCAGGAATTTGGTGTCGGGCAGCTGATGGCCTTGACACTCAGAGATGCAAGGGGAGATGGGGGCAGGAAGAGGCCCCAAGGGCTCCTGGGAACTGCACTGAGGAACTGGGTTGGTCTGGATGCAAAGGATCAGTAAGACAAAAGGTCAGCCCCCGTGTCCTGGAAACAGGCTGGTGGGCCATGCAGCCCAGGGAAGGGGAGGGAGGTGAGGGTTGGACCAGGCCCAGAGGGCTCCTGGGGACCTCGAGAAGAAACTGGGTTGGTCTGGATGCAAAGTATCAGGAAACAGTGGTGGTTTCCATGTGTCTGGGGTGCCAAGACAAGAAATGGGACCAGACCCAGCTAGGAGGATAGATGGGTAGGGGAGATGGGAGGGTGAATGAGGCTGGGGGAGTCAAGATGCGGAGGGCCCAATCAACTTACCCAGAGAAAGGCCAGCAGGTTGTGCCCTAAATAAAAAATTAAAAAAAAAAAACTTTTGAGAGACAGGTATTGACATTTCTTTAAATGTTCCGTAGAATTTGCCCATGAAGCTACCAGATCCTGAATTATATTGTGTTACTGGCCAGTCTATTCATCCCTTCATACTGTTTATTCCTTCATGTTTGAGTTTTGCTATGATCCATGTTTCTAGGTATTTATCACTTTTTTCTGGACACATTTTGATTTTCCTTTGTACTACTTATTTGACCAGAAATATGTTGCTTTTTAGTTCCACATATTTGTGAATTCCTCTTCCTTATTCAATATAATGACTTCTAATTTTTCATCAT
>NW_008341810.1:412440-439846 GCF_000622305.1 Nannospalax galili | reverse complement strand
TCTTAAAGAATATACTGCATGTAAATAAGAAGACTATATATTTTATTATTGGACAGAATTCTTTGTATGTCTGTTAGGTCAATTTTTTTTCAATAGTTCATTTATTTTGCATGGATATACCACATCATGTATCTGTTTACTTACTAAGAAACACCTTGGTTACTTTCAAGTTTTGGCACTTGTCAATAAAGCTTCTATAAACATGTATAGATTTTATAGAAACATGAGTTTTCATCATTTTTTAAATACCAAAGAGTTTGTTTATTGGATTGCTGATGATAAAATCATTTATTTTTGGAAAAAATATCTAAACTACTTTTCAAAGTGGCTGTCGTTTTGCACTAACAATGAATGAGAATTTTGTTTGGTGCTCATTTTTGCCAGCAGCTGGTATCACCAGTGCTTTAAATTTAACCATTCCAACAGGCTTGCTATTGTTATGATTTGCATTTTCCAGTGACAAGATATTTATCTTTCCTCACAGTTATTTCTCATGTGCATGCCTTCTTTGATGAAGTTTCTTTTAACTTTTTTACTATTTTGTAATTGGGTTGTTTTCACACTGAGTTTTAAGAATTGTGAATCTAGGTACATACATGAGCTTTATCACTTTATCTTATATAGTTCATAAACATTTGTTTTACTCTGAGGTTTAAGACATTTGGCATTTTCTTCACCGCCTCTAGCTCTAGACATTTCATGTTAACAGACCCATGTAATATTTGTCCTGTTGTGCCTGGCTTGTTTTATTTATTGTAATGTTCTCAAGGTTCCATATCTTATATGAAGTAGGTACCAGAACTCCATTCCTTTTAAAGGCTAATTCCTACTATATGCATGTAACACATTTAAGCATGTAACTATCCGTTTGCCGGTTGAAGAGCATTTGGTTTGTTTCCACTTAATGGCTGTTGGGAACAAGGAAAAAGTGAATACTGGCACAAAACACCTCTCCACATCCTGTTTCCAGTTCTTGTGTGTATATACTTAAGGGCGGACTCACTGAGTTGTCTTATAATTCTGTTTAGCTTTTCGAATAAATGCCAAGCTTCCACAAAAGATGTGCCGTTTAACTGAATCCCTCTTTGTCTATTTGTGGACTTGGGATAAAACCCACTTCTCCCCTGAGGTAATTTCTATGCCATTCCATATTACATCTACACTAGAATAAAAACATTTGGCTTTTAGCATCCATTTTAGCCAAGCAGGACCTGAACTGTTCTGAGGACCCTTTCCTTCAGAATTGTCTCAGAATTATCCTCTGAAAGGAAGGGCTCACTCTTGCTTTTATTGAAACAATATATCCACCATGAAATAGGGAAGGAGAAAAGGAACTGTCTTATCATAAAATCATGTACTTTCTGAAATCTGCTGACCAAGGACACATACAACCACAAAGAGATGTTATCAATTTAATCCCATCTATTTGCAACACAAAATGGGATAATCTTCATATCTTCCTTGCTTCCAACAAATAATTTTCTGTTTGTAGCTGCACTAAATATGTAAAACACGGACACAGACACACACATACACATTCATACATTATTTTGGGTCAAGGGAAAGGAAGGGTCAAGAGGGATTAAGTCATATGTCCAAGTTGCAAGAAGAGCAAAGGCTCAGAGAATGTGTCTACATTAAAAACAAGCTAAGATTACCTTCCTCTGGATGATTAAGTAAAAGTTTAACTTTCCTCTGTCCTGAGAGTGTCCATAGGTCTCAAGTTTAACTTTCTCTGTCCTGAGAGTGTCCATAGGTCTCATTCTGATGGAAGTTTTTGCTGTGGACTCTGGGGGAATAAGTGAACATCCTGAACTTCAGATGTTTTATATTAAAATTCAGTAGATCAGAGACTCAGTTCACAAAGTTATTTTCAGGGGCCAGTGATGACCCAGCATATGAAAGTGCTTACCAACAAGACTGATAATCTGAATTTGGTCCCTGGGACCCACCACATGTTGGAAGGAGAAAACCAACTCCCACAAATTTTCCTCTGACCTCCACATGTGTTCTGACACACACACACACACACACACACACACACACACACCCCACACACATACACACACACACATGCACAGAGTTAATACATAAGCAGTAATAAAAAAGAATATTTAGAAACAATGACTGTTTTGAATATGTCAATTTTTTACCAGCATAAAATGTGATGCTGTTCTTTCTAGAAAAACTAGTTTTAATTTTGAATTTACAAATAAGATAATATCTTCTGGCGTTTTATATTTACTTACTCATTTAATATGTTTAATTGTGCTTTTTGTGGTAGGCACATGAGGAGTCAGAAAATCAACACATTTGATGGAAAACAGGACAAATTTAGGTTGAGAGAAGTTTTAGTAAAGACAGCAATATGACATAGAGTTACATGTTTGTAAGAAACTGTTGCAGATAGGGTCGCTTTGAAGATGTGTCTACAGTGACCTTTGATATGAGATATGAAAGGTGATAAGGAGGAAAGTGTGGAGAAAGGAGGAGGGACATTAGAGACATAAAGAGCAGGGGAGGCCTTCCAGCTAAGATAGGAACAATCCTGGCAGATGTGAGGCACGTGCAGAGCAGCAGCTGACAGAATCAGAGTAGTGTGACATGGATACGAAGAGTTAGAGGCGCATACAAGACTCCATGTCAAAGCGATTTGGAGAAGTTTGGAATTCACTCTAAGGGCAAGAGGAGGAGGAAGAGGAGAGAGCGACCGATTGAAGTTTCAGGAGGATGTTTGTCATCAGTACTGATTACACTGTTTCTGTAGCCAGGATGTCCATCAGGCCCATGGTAGTCAACTTTTATAAGAGAATTTCATGGGGCCTAATGTGGCTCTTCATGGTACATATCATCAACTAGTATATCCTTCAGTTTAGCTTAAGCCAATTTAGTAGGTTTCTTTTATGTGTTCTGCTAATGAGAAAGGAGCCAAGTGGAGGGCCTAGTGGGAATGGCACTGGGTTGAGGTTAATTTGTTGGGACATTTTAATGGATAAAGTTATGAGTAGATGTACTTAGAATGGAGCATCATATTGCATGCCTATATTTAGAATGATGCTGTACCCAGTGTCAGTGTATGACTTCTCCTTACTCTGAATTGAATTAAAACAAAGGACAGAAAGGGCAATGAAAAATATTCTCCCCATTGGAATGCTCTTACCCGCCCATGAATATTCACTGTTAGCAGATGCTGGAGATTGTATTCCTCCTACTGCTGTGGTACCAACCTGCAACCTGGTGCTCAGAATTTTACTTCCTGTCCTCTTGTCAGGAACCTCAGAGGACGCTACTTTTCAGTTACTGCTTAGACCTTGGATGCTTTTGATGCATCACTCTTCTGAAAAGTTAGGGCTAAACCTCCCATCATCTGATTACAGGTTTTGCTTCTGTGTAAATGCCATGCTTTTCATGAGTGATGAGAACACTTCCTATGTGTGTACATGTGTACATTGGTGTGGTTATCTGTTTTTATACCTAGTGCCAGAAAAGAAATCACAGATAATATCTTTGTGGACTAAAATATAACCATCTGAACTTGAATTTCAGGTATCCCATGAGATATGGAAACAGTATTGATGACAGAAAGTGTAATTACACAGCCATAAAGCAAAGCGGCTTATTTAACAATTATGTCAGTTAAAGCCACAGTTGCTCTAGCCACTAGATTCATGAAGTTTGGTGAACAAGCTAAATTGGAGGTGTTTTAGTCAGGCATACTGCTGTCACATTTCACAAGGTATTTTGGACACTGAGAACAAATTTCAAAATAAATGCTATTGCTATCAACGCCCATGCTTCAGTACATTGCTTTGTCCCTTTTGTGTTCTGTTGGTGTTCAGTAATGTATTTACCATGTTGTATTCTTAAAAGAAAGTTTTAGATTTTTAACTGTATAATATATTGCAAACATTCCTTATTAAATTTATATGCATGATTACTTCTTTACATACACAGACTTTTTATTGAAATATAAAATAGATGGGGAGTTATAGCTCCAAAATAGCGCCCCAAAGAAAAAACTCCCATGTAGCTAGCACCCAGACCAAGAATTAATATATGTCCAGTCTCCCAGATTCACCCCTGGTACCTATTCTAGGTATTACAATGTCATACAAAATAACCACCATCCTAATTTTTAACTCTTTTTATTAATTTTGCTTCTATTTCAACCTTGGTGGGTAGAATCACATAGCACATTATCTTTTGGATATTGGTTTTTTCTATTTAACATTATTTCTGTGAATACATTGCTATGGTTTAAATGTTCATGTTCTTACAGAATTTATATGTTGACATGCCAAATTCTACATACTAAGTGAAGATATTAGGAAGTGAAGATTTGCAAAGTGATGATATCATAAGAGTGATATCTTTTTAAGTTGAATTACTGCCCCTACTAATGAGGCCTTAAAAAACTACACCTGCCACCATGGACGATTACAGCCAAAAGTTGCCCCTATAAACCAAATAGTAAATTGCACTAGATTTTGCATCCACTTTGATCTTGGACTTCCCAGCTTCCAAAACTATCATAAACATTTGTCTTGTGTATAGACATTCTGTGTTCTCATTTTCATCACTGAATAGTGTTCAGTGTTATGGTGGTTTGAATGAGAATGTCCCCCATAGGCTCCAAGTATCTGGACATTTTGTTCCAGTTGGTAGCACTGTTTTGGGAGATTTTAGAAGACGTGTCCCTGCTGGAGGAAGCCGGTTACTGGTGGTGGTTGTAGAGAGAGAGTTCTTAAGCTCTTCTACCCTCTCTGTTTCCTGTTCCTGCTTGAAGAGATGAGAGCTTAGTTTCCACTTCTCCTCCAGACACCTCTGCTGCCATGCCTCCCCACCATGATGGACTCCCACTCCTTTGGAACCTTAAGCTAAATAAACTCTTTTATAAGTTCTCTTGGTCAGGGTATTTCTATCACAGTAACAGAAATGTGACTAATACAAGTGTTTAAAAAGCTCCCAAATTGTTCTGATTGTTTTCTGTGCACATTCTTTGGAATGGTTAGTTGTAGGAAAATTATGACTGATTAAAAACAATAAGATCAAGTAGGTATGGTAGCTTATCCAGTAAAAGCCCTTTCTGCACAAAACTGACATCCTGAGTTTGATCCACGGAACCCAGAGTGGGAACAGAGAATTGACTCCTGAGTGCTGTCTTCTGTACATGACATGGGCACCATGGCATGCAAATACCAGCATTCATGTATCATATGCACATACATACTCAATAACAAATAAATCATTTATTAAAAATAAATAATAAGATCATGGAAAAGATTCACATCTGTAAAAGGTTTTCCTAAGCTATATCAAACACTTAGTAGATTATTGTACCATTAAATGTACTCATACACATATGAAAGAATTCCCAAAACACAATTTAGTATAATACCTGCACAAAGTAGGCACTTTATAAATTGAATAAAATGCCATACAGAGCTTTGATAAAATGGTAGTTTCAAAAGCAACTGTGTATTTTGAGGACTGGCATTTATCTATTCAAATATGTGACTTTTAAAGTGTTTTTAATTTGGGGGCCTGGAGAGATGGCTCAGTGATTAAGCATACTGGATGCTCTTGCAAGGGATCTGGGTTTGATTTCCAGAACTCACATGGTGGCTAGCAACCATGGAGTTAGTGGCCATTCGAGTGCTGAACTCAAACTCGGGTCCTCTGCAAGAACAGTCAGTGCTCTTAACTCCTGAGTCATCTCTCCAGCCCCTTAAAATTTTGACTTTTGCATCTCTCTAATTATTATTCTGAAATGTCATCTGTTTGACCACAATTCTTTTTGTACTTTCTCTAATTCTTTTGGATAGAAAAATCTGAGAGCTGCACTAGGACTATTATATACTAGGTTTAATTCTTCTCTAGTAGATTTTTGTAGCCATCAACACTACTTTTAGCATAAGAGATAAGAATGAGGAGAAACAAGGTGGTGATGGCATAATATGTGAATTTTAGACCTATAGAGACTCTGCTGAGAGAGTAGATGTCTGAACTTGCAGAGAAACAGACTAGATATTCCAAGATGCAATGATCTCTCAGGGCTGTGTGTGTTCCCCTCCATCATCAACACTCAACTTTTGCAACACAATTACATAGCTCTTCAATTTTGCAGACAGAGTTTTGATTTTAGAACAAAGCCCATGAAACACTATTCGTGCATCTGTCAGTTTGGAAAGCCTTCATTAGCAGACTAAATCCTATAAAGCTGGCAAGGAGAGGCTGCTGTCGTTCCAAGGATTGTGCGTGGAAAGTTGCCTCTGTGGTTCAAGTCTGAAAATTGGCTCCCATCTCCTTGTGAGGTGTCATTTTGTAAATGGCTGAAAGTGAAGCATGAAAAGGAGAAATCTTAGGTTCTGCCCTTCTCCTCTTCAATTTCCCTTCCTGTTCTTCAAGCAAATATGGGGGAAAATGCCCTTCCCTGCACTTATTTCTGAAAGGTGTAATGTTTCATAGAAGTGGAGATTTGTCAAGAAAGGGCTGTGATAGCTGTCATTTTGTCCTTTACACTTTAGATGACACCTCAGTGGCCTCCCCTCACAGTTCTAAATGTGCTCCAGGTACCTCGGAGAATAACACGAATAGAACAGCACAGCAGGGCCATGATACTGCTCCTTTCTGGGTCAAGCAGATGACTGGGGCAGTATGTGTGTGTGGGGGGGGTGTGAAGGTTTTGCACAGAAGCAGAAGGGGCAGGGTGTCTGCCTTCCCTGCAAGTGTGACAATGCATTTTTGTTTTCAAAAAGGATCTCATATTACAAGGCTTCCATTTTCTCTCCATCTTTATAGACTTTGCTATACACAGTTACTTATGTGCAAACTTGTTTTCTCCCAAACTGCTAGAGTTGGAGAATTAAAAGGGTTTGCTGGTAGAATGCATTTCTGGAATACTTTTTTATTACCCTCAGTTTAGAACGTAAAAGTATGAGGACAGCTGGGGCTATAGGGGGCCCTGTCTCAAAAAGACCAAAAAAAAAAAAAACTATGATGAAGATTTATAGCAGTAGTATTCAAGAGACAGGGCTCTCTCTGAGAGAGAGAGAGAGAGAGAGAGAGAGAGAGAGAGAGAGAGAGAGAGAGAGAGAGAGAGAGAGAGAGAGAGAGAGAGAGAGAGAGAGAGAGAGAGAGAGAGAGAGAGAGAGAGAGAGAGAGAGAGAGAGAGACAGAGAGAGACAGAGAGAGAGAGACAGAGAGACAGAGAGAAAGAGAGACAGAGGAGAGAGAGAGAAAGAGAAATTAGTCCTTATGCCAGGTTTCTTTCTATGTGTCTTACGCAGTCATCACTCTCATGGGAGGTTTATGAGGGTGTCCACATTTCTATGAGCACGAAGAAATACTCAACTACTTATTTCTTGCCATCTTAAAACTTATAGAATAAAAGATCAGTGGCATCTTTGTTTATCCTCTCCTAGTTCCTATTTTAAATTCCTTTCAAATTTATATGAGCATTTTGGGTTTCTTTCTCTGCAAGCTTGCTCATTTCTTTCTCCTATTTCCAGGTGACTGTAAATTTCCCCATAGGTTATAGAAATTAGCATAACAGTGCAAAATATTGATTGATTATCTCCTTTCCTGTCACCCATTGACTCCATTTCAAAATTTCTCAATGTTGTTGATACCAGAGTATAATTGTTTTCTTCATAGTTTGTACTTTTGAAGTTTTAATGAAGAGTCTCTTTAACCCAATGTGTGCTGAAGGAAGGACAGGGTCCTTCTGCCTTTGCAGAGACTAAATACTCTTGTAAGTTGTCTGGTTATCATAAATATGCAGAGTGTTCTTCAGTTCACATGATGCTTTGTAAAACATCTGTAGCTCCAATTTCCCCAGGAATAAGATATGATAAATAGGAACCCTGGTTCAAAGGGTAATTCCACTTTAGGAATGATATACTAAGGAGACTGTCTGAATTCTGTTGCTATGGGAGCTGCTTTTCTCCCAGAGCCACTTGCTCATACTGGTGCCTGCAAAGGTCATTCATTGAGAACTTTGATGGGAACCAAGCCTTCTAGAACCTTACTGTGTCCTTTGGGAAACACAGAAACCTGAAAGACAATGGAAAAGGTAATTGACCATTGTTATTTTAAATGTACTGTTCATTATATATTTATAGATATAACCATTGCGTAATACAAAAGAGAATAAAATATTAGAATGCTTTATTTCTAAATGAAGACTAGGAACACATAAGCCTATGATACTGCTTCTAAAATTTAGGACTATCTTTAGCTGATTTCTGAGAGATTAAAATAGCAATATGATGTTGAGACCTGAATGAAATTATTCTGGTTATCAGTTGGCACTAATATCCTAAATTGGCTCGGGAAAAACACTGTGCCCCATGGGAACTGAGACATGGGTAGTGGTACACTGTGACAGACTACTTAATTGAATGATAACCATTATAATGTAGCCATAAAGGGAACATTGTTGTTGCCAATGGTGTTTTTAAATGTATAGCAGTTTCTTCTGCTGTATTTTACTACTTTATTTGATAGAAACCATCTGGGCATGTAACCCTGTTAAGTTTTGCAAGTCTTTTAGCTCTGAAACTTGAAATTTAATCTTGAATTCATTTTCCTATTCCCAGACATCCTTATTTTACACCCATTCTCTTAAGCATGTCATGAAAAGTTATCCTAATCTACTGCCTGTCAGGGATTTTAAATTGCATTGCTTTGTACCTTTGACTTCCTTTTGAGTTATTAAGGGGAATACCCTATCAGTGGTGTCAAAAAACACAGAAAGTGATGTTTATCATTGTATTTCTTAATACCTATCATGGTCCTGGCTGTTAGAATATGAATCTGGAGCAACCAGTTTTACCTAAACGAATTTAAACATTATAAAATTTCTAAATAGAAAATTGAACCTATGAATAATTTTCTAATTTTATTCTAAACATTTTAGGATTTAATTATTATTAGGATCAATTATTATGAGGATCTAACAGCAGAGAAAATGCATTAATAAAGTATAGTGAACATTAATAATTAGATTATTTTTTCTTAGAAATGAGCATTTTCAATTTATAGAAAGATTGAAAGAGAAATGCAATGTTATTTTTATAACAACTGACCCTAACCAGCATAATTAATAGATTACCATAAACTTCAAATTCAGGCTCAATATACTAAACCCTAACTAGAGAAACTGAGGACTCTTTTTTTTTATATTGTCAATGGACAATAGAAATTATCTACTTAATAATTTCAGATGTACACCGTCATTCTGTAACATATAAGTGCACAGCCTCAATGTTTGATTGGAATAATTACCATCAAACCTGGGAAATATCCAGTTCTCAGCTAACTACCCAGTAAACCTCTTGATAGATGTTCTTTTTAAAAATATTTTATTTATTATTATTTTAACAGAGCATAGGGTAGAGGTTTATTTACAGAAGAGTGGGTGCCCCACATTTATGGCTGTACTGTAAAGTCCACACTCAAATGCAGATCCTGTGATCTGACAGCCACACAAAATGGTGAGAGAGGTGTCTCTTGGTGTTCTTGGCTTATATGTCATTTTCCCTCCCCTCAACATGCAGTTAAGGTGAACTGTTTGGGTGGGGTTGGTAACTGACTCCCCTCTCGACTCCTGAATGAGAGTGGGAAGGAGGTGTGATTATGCCTTGCCAGCATAATGGTCAGTGGACATTTCCAGTTAACACTCCACCCTTTCCCCTGGCTCTTACATTCTTTCCACCAACCTCTTCTGCAAAAGACTCTGAGCCTTGGAGCGGGTGGTAAATGTGGGATGACCTTCCTCCCATTGTAGCAAGGCACTGAACTTTCAGGTCTCTGCATCATCTGTTTTCCATGGGCTGCTGGCCAGTTTCAGTGGGATTCCATCTACTATAGAAACACACACAGCAGGAAGCAAGAACATCTAAACAGTGACTGCTATAATAACCTATGAGTGTAAACACAAATGCTTGGTTGGTACTTTAGCAGGTACATCATTTCCATCTAATAAACCAAATTGCAGTGACTTTCCACTGGAGCCTATATTGCCCCTGCCATAGGGGATTGGTTGGGTCTACAGTACCAGATGTGTGTTCCACCCTAGGAGTAGGCATTATATCCAATCGAAAATTTGCTGGTTGTACATTCACAAGATGCTCCACTATTGCACCAGCAGGAACTTCTTGTCTGGTATGTTGGTAGTGTAACATGCAGGTTCTATTGTTGAGGAGAATTATAGGGGACTATTCTCCCCCAGTCATCTGCATGTTGCTTTTTGGCACCATGAAAGCCACCCATCCAGCGGCAGGGAGATTCCAGCTTAGTCCAAGCTTGATTTCTCCCTCTTCCACATTCATATCATGCAGTGTCTTCAGCAATAGGGTTTTTCCATCCACTTCTGGTATACAACCAACATTATTGGCAATGGCTTTTATTGTTTTGGGGACCTCTAGTGTCTCTCAGGCCAACAGCTCATAGGGGGCAACCCATGATAGATGATCTTTTACTTGACAATTATGTATTTTAAACTCTTGATGATATTGTTTTATTTTGTTCTTCTGTATTATATTCACAATAATAAAACACAGAGAAAGTGTAGTTATATAAGATCTAATTTTCGTAATTCTTCCTTAAGTAGCTTAATTTCTTTTCTAATACTTTCTATAATAGTCTCTATCCATGTCAACTGTCAGTTGGTAATAAAGACTCTTCCACGATGCCACCTTACCCAACTTACCTCTGTTTTCATAAGAAAACAGGATGAAATTGGCATCGAAGCAGGGCATTGGCAGCACTGGCAGCAAGGAAGCTATGAGGCTATGAACTTATCTGACTCCACCAGCCGCTCGGAAAAAGCCAGCTGATGAGTTTGCAAAACTGATCAAAATGAGGCAGAAGAGTAGGAATAGTTCTGATAAAGTAGAACATATTTAATGAATAGTTCCTCTCAGCTCATACTGCTTACTTCAGTCTCTGAAATCAGTTTCTTCAACAATTCTAGCATGTAGATTCCACTGGTACCTATGCTTTACTTTTGGAGAAACTGAGGCTTAGGGAGACAAAAGCTCACATGCTGAAGGAGAGTGTTTGATGAAGGAGCATTTGATGGAGAGTCTGGTTCACACAGTTTATCATTTTGTGGCTGTGCTTAAAGATGTGTCATGTTTAGACCTTCATTGAGAACTGAGTGGGCTAATTCCTGATGATGGATTATGAAGGATTTCTCTTCTCTTACACTGCTAATAGTTCTGGGGCCAATATACTATGTAGACCCATGATGAAAGTCAGAGTCCTGCAGAATATGCTAGAAAACCCTGCAGGTGAAGAATTGTACAATGAATTTTGATGCTCGGTGTGCACTGCATTTGTGTGCTCCTGTCATGTTCTTATGAAGAAATCATAGTTCACAATAGGATGGTTTTAGGAGACAGGGCTTTTAGGAGGTAACTAAGTCATGAGGCAGAGCCACCATATTGGAATTAATGCTGCTATGAAACAGACTCCACAGAGCCCTTTTGCCTTCATTCTACTATATATACATGCAGTCAGTGGCAGTTTGTAACCCAAGGATGAGCTCTGTGCTGGTTAGTGTTAATTATTAATTTGATATGATCAGAATCACCTAGGATGAGGGGATCTTTGAACTCACCTATGGGGGATTATCTTGATTGTGTTGACTGAGGTAGGAAGACCCACCCACTGTGGGCAGCACCATTCCCTAACAGGAATTCTGGACTGTATAAGTGTAGAAAAGGAGCTGAGCAGAAGTATGTATTCATTGCTCTCTGTTCCTTATGTACATGATGTGACTACCTGCTTCAAGCTCCCACTGCCTTGACTTCCTTGAAGTGGTGGCCTATGCACTGGAACTATGACCCCAAATAAGCCCTTTTCCCTTAAGTTGCTTTTGTCAGGACATTTTATCACAGCAACAGGAGAAAATACCAAGGCAGTGCCTCATCAGAACCTGACCTCATGAGTACCCCAGTCTCACACTTCCTAACCCTAAAGCTCTGAGAAGTACGTTTCTATTTTTCATAAGTAACTCAGTTTGTTGAACTGTTTTACAGCAGCACAAATTAAATCAGAGCATAGACCTTACAAAACATAATTGAACTCTTTAGTAATTAAGTCAGAGTAGTTGAGTTGAATGAGTTTCTACAGCTGGTATTATTAAGAAAGATATAATGAAGACTTTATAATATAAATTTACATTTTGTAAAGGCTGTCATAGCATAGAAAACACTGTAAAATAGTTGAATCTTATCCATGGGGGACAATGAGAGATTTCATCATAATATATAGAACAGCAGGCAAATTAGAATATATTTAGGGCTGGACTTTTCATTTAATAATTTCATAACTTGTTGAAAATGAAAGGTAGATCAGCAGAAAGTTCATGTGCATGCACATTTGTGTGTATATAGAAAAGAAAGGTATGTGCTAACATGGATTATTTTGGAGCCATGATTATAGTCAACATATGGGAGAATACAGAGGACTGTTTAAAGCAGGACACAAAATAATGCACTACATACAAATAAATAAATCCAAAACAATGAAGATGCCTTATTATGTAAAACAACCCTATTTATATACAAATATGGATTGTTTGGGGCTAGAGTTTGTCTTTCAAAATGCTAAGTTGAAGTCCTAACACTCAAATCCACAAAATGTTACCTTATTTGGAATTGGTTAAAATCAGATAATGAAGTTGGTCCTTATCAAATGTGACCAACATCATATAAATATACTCAAAGGATGATGACATGACATGAAAAGATACACAGTAAAGATGGTCACCTGCAATGTCTGGAGTGGTTTGGGCCACTAGAAATTGAGAGAAAGACTTGAAGCAGACCTGCCTCAGATCCAGGAGAGGATGCTGCTGCCATGCAGGTTCACAGTTGCAGCCTGCAGAACTGTAACTGCATTTCTGACATTCAAGCCACAAAGTTGGACACAGCAGCCTTAGAAAGCGAATGCTTGGGTGTTCTACATTCACAAAGAAATCAGGGGAGGACGTTGACATTAATTACTTTCATTCATGGAGAAGCCCATTTTAAAAATGATGAAAGAAACACTCTAAGGATAAAGTATAGAGTATACTTCTAGCAAATTAAAAGGGAATGAGAGAGCTAGTTGTATAAGTGAATGGGAAGTGAAATACCAACTTGACCACTCCTTACCGCTTGTTAACTTGAGCAAGCTGCATTATTATTCTCTTCTACGAGACAAATGATGCCCAGGTCTTATGATTTCTTAAGGCAAATGATATATGTAGAGCTTTAAAGCATTCCTTCCTGCTCCAGGCTTTTCCACCCCCCCCCCCCCGCCCAGAAGGTAAGTCCACAGGTGACTTCTTATGTGTCACTACTTTGGCTGGTCTCTCCCAACGAGTCACCTCCATCTTCAGTTTTTTCTTTCTACAGAGGCC
Source organism: Nannospalax galili (assembly GCF_000622305.1). NCBI lineage: Eukaryota > Metazoa > Chordata > Mammalia > Rodentia > Spalacidae > Nannospalax > Nannospalax galili. The sequence goes on along the minus strand of NW_008341810.1, from coordinate 426,432 downwards.
AATTTATGGTACTCAAGAAAATTTTCACTTACATTATTGATTCTCTTGCTTACTAGTTCATTTCTAATTCCCCCAAAAGTATATCCACTCCATGAGAGCAACAGTTGTTTTTTGTGTATTCACCATTGTAGCTAGAACTTTGTGAGGCAGACAAGATCTGGATGAAGAAAAATGTTTTGAACAGTAATGTCACACAATGTTGCACAGTAAATGGTGGCTGTTTCTCCTTGTAAGTATTATATGTTTATTCCCTCAGTGACATGTGCCGTAATCTACACACAGAGGAAGAGAAAGAACTCTTCAGTTTTGCTCATATTCATTGTGAAGATGGAGAATGTCCATTTTCTGGCACAGGCAAGAAATCTGATCCGAGTCCTCTTTGAACTTAACATCATTTGCAAATGCTTTCAAGGATCACACCTCATACAATATATCAAAAATTAAAATTAATATTATAGATTTAGAAAGGCAAATAATGATCCAACTGCCTGCAGATACCCAGCTGGACTTCAGTGGCTCAGGTAGCTGTCAGGAGCCCAAGCATGTTTAAATACAAAATCAGAACCACTGCTCTTCATTGAGGAATGGCACAGCTCCTCATCTGGAGGATTATACGGAGCTGCTGAAAAACAGCATGGGGTGTTAATAATTGCTGGACAGTGTGAGCCTAAAACCAGACAAAAGGAATAGATCCAGGTGAACTAATTATAGTGTTGCAGAAGCAATTTATTTGATTAGTGGTCTAATTGTAAGAAAAGGTTGCCAGGATATTATTATTGGTATGCAGTTCAAGGCACATGAATTCCAAACACTCAGCTAGTGTAGGCAATAGTTATTGTTTCTCCTGTAACTCAGCTTAGTCGCATGACACTAAGCATGTAAACCTGTATGCTGTGTGCATCTCTATAATGTTCTTTGAAGGGATCAGAGCACTCCAAGTTTTTAAATTTAGGAGAAGGATGGGCCCACGACAATTTAGACAGGGTTGTGCTCCCTCTTTCTCTCTTTTTTTTAAAAAAATATTAATTTTATTTTATGTGTATGAGTGTATTACCTACATGAATGTAAGTGCATCCTTATTATGCAATGTCTGAGGAGGTCAGAAGAGCGCATCAGATCCTCTGGAACTGGGGTTTGGGACAGTGGTTAGCCTGCCAAATGGGTGGTGGCAACCAAACCCTGATCCTCCGCAAGAGCAGCCAGTGCTCTTTCCTGCTGAGCCATCTCTCCAGCTCCCAGTTGTGCTCTCTTTATGTGAATGTTCAGTGACAGGAAGCGGCTCTGGAAGCAGCAGAACCTTCCCTTTGTTCTCATTGGTAGAATTCTCACCTTCCTATGAACTCCTGCTCACCTGCCTGATGTCTGATCTGCACATGCTGCTTCTGCCTACTCTTACTTCTGGTTTGTGCTACTTTAAGAATGGAAAGATTAGAACATGTCCCTGCCTGTCTTCAAATTGAACATCTGTTTAAAAACATTTTTTATTTTTATTTTATTTCAGTGTAGAAGTGTATCGCTTATATGTGCACCCATGCCATGCAGTGCTCACAGAGGTCAGAAGAGGGCAGCAGATCCCCTGGAACTGGAGTTATGGATGGCTATTAGCTGCCAATGGGTGCTGGGAATTGAACCCTTGGCCTCTGCAAGAGCAGTCAGTGCTCTTAACTGCTGAACCATCTCCTCACCCCCCTAAGTTAAACATCTTAAACAACTTCACAAACATTAATTTCTTTGGGGAACAGAGGCCAAATTTGTCGTGATTCCCACTGTGGATTGTTATCCCTTCAAGCAGGAGCAGAGGAAGGAAGGGGAATATGTGTGTCTGAAGAGGTCTCTGTCAGAGCTGGTTGTCATCTCTGCTATGTGGACAGATACTGAGATTTTTCTGATATCCTCTACAGGGATTAGGGCAGGTACTTAGGATAAATCCAAATTGAATCTCCACATAGAAATCATCTTACAAGTAATTGACCTATTAATTCGTGCATCATTCCCTCACATTAGCAGGCATTAAATGATTACAGGATTTATTTATTTAGTAGGATAAGACATGTAAAATTGGCCTTGTATTTTAAACTTCACTTTCAGAATGTATTTTATAAGAACTCTTGTTATGATTCAGCCAGAATCTACCAATCTGGATTTTATGACACACATGTGACTTTAAGGTTTTAGTATGCATTTCTCCAAACTTAAGTTACCATAAATCTATATTGTTGGAATTCAGGGTTCAGTGACTTTCTGATCTTACCTCTTATGCTGTATGAGACATGATGTAGAAAACCGGAGTTATCTAGAACAGCCATAGTGAATACTACCCTAATGTGTTCATACTCCAGAAAAATGTATTTTATACAAGTTGTCTAGATGTATGACCTGTGATTGAATCATTTTACTAGCCATCAAAGATGTATTTTGTAAACACTACATTTATATATTTCATATACTTTATGCACAGTGCCATATTACATATAATAGAAAGTTTTATCATTATTTTTGAAGAGCCATCCCACAACACAACACAATTTTAATAGCAGCTATAATATTAACATGAAAGTATATTACACTTACTTTTTAAACTTAGTACCATTGAATTATAATATTTAATATTTATTTCTATTTTGTACTTTTAAAATATAAGTAGCTCGTTCCTTAATATAAACACTACATATATGTTTCATTCTTATTACAGGTATTTATGTGCTTATCTTGCACTCTCTCTCTCTTTCCGTATTGGGGCGGTGGTGAATGTACATCTCACAAAGTGCATTTGTAGGTCAAAGGAAAACTTTGTGGATTCTGGGACTTGAACTCAGGTCTTGATATCAAGCACTTTTACTTGCTGAGCCATCTTGCTGATCCAATATAAACTACTTTTATGTGGATAATTAAAAACATTTCCAAATACATTGGATATATACATACACATATGCTCATTGTGAATTAGTAGAAAACAATGCATTTAAATGTTAAGGTGTCATACTGTCCTAAGAAAATATACTGAGACACTTATAAGTGGCTGGGAATGTAGCTCAGTTGGTAAAGTGCCTCATAACATGCAGGAACTGCTGGACTTGATGCCGAGAACATAAACTGAGCCTGATGGTCCATGATGCCTGTTACTCCAACACTTGGGAAGTGGAGGCAGTAGGACCAGAAAGTCAAGGTCAACCCTGGCTATGTATCAAGGAATTTTTAAGCTAACCTGGTACATATCATGAGACCCTTACCAGAAAATGAAAGAGTGAAAGAGAGAGGAAGAAGAGAGGAGAGAGAGAAAGAGAGAAATTGATTTAGGGGAGTGAAATTCACTTGTGTGTTCTGTCTCTCAGGCCGTCGAATAAGCAAATGTATTTAAGGTATAAAAAAGAAAATTTCCCCAGAAAAACAATAGAAAGGTATTTAGAAAATTTAATAACATCTCTTAGATCATTTGAAATTGAAAACTCAGAGGATAACATAAAAATGGTTTGGTTTTTATCTTGTAAGAGAGGTATTATGAAAGCACCATGAACAATTGAATTCCATACTCTAAATTCTCAATTCTTCTCAAACACTGCAGGTCCATTGGGGTTTTGGTGGATTATGCCACTGGAATATCTTTTCACAGAAAGTTTTTAATGAAGTCATTTTGGTGTGTTAGTATAAAAGTATTACTATAATCAGAGTGTTTGTGGTCTCTCAAAATCCATAGGTTTACACCTAATACTTAATGCAATAATGCTAAGATGTGAGGCCTTTGTGACATGATTAGGTCATTGGGGTTAAGTCTTCATGGGCAGAATTAGTGTCTTTATGAAAGAGGCCAAATAGCTCATTCACTCCTTTTCCTGTGGGAGGATGCAGCAAAAGTACCATCCTTGCATAGCAGGGCGAGCCCTCACCAGTCACTTAATCTTGCTCCATGATCATGAGCTTTCTAGCCTTCAAAACTATGAGTAACACATTGCTGTTCTTTTCCAGCTACTCAGTCCTAAGATTCGTTGTAACAGCAACCCCAAAGGACTGATTACCTGAAGGTAATTCTATCATCCTCCTGATTATGAGTGATGTGCATATTGACTGTGATCTCAAGTTCTATGTACACTCTGTTCTATGCATTGTAGTAACTAGAAAGGCTCATATTCTTTCCAGAAAGAGGTCAATTTTATTTGGAATTCAGAGAACAATAGTGAACTGCAGTCTCTCTCTCTGTCTCTCTCTCTCTCTCTCTCATCCATAGAGAAAGTATGTACTGTCACTCATCCCTCTCATCCTTTTTCTGTTGTTCTTTTCCCACCTTTCTCCAAGTTCCTAGATATTCACTGCTCTACTCTACTTAGACCCAGAGGGATCTCCTTCTCCTGTTCCAAGCAAGCAAAGCCATGCACACTGGAGCTTTCATAGCACCCTTGTCCTGACATATTTGAGACAAATTGAAGCACGAGAACTTCACCTTCTCAGCTTCTAAGGATGTTTTGGAAGGGAGCACAGCTGAGAAGATTCCACATTGCACAGACAATGCTGTGTCTTTGGTGAGATTATATAATATGTATAATTGAATAATAAAACAAAGTATTTATTCTGAAGTATAAATGGTAATGTAAATTTCTAAAGATTTTTACATGCCCTTCTTCACTACATTGGTGTCATTCATCTTCAACTTTCTAAGATTGTGAGAAGCACCATTAGTTGATGAAACACACAGCAGCTTAGCACATGAATATAAATGTAGGCACGACCTGTCTGCTCCCTCAGCTTCACAGCTAGGATGAGCATTAACAGCCGTCTATTACAGCCAGGGCTCAGTGAGAGGGGGCCCTGGAACACGAGGCTTTCAGAACTCAATCTTAGAGAGTCTGAGCTGTTACAGTTCTAGGATTCAAGAGAGACTGAGAAGCGTCCCAGAAAGTAGAACTTCAAACATGAATCTGGACAAATTGCAGGGAATGAATTGATAACTTCATTTACAACTAACTTCTGAATTCATCATAAGGACTTTGAGTGAATTTGTGAACTTATTCAATCAGTCCTTTAAAATTACGTTTTGTGGCAAAAATCTGTTATTTTTCAGGAAAAAATGTCTAATTGGGTTACCCTTATTCATTGTAACTTATCTAACTTCTCTGTTTTACTTGTGAAAAATTCTCATTTTTTAAAAAAATAAAGACATCAAACATTTGTTTTTAAGTTATTTAAAATTTATTTTTATTTTCTGTGCATGAGTGTAATGCCTGCATGGATATAAGTGTACCTGTGTCATGCAATGCCAGTGGATGACAGAAGAGGGTGTCAGATCCCCTGGAACTGGAGTTACAGTTGTTAGCTGCCACATGGGTGCTGGAATTGGAACCCGGGTCCTCTGCAAGAACAGCCAGTGTTCTTAACCACTGAGCCATCTCTCCAGCCCACATCAAATGCTTTTAATGTGACCCATTCATTCCCCCTTGTCTTTATCTCCCCCAACATCTCACCAAGCATCAGCCTTGCTGAACATTGAATCATTTTCCTCAAGGACCTAAACCTAAGCACACATTTTCTTTTGCCACCTTAAGTTCCTTCTTTCAACATCTCACCGATTTATTTCACTCAGCATTCTCATTTTGAAAGACTGCTCAGGCATCATTTACTCAAAATGACCTTCCATCTTCCTCAGGAAAAAAAACAAACTGTCATTTGATACTTTAATCTCACCTAATTTATCTCTTGGTAAGAGAACTGATCAGGTAACATGTCATGTAGAAATAATATATGCATAGTTTAGTAGTTATGTAACCAGATAACTTATTTCTTTCACTTCCTAGTGCCTAATCTGTTGGTAGACACACAATACATTTGTTGTATGGACATATTAAATGGAACCTTGTTAGTCCTTTTGAATTGATTAGGAATCGAGGCTCAGAGAATTTAAGGGCCTTCTAAGATAAACTGCTAGGAAATGACTGACACAGGACTTGACACAGTTTTCCAGTTCTATTCTCCATGCCTTTGCTCATGTTGGCTGCCAGTAATGCATTCTCTCAGCTTGTAGTAGAGCATGCTGAAAGGTTCATGATGAGCACATCTCAAGAGAAAGAGAAAGGGAGTTCACTGAGACAATGTTCTGCAAAACTTAAAAGTTCCTCCAAGGGAAAACTACCCATCTGGATGAGAAATGGCTTGCAAGGAGGCCGAGGAGACCCCACCAGATGAACTTGAACCAGTGTCCAGTCTACAAAGAGGAGGGTCAACACAGAGGAATCATTTCCTCCATGCTTCCAAGCAAAGCCAATCATGGCTGAGCAGGACCTTTGACTTACCTTCACATAGGCAGAACTGGTAAAAGAAAGGAGCCAGGGGCTCCTCCCAAGCCCATGTGACCCCTTAAGAATAGATCCTCAAACAACCTTAAGAGTAAAAGTAAATTGGTTTATCTGGACCAACTGTATGGCCTTAAACACCCAAAAGGAAAGTATAACCAAAGATTAAAGGGGCCAATATGATTTCTTAAGAGTCCGTATGCATAGCTAAAGGCTACATAAGAAGCAACAATGCCAAATAGGAGATACCTTCTTTTGAGTTGTTGGCCAGGGTGGCCAAAGTGACTCCCAGATAGTAACCCATCCTAGAACTGAACATCCTAGAAATGAACAGCAGACCCCAATCTTATCTAAAGGAATATTGACAACTGATTGCTGCTAGATGAGGAACAGCTGACCCTCCTAAAACAAAGACCTCTAGATAGGCTGACTAGATTCACCAGAAGGGCAAGTAGTGGGGAATGGCTGGGGGTTCCGACAACACAGCAGACAGTAACAGGGATATCAGAGTATAAGGGCTCACTATAGTGAGGGGAGGGATGCTATGGGAGGGTTCCATCTGGGAAATGGGTGTATAGTTGAATAAGATGGTTTGAGATGTTCTGTGTGATATAAACACACACACAAAATCAACAAATTTTTTAAAATGTATTATATTTGAGGGGGAAGCATGGAAATTTAAGTCATGTTAATTAGTAGAGGTGATAAACATTACCACTGAAATCTAACCAATGACTTTATAGACATACACAGGCACCAAGGATCTGAGTGCAACTGACTATGACTAGTTATAATCAGATACATACAGATTAGACACACATGCGCCAACATCTCAGCGTTATTAGCAAAAACAGTGAGTCTTTCATATATTCTAAAATGAAATGGAGAGCTTTTTTTAAAGGTTAAAAACTCATTTAGTTTTATGGGCTTCTACTGAGTTCAATATTGTATAACTGTATTAATTCAACTTTGAACCTAGAAACTTGCACCCACTTGTGAAAGAGATGTACTCTTTCTCTGGAGTGTGTTACTGAATGTTAAAGCTGTAGTGAAATGCTTTTTCTAATCATATAGTTATTAAAAATTTAAAAAGGTAAAAAATAATAATAATTCTTCAAAGCATAAAAATTTCCTCCTTAATCATTAGTAGATGTGAAAAACATTACCATTGAAATCTACCTGACGACTTTATATCCATGCTCAGATGCTAAGGAGCTCAGAAAGTAACCGACTGTAACTAGTAATAATCAGATATGTAGAGACGGGTATGTTGAAGCTGTGGTGGAGTGCTTCTTCTAATCATGTAGTTATTAAAAATTTTAAAAGATAATTAAAAAATAATAATTCTTCAAAGCATAAAAATTTGCTCCTTAATAATTAGTAGATGAGAAAAACATTACCATTGAAATCTACCTGATGACTTTATATCCATGCTCAGAAGCCAAGGGGCACAGAAAGTAACCAACTCTGACTAGTAATAATCAGATATATAGAATTAGAAACATCTTAGTGTCAATTGCAATAAAAATGATTTTTTTTGTATAAAACTGTGTATTTTAATAATGAAATGGAGATTTTTTTAAAAAGGTTAAAATCTCATTTGATTTTAGGTCTTAAAGGGTTTATACTGAGTACAATATTGTATAACTGTAAAAATTCAACTGTAAACCTAAAAATTTACAGCAGTTTTAAAAGAGATGCATCTTAGCTCAGGAAATTGTTATTGAATATGTCAATGCTGTTGTAATGAAATGCTTCTCCTAAGTATGTGGTTATTAAATAAATAATTTTAAAAAGTCATTGTTTGCTGTGCATATTTTGAGTAAATTTAGGTCAGACTTGTGGATTTAGGTCAGACTTCTGCACCTCAGAAGACATTAACCAGTTCTTAAATAAATCTTAGAAAAACCTGAAATGGGATTTGGCTTATATATTTTTGTGCATATAAATGGGACATTGCTGTTCTGATAAATCAGATGATTCAATGGGCATTAAATTTAAACTATGTGGTTTGTGACATTCCCATTAGATTCAGTTGGGGGACACTCCCTGTTTTCCTTAATCAAGTAATCTCTTTTAAAGTCATGACTCAAAAGTTATGGTTGTATAGAGTTCCCCATGCCTCAAACTAATTTTAAGAGCTAACATCTCATCTGAAATGAGCTAGAGATTCTCAAGAAATTATCGCTTATTTTTACATTGGAGGAATTCTTTGCTTTTAATGAAACATCAAAGTTCCTAGTTTAGCTGGGATTTATTCTGTGTGCCTGGAACATATTTTTTCACTTTTTAGATGCTTTGTTTCTCCCACAATTAGAATAACTAAGTATTCAGTTGTCATGGAAATACTCCTCTCTATAAAAATTCTTAAAACAGAAGCTCTCCTGGTTTGTCTCTTTGCAAAGAAGGCAATTACTAAGGCTACCTTTATCCTCCTTTCTCTGAGCTTCCCTTTATGTCTCTTGGTACCTTCCAATTGTTTTGCATAGTCCCCTGGAGCTTGCTCTCTAGATGAAAATAGCTCTTCATTCATGAGGAGCAGTGAAAATATTCAGATGCTGCCCCAAGCTTTTAGTAGGTGACAAGAATCATTGAAAAGGTGCAGATATGTTGTCGAGGCACTGTTGCATTGACTGCTTTGCATTTACTCAATCTCAGAACATTCTAGCTGTTCCTTGGAAATAGACTATGATGCTCTTCTGAGTGAATGAAGGCCAGTCTCAGAAGCTGATGCAGCTAACCCATGGCCACCTGCCACCAGTTTCAGTAAGAGTTCTCCCTTCACAATTTCATAGGTCAACTGGCACATCATCCACAAATTGATTAAGGTAGGCACATAATGGTTATTTATTTCCCAAAAGGAATCAAGGACATTCTGAATTCAGATTTTTATAGAGTGGTGTTATGGTAGGTAAAATGTCAGTCCTAAAGAACTGGCAGCTTAATGGACAGAACATATACTTACTATGGGCAGGATGAGAGAGATGGAAAGAGAGAGGGAGGAGGAGGAAAATGAGTGGAAAAGGAGAGAGGAGCATCAATAGCATGCTAGACACTGTGACAAAGGTGATTTAATTAGTGACCTCCAGGTTTAGGGCTGAAGGCCAGCATGGTTACTGCAGACAGCAGATCTGCAGCCAGAGTTCCTGCATTCACATCTACTGCCTTGTATCCTCATCTTCAGTTTTCTCATTTGTAAAATTGTGAAATGTTATGATGTGACTTAAATGAATTTACTTTTCTCAACAGTGTGTGGAGCATAACAAATACTCTGTGGTTGTAGTTTACAAATAAGATAAATGTTGAGCAAGAGAGGAAACGTTCCAATAGTTACAGTGCTGAAGATCTTGCCAGCAACTCTTTCTGGTCAATGTCATTCCTCAAGACACAATATAAACATCAAATAAAATATGTCAGTAAGGTAGTGGCATGTCCTTACAGAATGAGAGAAGAGCAAGGGGAAAATTAATCAGAAAAGAGGTTGCAATGTTGAGCTGCTCACCAATTAAGCACCCACACCATTTCCCTTTACATTCACCAATGGGTTTGAGGGAGGGAGGGAAATAAGAGAAGCATATTATTATGAATGTACAGAGGCACATGTATGAATCATTGAGGTGCCTGTAAGATACAAGTGCATCACACTTAATGTGATGAATGTCTTCCTAAAGGGTTTTGGGTATGCTAAAGGTCTATAAAGCAGATAGTATTTCAAATATGCCGATGGAGCTTGTATTAAAAAAAACCTATAATGAATTCATTTAATGAGGATAATGTCCATTACTTTAGTTATTGATCAATTGATTTATTGTGTATTCATTTCTGTGGTCACTGCCAGCGGTGGCCGCTCCTCCGTTCTCATGGGTACCATTCCTTCATTCTCACAGGCACCGAGGCTGCTTCTCCACTTGCCCTGGGCTGAGGCCGCTCTTCTCTTCTGCTTGCCTGGTGCTGAGGCAGCTCTTCTGCTTGCCCTGTGCTGCCTCCTGTTGTCACTGCTTCTGCCTGGTCCCGGACCCCAGGGCTGGTGAGGAGACTGTGTCAGTGGAGCCACATTCAGACACAGGAGACCAGGTTCAGTGACACAGGTCTGGTTTATTACAGGAAGGCACAAGGTTGTATAGGGGTAGTGGTCCAATTACAGCACAGCAAGTACGATACCTTATTAGCATAACAGACTTAGCATCCTATTAGCATAACAGACTAGACTTAACGTCCTATCACAGAATAGAGGGTAGGATGCCTCATTAGCATACTGGGTTTCAGATTACAGAGCCTGGATTCCTGGAAACCACATGACCCTGACAGTTGCAATATCACCCTAGGCTCAAGCCTGTCTCCCACATCTCCCCCTTTTTTTAAAAATTTTTATAGCATATTGATATCAATCCAGATACATCAAGGCAAAGTACAATGGCTTAGGGGGTCATTGTATCAAGAGACTCCTCCCTCAAGATGGTGAGCTTCCTTAAAAGCAGGTGGTGCAACTCCATGCCAACCAGTGGGAGTCGAGATTCTTTGTCTCGGCATTGTTGCCCCCACTTCAAGGATCACCCAGCATAATGGACTGTGCCTGTCTTAGGTTGTCCCATTTTTTGGGATCTTACCAGTCACTGACTACCAGCCCTTGAAGGGTGGGTCCCTTTGTGTGCTTTGGCAGAGGGAGAGGCAGTACATCCAGTATTGGCCTGTTTAAAGGCCTCCTCAGGGGTCAAGAATTTGTTGAAACTTGTTGGAGGCCAATTATAGGTTGATAAGGGCAAGGAACAGTGGGTCCTTGTTTGCAGAGACATGCCTCTCAAGATCTGGAGGCGGGGCAACAGCTAACTGAACTAGCCTTAACAAAATTAACAATGCAGGGTCCAAAAATCAGGAGAAGGGTTAAAAAAGCAAGGGGACCAATCAAGGCCGACAGAAGTGTGGTACATCTGTAGTTCAGGTAACCATTGGCCAGGGGGCATAGATTTTTATGTGGAATTTACCTCTTTTCATTGGCTACATTAATCTGTTAAGTAAGGTTGACAGGTTAGTGGGGGCTAACAAGAGTTGCTAGTGCTTGAGAGTTAACAATACTGATAACATAAATAATAAGGAACATAGACAAAGGTTTTCCTCTAAATTGAGGACTTAGCTTAGCTAATGTCTCTGTTTTCAGAGTGAGATGTTTGAGGTCTCCCCAGGTTGGTGGCTTTCATTGTCTGCAACATTGGGTCAGTCTCTTGGTGGTTGAGAGGTGTGTCACTTCCTCCAGGGTCAGGGCTACCATCTCTGGGGTTGGTGGTTGTGGAGGGAGGCTTTCTGTCACAGGCAATTCTGATGTTCTGGGCTGGGATCCAGATGGGGGCTGGAATATTATCTGGAAAAACACAAGCATAGCCTCACCCTCGTGTTAATAGTAGGTGTGGGCCTTTCCATTTGCCTGTGAGAGGGTGCCTCCATCTCACCATGGGGGTGGGAGTAGGCTGAATGAACGCCCCCCAATGCTTTATTGCTGGTGGGAGGCCATTGGAGTCAAATTTTAGAAAATTGGTGGTTGTTTAGGGAGGGTTTTTGATGCAGGCAATTCTGATGTTCCAGGGTGGAATCCAAATGGGGGCTGGAAAGACACAAGCATAGCCTCGCCCTTGCGTTAACAACAGGTGTCAATAATATGATGGATATATTTGAGAATGTCTATCTGCCAGATCTTCAAGACCAATGACCCTGTCCTCCACAAGCCCAACATTTGCCTTTGTCCATCTTGGCCTGTGGCTGGTGAGAAGCCAGTGCCTCAGTGAGAGGCATGGCATGAGCTTGAGCAGTCCCCACATCCCAACAGGTCAGAATCCTTTTAGAGACATCCTTGTGTCTAACACGTCCTATGGCAAGGCGACACTTGGTAGAGCAGCCTTCATATACAAGATCCTTGAGCAAAGAATATGCAGCCCCCTCGATGGCTGATTTTTCTGTTAACACTTTGTTGGCACCCTTCAACGAAGTCAGAGAAAGGCTCACCTTGTTTTTGTATCAATCTGGTCAATTTGGTATCCTCACAAGTTGGCATACTTTGGAAAGCATGGAGCCGGCAAAGCCGCACTTGTTCAGAGTTGCGAGGAGGTCCCTGTGCCTGGGCTTGTGGGGTTTTAAAATTGCCACGCCCTACCAAGGCTTCAAACCCAATGTTTTGAACATTGGCATTTCTATTGCACTCTGCCTATTGTTAGCATTTGTCCTGATAAGCAGCCTTCCATAAGAGAAAATCACCTCCCTGTAGACAGGCACGGGTGATATTCTGCCAATCATAGGGAGTATTGGCCGAATGTCTGATTTTATCTAATAACTGACCAAACCAGGGGGAGTGAATGCCATCCTCAACTGCTGCCTTACACAGCTTCCTTAAGGTATCATGAGAATATGGATTCCAGACATTGGGGTTCTGTTGTCCCTGATTGACGGTAACCAGGAAAAACTGTAGAAATTTGCCCATTGTATCATAGGAGAAGGGCCTAGGTGGCAGGGACTTCCAGTCCTCCTCTGGAAGGGAGGGGTGGATGGACTTGGGGAAACTTCTTAGAGCTAGTGCAAGATGGCAGAAAGTAGCCATCACCCCGTAATGGTGAAGTGGAGGCCATCTTAACTTCCCGTTTTTCATCAAAACCAATATAAGATGGTGGAGTGTAGCCACCACCCCATAATGGTGGGGCAGGGGTGATCTTGACTTCCTGTTTTTCATCACGGGGACCCTCGAACCCTAATTCCTCATTTTTTACCTCATTATCAGCAGTCATCATTTCCGCATCAGAAGAAAAATCAGTTAGTGTGGTTTTGACTGGAAACGCTTGGGACAAGCCGTCCCCACTATCCTGTTGCTTTATTCGTTTATCTATGTTTTTTAGTATGAGATTATTCTGCTCAGGGGCATCGGGGAGAATGGCAGTCACAATGGGGTAGAGCACAAACCCATTGCTCCGGATCCCAACAGCAGGAATCTGTAAACCAAGGAGCAAGAGCTAGCACTTCATCTAATACCTTAGTTGCTTCCTTCTCTATTACTCTAATTTGCCTACTCCTGAGGAGAGAAACCAGTGCAGCGGCGCAGGGGATGGCAGCAGCTGTATAACTATTCCCCATACTGGAGGTTACTCACCCTGCAAGATGTACCCAGAAGGACTCAGGAGCCATTCAGGCAGACAACTGGTGGAGACAGGAATGACATACCAAACCGGACTGCGAGCCAGAAGAAGAAGCACAGGAGAACAAAACCGGTGAGCACCCATGGAAGGATTACTGGCAAAAAGGCACCAGATGCCCAAAGTGTTACAGCCCAAGTGTTACAGCCTCATGGAGTTGGGCTTTTCAAGCACCACGTTGGGTGCCAGCTGCAGTTACCGCCAGCAGCGGCCACTCCTCTGTTCTCATGGGTGCCGCTCCTTCATTCTCCCAGGCGCTGAGGCTGCTCCTCCACTCACCCTGGGCTGAGGCCGCTCTTCTGCCTGCCCTGGGCTGAGGCAACTCTTCTGCTTGCCCTGTGCTGCCTCCTGTCATCACTGCTTCTGCCTGGTCCCGGACCCCAGGGCTGGTGAGGAGACTGTGTCAGCGGAGCCACATTCAGACACAGGAGACCAGGTTCAGTGACACAGGTCTGGTTTATTGCAGGAAGGCAAAAGCTTATATAGGGGTAGTGGTCCAATCACAGCACAGCAAGTAGGATACCTTATTAGCATAACAGGTTTAC
>NW_008341810.1:369602-412358 GCF_000622305.1 Nannospalax galili | reverse complement strand
ATCACAGAATAGCTGATAGGATGCCTCATTAGCATACTGGGTTTTAGATTACAGAGCCTGGATTCCTGGAAACCACGTGACCCTGACAGTTGCAATATCACCCTAGGCTCAAGCCTGTCTCCCACACATTTTCACATAGGGCTTTAATGTAACACTTTATGTACTGTATTTCCTGAAGTACAGATTATTTTGAAATAATTGGATTTATTTAAACTTACTGAGCAGACACTAAGACTATCATACATCAGCATTTGGAATATGAATATATTTTAAAACCTGATGTTGAAAAATGAGTAAAGAAGACCAGAAATATAGCTCAAGGGGTAGAGCACTTGCCTAACACACACAGGATACACTTCCATCCCTAATGCTAAAATAACAGAAAAATTAGTAAATGAGTGCAATACAAAATATGAAGTATGTGAAATCTTTGTTCTATTCATCAGGAAAGTTTTATTTAGTGAGGACTAAATACTTTAGTAAACATTCTAGCAAAAGAGTCAAAGGTTGAAAAATTTTCAAAACTGAACACATTGGGATGAGACTCAGCAGAAAAGGACTAGGGTTCACAGTTGTCACTGATTTCATTCCAGATTTCCTTCCTAGAATTACTAATTTCTTTCATCCCACAGTGTCACTTGGTTACTTATTATTCTAGACTTGATAGCAGAGGATAGCATGGATTCAAATTCTCCTCATGTCACAAGGCCCCAGGGAAAAATGTGAGTCTCCAAGGAGAGTGGGCCTGACAGACTTGCATGTTGTCAGGACCATGGCCAGCACTCCGCAGAGCCCATTGTCTCCAGGTCAAAGGAGTTCTCGGCTCTAATTGGCATTTCTCTAGGCTTTCCTACTCAGCGGCTATCTCTGATATACCCATAGCCATTTAGTACTCCTCCAGATCACCAGGAGCTTCATATTACTGTTTTCCAATTTCTTGTTCTGCCATTCCAAAAGTCAATAGGAGCCCTCACTCCTACTTCCCAGGATGTGTGTGGGTGGGGTGTGTTTGTATGTGGAGGGTTAGAATTAGGGACTTTCATGGCTACAGCCCTCATATTTTTACTACCAAAATGCACTGACTGACACCATGGGCTTTTCATTCTTCATGCTTCAGTGATTCCCCTCTTCCCAAGTGAGACCTCTTTAGCTGTGCTGAGGATCATATCTTCCTCTGCCTCTTTAGGAAAAGCAAATAATTACATTGATCATTCCTTCTGCCATATGTTTAATTTATTCTTCTTTGCTGTTTTCTTAGCATAAACATTCAAAGTGGTTAAGTAGCTTCCTTTAAAAGAAAATTGCAAACATTTCTGGATTTTTGTATTCATCCTCTTCCATTACTGTGAACAGTCAAGAGTCTAAGAGGTGTTGTATATCATGTCTGAACTTTCTCTTCTGCTTCCTCTCAGTTGAAGTAAATTTGTTTTGATCTTGTAATTCTATCAAAATGGTGTTCCTAGGACACCAATGATACCATTGTCACAATACAATATGAATACATAATCTGACATTGCTTAGTTTTCCTGAAGCATACAACAATGTTGACCACCTCTCAAGGTGAGGAGTGCTGTGCTGACTATTCCTTCCAGTACTGTGTGTACAACCTTTTGCTGGCTATCTTTGCAAGGATACTCTCACAGGAGCTTAAAGTGCACAAAAATAAAATCTCTCTACTCCAGCTAGAATTATTCTTAAATAATTGGATCTTACCACTTCCTATTTAAACTCATGACTGTTTCTTCATTTCCTTCATGATAAAATATAAACTCCTTGATAGAGTTTGCAGAGTGTTTGATGTGTCCCCAGGTGACTATCTTTAGTGAAATATCTTGGTATTATTACCTTCTCTCTGGAAACTCAGAGCTCAAACCATCACTAAGCCTGCTCTACTAGCCCTAACAAATAATCACGTTCTCTCCAGTTCCCAAGTCTTTGGTGGTGGTGATTGCCATCTAGAGCTCTTCCTTCTGCCTGTGTCTACTCTCCCTGTGCCATGTGCCTTTCTCTGGCCACTAACATGGACTCAGAGGGGCATATGCAAATGCTGAAAAGAAGTGTTAAGGATCATGCATTCTTTGCTGTGCTTGCTTTTCTACCTCTGTGATTGTAGAAGCACGTTTTTAATCTCTGAAGGGATGAAGTATCCCTTTCAGGGAAGGTAAAGAATATTTTTTTCTAGATGTTGCTATATTAGGCACTTTTATGTAGCTGTGAACAAAACATCTAACTGAAGCAACTTAAGGTCAGAAAGAGTTATTTTGCCTAATTGTTTCTGAGGACCTCAGCCCATCATAGCTGGGAAAACATGGTGGAATAAACAGATTGGTTTATAACATTAGTGCATGTTAGAGGCTGTTCACGTTGTAGGCAGTCAGGAGGTAGAGAGATGATAGAAACCAGAGACCTCCTTCTGTGAACTAGGCCTTACCTTCAGATTATACCATCAGCTGGGGAACAAGTGATGAAATTAGCCTGTGAAAGACATTAGAAATTAAAATTGTTGTTATAGTAGGTATCTATGAGGGGCAGTCTTTAGCTCGCCAAGTGTGCTGCCTATCACAGGACTTGTGGCAAAATAACAATGGTCAGTCAAAGAGAAGCTCCAGGCAATAGTAGCCAGAGGGATACTGGCTTATTTGGTTGCTCGTGTTTTATGAGCAAAAGAAGTTTCTGTATAATGGACAACAAAGGCATGGCTTAGAATAAAGTAGACCAACTTTCAGGACAAAGTACCAGCATTTTCTATACCATAAATTCCTTCCTATTACTTTTTACATGCAATATTGAATGATGTAAATTAAATTATAGGGCTTGATTTATTTACTGTCATTTAATTTTTTTACAATATGCAGGGATATCATTATGGGGAGCAACACAATGAGACCCTAAATCCATTAAAGCTCATGCAAATCAGCTGATCATCAGACCTCATTGATGAAAATTCCACATATATCAATGCCAGAGCCCCTCTCCCTGACTTGCTAAAATCCCAGAGTTAGAAGTTACTTATTTCCAACACTTCATTGAGATCATAGACATCTCAAGAAGAGATAGCATAATTATTGAGCAGCTTTCAGTATCTTGGATAATGGTGATCTGTGTCAGTTAAGGAATTAAAACAACAAAGAACAATACATAGCCATTTTGACAGTTGAAAAGGAGTCATTCATTTTGCTCATATGAGAATGGAAGAAGTGAAATGCAATGAAGAAATTAGCTTAGCCATCAAGATAGAAAGTGAGATTGTATGGGCAACAGAGATTATCAATGGACCAAATTCAATCAATCTTCAATGTAAATGTATTGTATATTCTGGTATTTCTGTGTGGGTTTCAGAGAACATCAAGCTAAGACAGTACTGTTAAACAGTAGAATGACTGAGAGGAATAAGAAAATATGAGTAAAAATCTCAGTGCTAGGGGTTAGGGAGGTGGCTCAGTTAGTAAAGTACTCAATGAACAAGCATTAAGATGTAAGTTCAGATCCCCAGCAACCAGACATGGTGGCACATGCTTGTAATGCTAGCTCTGAGAAGGTGGAAACAGGAGAATTCTTGGAGGTAATGGGCTAACTAGAGAATCAGTGAACTCCAAGTTCAGTTAGAGAGTCTATCTCAAAAAATAAAACAAGGAGTGACTGGGAAAGACACCTGACATTGACATCTGGCTTCATCACATAGATATGTGCATTCATTGCCCTTCATGTACAGGAGAGAGAGAGAGAGAGAGAGAGAGAGAGAGAGAGAGAGAGAGAGAGAGACTCTGCTCTGATTTGCAAGAAGTACATGACTTTAGGTGGTGCTATTAGTCACTTTAAAAAAAGAATTTTAATTGAATTGAGAATTTCATGCAAAATATTTTGATCATAGTCAGACTCCCACCCCTCAATCCCCACTTTATTACCCCTCCCCTCCGACTTCATGTCTTCTATATCATTTGTCTTTTTAAAATTGTTTTGTGTATTTCATACAGACCATCTCAAACAACCTTAATTATCTTTATATCCCCATTCCCCACTGGCACCCTCCTATAGCCTCCCTCCTCCACTGGAGCCCATATACTCTGTCATCCCTGTTACTGCTCACTGTGTTCTCAGTGCTCCCAACCGTTCCTCAGCACAAGTCCCTCTGCTGAGTCTAGTCAGTCTATCTAGAGTTCCTTGTTTTAGGAAGATCAGCTCTTCTTCATCTAGCAGCAATTAGTTGCTAATATTCCTTTAGATAAGATTGAGGTCTGCTGTTCATTATCCCAGTTCTATGCTGGGTTACTGTCTACCTGAGTTTGCCATAGGACTTGTGTATGCTGACACCTTTGCCATAGAATCATATGAGCAGGTTCCCAGGAGCTTGTAGGACTCTGTTTCCATGTGGTCCTGCCCATCCTCCCTCGCTCTTACAATCTTCCTACCCCCTCTTCCACAATGGTCCCCGAGCCTTGGGTGAATGAAGTTTAATAAAGGGGTCCTGTCCAAGGACCATTATTTAGCAGACTCTTGATTTCTACACTTTGGCCATTTGTGACCTTTTGTGTTCTTGGCCCGCCGCTGCATGAGGGAGCTTCCTTATTGAGAACTGATTCATTCAAAGAAAAATGTCCTTTTCTTTATCCCTGGTTGCCGCTGCATGAGGGAGCTTCCTTATTGAGAACTGATTCATTCAAAGAAAAATGTCCTTTTCTTTATTCCTGGTTCATGTTCCATGAGCCTTAGATGTAGAGGTTTCATTGCAGATGTGTCCCTTAGGCCTGGGCAATTCATAGACAGTGTCCATGTGTGACCAGTTGTGGTACTTGGTATTAGTCTCTGACTGCTGCAAAATGAGATCCTTTTATGAGTGGTGACTGGGATATTTGTCTGTAAATATAAGGATACATATTTTTCACATAGTAAGAAATCACATTAGTCTAGCGATGTGAGCGTTTAGGGGTTTTCTCTAAGATCTATGACCACTCTGGCCATGTGTATTAGGTTATATTACAGCACCACACTTGAGTGTTGAAGTTTTTGTGTATTTCATACAGAACAGCTCAAACAATCTTAATCATCTTTATATTCCCATCCCCACTGGAACCCTCCCATAGCCCACCTTCCCTCCACTGGAGCCCATATACTCGGTCATCCCTGTTAAGGCCCACTGGGTTGTCAGTGTCCCCAACTGTTCCCCAGTGAATTGAATCTGTGTTTCTTTTGCTGTGATAAAACACCATGACCAAAATGACTTATAGAAGGAAGAGTTTATTGGGCTTATAGTTCTAGAGAGATAAGAGTCCATTATGACAGGAGAAGCATGGGAGGAGGAAGCCAGAGCAGAAATCTGAGAGCTCTCATTTCCAATGGAAACCAGGCAGCAAAGAGCAAGCTCAAAGTGGGGCAAGGCTATGAACTCTCAGAGCCCACCCCCAGTGGCATGTTTCCTCCAGCTAGATCACACCCCCTAAAGTTTCCTTGTCAAACAGTGCCACTAACCCATCAAGTGTTCAAATACCTGGGACTATGGGGGACACTTTTCATTCAAACCATCACAGTAGAAAATCACATAGTTTTCCCATCAGCTTAATAGATATAATTTCCATACCATAATATTGTTGCAAAAATCACATTATACAAAGTACATAGCATTACATTGGCTCTCTTAACACCTCCATTTTTATTTAGAGTCCAACCTTCAAATAGTCTCATAAAGATACACATAAAATGAGTAATGTGAATGCAAAATATAAGCCCTAATATATTTTGAGAGCACACTGCAGTTAAAAAATGAGGTAAGGGACTGAGCTCTGCCTCTTACTGTGCAAATTATACCTAATAGGACATGTACGTTGAGTGTGCTTGAAACCTGTGATAGGAAGAATCATGGTGTTGCAAACACAAGTGTGACTTAATTCCATAAATTGTAAGCATGTTACTTTATACAGCAAGATAGAATTATATTGAAGATAGAATTAAGATTGTCAATTAGTTACCATCAACACAAGTATATGTTGTATTGTCAGGATGGTCCTACATAATCACAGTTGTGTGTGTGTGTGTGTGTGTGTGTGTGTGTGTGTGTGTGTATGTGGAGAGTCAGCATTAAAGTGACAAACCATGAGAAACGCCTACCTGGCAATTGCCTACATTGTATATAGAAGGAGTCACAAGACAAGAAGTTCAGGTAGCCAGTAGTGGCTGGTAAAGACAAGAAAGTGGGTTCTTTCTTGAGGGTTTCAAGAAGGATGCAGTTATGACCACACCTTTATTTCAGTCCAGTGAAACTCAACGTGGACTTCTGATTGGAAAAATTGTAAAATTATGCATTTGGGTCGACTTAAGCCACAGTTCATAGTAATCTGTTGCAGCTATCACAGAGTGGATTCAGAATTAAACAAGTGCCCAAAGTGAGGAGATTAGAATCCCTGAGAAACACAGTTGTCTTTGATGACACAAAGACTTTAGTTATGGGGGACTCTGGCTAAGGAGATCAGAGCATGTCTGTGTGTTTTGAGGTCAGGAACATGTGGGTGTTACACTGTTAATCCAAGAGAAGAGCAGTGGTTAGACTATGTTCATTTATACTATTTCAACACTTGTGCTTCATGGTTCACCCTCCTTGAAAACAAAATCTCAAGATTACAGGTTCAATACAATGGCTATTTGAGTCTTAGATGACATTTTTCTCTTATTTGTTCATTGTGAAAATCTTTTGCACTTCAAAATGAAGTCTTCAGACTAATCTGAACCTAATAAAATGACAAAATGATTCAGAAAAGTCAGCTGAAAAGATACTTTTTTTTATTGAACAGTGATCCAATATGCACTGTATGTAGCAGAAAAGGTAACTCAAGAAACAAAAATTATCATTCATTCTTTTGGTGAACTAATTTCCAAGTACTTATTTTAAGCTTCTCTCTCTCTCTCTCTCTCTCTCTCTCTCTCTCTCTCTCTCTCCTCTCCCTCTCCCTCTCCCTCTCTCTCTCCCTCTCTCCTCCAGTGTGGATAGGTATGGATGTTGAGAGATGATTATGGAAAAAAGAAACACTCACAATGCATATATGCCCAATTTGTGGTAAATTGTAGGAAAGATTTGAAGAGAGAAAGAGAAATGGAAGGACATAGGTGTGAGCTCAGCCTGGGCTGTCAGGAACTTTCTGCAGAAGGGATTTTTTCTAGGAGACATAAAGAATGGAAGTATGAAGTTATGGGAGGGGGCAGAGAGTTCCTGGTGTGAGACATACTGTAGAGAATCCTGAGGTTAGAAAGAAGGATAATAAATTGCAATGAGACAGGTGCAAGGTGCAGAAGGCTGGAGGAACCCAGGGGTCGAATTCCCAAAGGCCCCCATAGTCTTAGTTGTACTTGGAACAAATGGGGAAATCTTGGTCAGGTCTCTCAAAGTCTGTAAAATTGATACTTTACAAAATAAGGCAGTGGAGGTTGAGGCTTCCACGAAAGGAGAAGAGGGCATAGTTGGGGGAGGAAGGGGATTAATGGGAATGGAGGGGGGGAAAGAGGGTAATAGAGGTAAATAGGATCAAAATACATTATGTACATTTATGGATATGTCATGACTGAAACAATTATGTATAATTCATGAATGCTAATAAAACATTTTTAAAAGCAAAACGCTTTATCAATATTACATCCCTACAAAGAGAAAAGTTATAAAAAGATAAACTAGATTTTTGAAAAGCCTTGGTATTTGGCAAGTATCTGCTGAAGGTTTTGATATATGCGGAGTGCCACAGGGGCAGGAGGAGTCAAATTCATCAGCATCTGTTCACTGGGTGAGGCTGTTAAGTCAGCCCCATTACTTCTGCTTCCATAGGCTGCTGGTGGGAAGAATCTCCAAATACCACTGCCCACACATAACTTTTGACAGAGTGCTGAGCAGCTCTGTGCAGGGCATGAATAGCTCAAACTCAGGATGCCATTGGGGCTCTTGACTCTCTTACCTCTTGAGCCGGATGCGGTGAGCTTGATCTTGGCACCATTGGTGAAGCCTGGGGAGATGTTTTTCTTCCTCCCACTAGTTGCTTCGGTGCTCAGCTTCTTTCGCAGTGTTTTATCTTCAGGGTGGGAAAGGTGAAGAGTGGGAGGAATTGGTCAGACAACACACTTTGAAAGTTTCCTGTGATGTCTGCCATCGGAAAAAGATTTAAAATAGCTCAGTGTGGCTGAGAATGATTTCTGGAGCCTGTGTGGTTCTCTCCAGCACCTAAACCTATTCCAGTGACAGCAAATCTGGATGGTGGGTGGGGAGACTGCTAACCACAATGCTGCGGGTTGTGCTCTCTGAAGTAAGAGGGAGACAACCGTTGGAGATTGTTGAGATAGGAATGTCAAGATCTAAAAATCGGATCTTTGACCCTCCTATTTACGGCACCCTGTCTCCATCCTGCCCTTCCAGTAGGCTGTGGCAGGAGGAGGATTTCTGGCTGCCTCAGTTGACTGAATTTCATCTGAACCAATATTCTAAACGGACCCTTGATTTTGCTGGTCGTCGTTAACTGATTGCTGCCTGTGAATAAATGAGCAATGCCACTTCTGTGGCAGCCTTCACATGTGTTTCCACCCACAAGTCAGACAAAGCTCTGATGAAATGGATGTAAAAGAGACAGAAGGCAGGAGGCAGCCCTCTGGACTCCCATTTGTTAGTTGCCATTACAGTTTTATTTGCTGAACTGTAAAATTTCTTATAAGTTCATAATTAAAAATAAATACACTTCTAGGAAGAAAAGTTTTGTGAGCAAAAATAAGAGTAAATAGATGTAGCGCAAATGAATGCTATGAAAGCAATTTTTCTATTGTGTGAGAGACACATACTTATTCATATAAAATGAAATTGGCTTGCTTTTAACAATAGCCAAGACTTAAATAATTACATAGATTTCATGTGTCTGTTTTGAAGTTTTAACTTGGTTAGACCTTTCAAAATTTTATCACCTCAGTTGGTAACTCCCTTTGTCCTGTTTGGGTTATTTTTCCTGGGTTTTCAAAGTCTTTGTCATAACTCAGATGAACTTATCCACATGGTACCATGTTCAGCAAAGACCTGGTAAAGATAAAGGAAAAGTTGAATGAGGCACACATGTGCCTCAGAAAACAGCTTCAGCTCTGGACTCCATGAAGGGTGGTAGAAAAATCCCTGCGGGTGTGCCAGCTGGGACATGGAAATCTGAAATTAGAGTTAGCACTTAACAAGTCAGGAAAATTCTTCAACATGAGTGATGTCTAACAAGAAATAGGAAAGGGACGTTTTTTTCATACCAAGTACCTCTGTTGGCATAAAGTTCCTGAACTTTTGGTAAATACTAAAATTTGGTAAATTACAGTATAACTTTCCTGATTCTAGTTCTTTTTTTTTAAGGTATTCTTAAAACATGTCTACCCACATGAAACACTTTATTATTTACCTTCAGCCCTGGGGCTTCCGGGTCCTTTTATACCTTTCAGGATGATTGTAGTAATTATTTCTTCTGCTCCTAGGAGGATGGAGACCCGGGAAGTTGTTAGAATTGACAGCATCTACTTTGCTGTGTCATAAGGAGTCCTTGGGCTAGATGGGAACACTGAATTCTTCCAATGGATAATATAAATGTTTTCATTATGTTCAAATTTTAGAGACTGCTAACAGCATAGTTGTACTTCATAAGGTAAAGTTTTCGCTTGGAGAAAAACGATCTGTCTGGGTCCTGGTAATAATTTGGGCCATGTGTGTTCAGGATCTTCTTGATTATCCTTCAGATTTCCAAGGTAGAGACAAGAAGGTCAAAGATAGGTATTTACAATTTGTAGTAGAACAGGATACGAAGGTAACAAAGGCATTTGAAAGAGGAGGAATGGAATGAAAGAGGGGGCTAGACTAGGAAGTCAGGAACTTGGCAGTCTTTTAACTCTTTACTTGGTTATCATACCTTCTGTTTCTAGTATAATTTTGTGTCAGAAAATGATTTAATCCCAAACACACTTTGCTCTCATTTCCAAAACCATTACATTTGATCAACTACTAATAACAGTATAACTAATCCTTTTGTACCTTAGGGCTTGGTTTCAGGACCCACTGCAGATATCCAAGTTCACAGATTCTCAGGGTCCCAATGTTAAAGTTAACCAGTATTTTCATAGAACCTGTACATATCTTCATGAATACTTTAAATCATTTATATAATGTTAATTATAACTAAAACAATATAAATGTTACACAAATAGTTCTTAAGCTCTACTATTTAGGGAATAATAACAAGAGAAAATCTACCATGCTTAGTAAAGATGCAATTGGTTTTTAATACTTTAAATCAGTGGTTGGTTGAACCTTTGGATACGGAACCTGTGGGCACAGAGGATGATTGTGATGGTTATATTTTATTTTTACCATCTGTTTGCTCATTGATTATTGATAAAATGCCTTTAGCTGTATTTTTGTAATTAAAAAGTAAAGTTCTCATGTTCACCTCACATCACGCTTGACTAAATATCACCATGTTCTAGTGATATCACTTTAATGCATTGGAGAAATCCATCATACTGAATTGTTCTAAGATCTTATATATGATAATATGCAATTTACTCTGGATTTTCTCACACATCTTGTATGTCGTACTTCACTGCAAAGAAACCTTGCTCTGGGTATCTTACAGGTGAGCAAAGAAATGGTAATAAAAAGTCAAAGATCAGCTCAAAGTTATGCAAATATAATTAGCAAATGTGAAAACCTGCCTTTTCTAACCCGGAACAAATGCTGGCTTCTCTGCTGGGTAACTTCTCTCTTCTTTGCTTCTTGGGAAGACTTGGTTTTGGTTTCCGTAGCCTCCAGTTTTCACTTGTTGATTATTCTTTCCTCAGTGTATCTTTGGACTTTTCTTATGTATTTGATTTTATTTATTCACTTACCTCATAGCTCCAGATCACCACTTGTCCCATGAAGTTAGCTGGATTAGTAGGATATTATATTTATGTGCCCAACACACACACAATTCATGTGTATGTGTGTGTGTGTGTGTGTGTGTTTGTGTGTGTGTGTTTTAAAGTGCCCATCATGGTGTTCAGGCAATGCCAGTTTTAAAACTTATTCATCAATATCAGAAGGAACTTATTTATTTCCAAATATGACACTAAAATGTCTACAGAGTATAAAAACTCTCATTATTCAAGAATGGACATTTCATGCCATATTAGTAACATTTTTGCTGCTTTGTCCAAATACCTGAAAAGAAGCAAATTAAAAAGTGTATATTGGTGCATGGTCAGAGGGAGTATGGTTCATCATGATGGGGAAGGCAGGGAGAAGGAAGCCCACGGTGCCAGGAGGAAACGGCTGGAACTCTTCTCACATTTCACAGTATTGAAAAGCAAGGAGGAGAGAGGAAGTGGACCAAGTTATAAATCTCAAGGCTGGCTCCTCAGTGACAACCTCCCTCCAACTAGACTCCACCTTCTAAAGGTTCTACAACATTCCCCAAAAGCACCACCATCTGGGACTGAATGTTTATACATATGAGCCTATTTGGGACCTTCACATGTGCCATGAGTTACCTCTTATTTATCATAGACCTTATACCATCAAAATGCCTAAACTGGGACCAGCAAGATCTCTCAGCAGGTAAAAGTGCCTGCAACCAAAGACTGATGACCCAAGTTGATCCCCAGAACTCACATAATGATGGAAGGAGAGAACCAACACCACAAAGTTGTCCTCTGACTATCGCACATGTGTCATGACAGTTTGCACTCATATATACAGATTATATAATCATCATCACAAGAAATGTCTGATCTGAGTAATATGACACTAAGGGCAGGTAAAAGGAATCTGGAGCTCAGAAACCTCTTCAGAGTCCAGTGACGAGTATCCATATCAGGACTCCACTGTGGCAGGATTTCTCAGTGATTGATGTGTTTGGTAAATGAATTTTTCCCTCTGAGTAGATTTTACTAGGGAGACTGTGTTTGAAGTGATGATTGGCCCACAGTACATTGTTGATCCTAGTAACTGCGCCATGTTGTGGAAGTTGCAAACAGTTCCCCCCAATCCTCCTTTTCCTAGAAGAAAGGAGTAAGACAGCAGTATCCTTCCTTTCTCTTCATCTTATCTTCAGATTTTTAGCTTTTTATTACTTATTTCATCATTTCTACAAAGCCAGAGGTGGCTTCAATTTTTATGCTTTAAATACTGATCACAATTGTAAAGGCCACTTTGGAACAGTTGGCTAAAATAGATCCTTGAATCAGCAGGTGCAGTTTATGACATTCTCGTTTGCTTTTCTCGGAGGAGTTCTCTGCACAGATTAGTGGAAAAAAAGAGCAAATTCTACACACATAATGAGTTCTGACACTGTGTGTTGGCTTTGTCAATGATCAGCCTTGTAACCTCAGATAACCCCTATAAACAAGGACTTGTTCACTTGTCAATTGCAAGGGGAATCTACAACCTTGTACTGTTGGAATAATACAAGTTCCAGTTACAGAACTTAACATATGATAGGTACTCGGAATGGTAGTTATTATTATCTGGAATTACCTGTTGTGTAAAACTTTTGCTTGCAAAATAAAATATTGTTAATCTTTGAATGGTGATCTTTTATTTTTTCTCAGTGTGTATTTCTTACTGAAGTTTTGTGCATTTCATACAATACATCTTAATCAGTTAGACCTCCTCTCCCATCTGTACCTCTATATCCCCCCCCACCAGATTTCATGCATTCTGTCATATATGTTAAGGCTTATCTAGCTACGCTTATACACCTAGATGTCTTTAGATGTGAGTCTTAATCAGTTAGACCTCCTCTCCCATCTGTACCTCTATATCCCTCCCACCAGATTTCATGCATTCTGTCATATATGTTAAGGCTTATCTAGCTATGCTTATACACCTAGATGTCTTTAGATGTGAATTCATCCACTAGAGTCTAGTCAGCCTATCTAGTGTCACTCCCTTTAAGAAGATCAACAGTTGCCAACAGCTCCTTGACTAGGGCTGGGGCCTGCTGTCCATTTCCCCAGTTCTATGCTGGGTTTTTGTCTGATTGAGTTTGCGTGGCTCTTGTGCATGCTGTTACCATTGTTGTAAGTTTATATGAGCAAGTTCCCAGAGGCCTAGAAGACTCTTTCCTATGGTCACACGCCAATCCTGGCTCTTACACGCTTTCTGCCCCCCTCCTATGCAATGGTCCCCGAGCCATGGGTAGAGATTCTTTTTTATTAATCCTTGGAAGATCATTAATGATCTCATAGCTTTTAAATATAGGCAATAAGTTCCTTCAGTCCTTAGCATATTTGGTTGACATCTTGTTAGCTTTCCTTGCTATAGGCTCTTCCTCCCTGGAAAATTCTCTTTGTTTGGTTTGAAAAGCACAGGAATACCCTGAGCTGTGATCACCTTCATTTGACCAACCCATCACCATATCCTAGGTCTTCAACAAGGAAAACTAAGGTGATTATTTTCAAAATGAGTAATGGGTAGGCTTTGGTGGGATCAGAAAATGTTCCCTCTCACATCTTCTCATCAATCTGGATATTTTCAACTTAGTGTATTGTCAATTGATAGAATGTAATCTACATGATTTTAACAATGTATTTTGGTGATTTTTTCATAATGATTAAGACTCCCCCCCATTTACCCCCAAATAATACCAGCCCACATGTATCATCAACCTATAGTTTAAAAATTGGATTTATGTATGTTGAGCCACAGTATTTGTATAGTGCAATCTTCTGGGAAGTAATATTTTCTCATTTTTCACAGAGGAGCAGTTTGACTTCATGATTAGCATTCTGAGATATGGAACCAGATAGACTGAGGTTGAATGCTGGTTTTACTGCTTATGACTGTGGGGGGGGGTTGCAATTTTTTTTTAATTTTTTGTGTAGTTCATACAGAACATCTTAATCATCTTTATACTGCCTTCCCCATTGACACCCTCTCAGAGCCCCCACACTGGAATTCAAGCATTCTGTCATTTGTGTTAAGGTCTATTGAGCCAAGTTAGTGTCCCCAGAAATCCCTCAATGCAAGTTCATCCACTGAGTTCTAGTTTAGCTTATCTAGAGTTCCTCCCTTTAAGAAGATCAGCTCTTCCTCAGCAGTAATCAGCTGCCAATAGTTCTTCAGGTAAAATTGGGGCCTGCTGCCCATTTACACAGTTATATGCTGGGTTTTTGTCTGCTTGAGTTTGCATGGGTCTTGTGCATGCTGACACCATTACTGTAGGTTGTTATGAGCGAGGTCCCAGGAGTCTGTAGGATGCTATTTCCATATGGTCACGCACCTTTTCCCTGCCTCTTACAACCTTTCCTCCTCTTCCACAATAGTCCCTGAACCTTGGGTGAATAGAGTTTAATATAGGAGTCCTGTCCAAGGACCCACACTCTACAGACTCTCATTCTCTACGCTTTGGCCATCTGTGTCCTTTTGTGTTCACATGGCCCAATATGACTGTATGTTTTTAATGTTCTCATCTATGAAATGGGCATAGTAACAGCTTTACCTAATAGGATTTTCATAAAAATTAAAACAGTTACATAGAATGTTTTCAAGTTGTTCCCAGCATAGAATGGCTAATTAATATATTATTGATTATTTTGCCTATTCTTACTAGACAATTTTTCCTATACCTCACATTTGTATATGTGCATTTCTATATGCAAATGAGAAGATATGATTTCCTTCTCCAAAATGACTTTATCCTGTGAATACTCTGGTCCACCATCCAAGCAGCATCTGAGCCAGAATCTTGGGCTCATCAGGATTCCCTCATCAGCACATGTACTAGTGCTTATGTCCTGTCTCCTGAATGTTTCCAGTGTGCCTTTTCTCATCCCCACTGACACCATCTTAGCTCAAAGTGCTGCTACTCTTTGGCTATTATGCCACTCTTGAAAATAACTTTATCTTTCAATCCCTTTCTTTTATGATTTCCAGAATTATAGCTCTAAAGCCATAATCTAAGCCTATTATTCTCTGGCCTGAATTCTTTCAACAGGATGCTAATGTCTTTGATCAAAGCCTAAAACCACTTCTTGGTTTTAAGGTCTTACTAGTTTAGCTGAATTCCACTTCTGCCTGTGAACTTGGTTGTCAAAGCTCCAGTACAAAGAATAACTTGATGCTCTTTGATTCAAGAATGTACTATAAACTCTTGTATTCTCTTGTCCTTTGAATATGGTCACTTTTACATGCGATGTTCCTGTCTTTGTCTCTTGTCTAGGTGGTTCGTTCATCCTTGTCCATTAGTATTTGGAATTATAATTTGTTCATCTATGAAAGATTCATTAATATTGACTACTGATTTAGAGACACTCCTAAATATTCCCACAGCATACAAATGAGCCCTTTGTAACAAATACAACATTGTGTAGTAGGTATGCTTATTAATTGTGGAACTAGACTGCTCGGTTTAAGTCTTGTCTCTATCATTTGATAGACTTAATAAAGCTTGGTAGAATTGGGGCAGTTTATAAACCTTTCTGTACCTCACCAAGATATCATTAGCACTTCTCTAGACTAGATAAAGGTTTCCAAAATTTTCCCTTCTCTTTAGCTACCTGTTTTTAGTCAACTTTGTCTGCTGTAATAAAAGTTCTATAAATTGGGGGAGGAGAGAGAGAGAGAGAGAGAGAGAGAGAGAGAGAGAGAACAACAGTAGGTAGGTAAGTGCCATCATGCACACGTGGTAGGTCAGAGGACAACCTCCAGTATGGGTCCTGTTCTTCTGCCTTGTTGAGACAGGCTCTCTGTTCTCTGCTGTATATACCAGGGTGACTGGCCCATAAGAAGTATCTAGGGATTCCCTTAGCTTCATCTCCCATCTTGTTGTATGAGTACTGTCATTACAGAAGCTCCCACTATACCTCCAGCTTTTATATTGGTTCATAAATTTGAACTCAGGTCCTCTTACATGCATAGCAAGCATTTTACACATTGAGTCATCTCCTCAGCCCCAAATGGGTGGCTTCTAAGCAATAGAAGTTTATTTAGCAGACTGAGAATTCCAACATTTAGGTAACAGCATACTCTGGTGAGTTATTTCTTAGTTCATCAATAGTACCACATGATAGAAGAAATGGACTAGCTCTTTAGTCTATTTTATAAGGACACTGATCCTATTCATTGTGGCTCTACCCTTATGATGCAAATAAGTAGTAATGGCCCTACATCCTACTTCTACCATATTTAGGTATAGAATTACAACATATAAATGGAGGGGCAAAAATATTAGTCCATGGAATACCCATTTTTCAATATGGCTTTTCAATTTGCCTTATCAAAATTAGGCTCACCACCCCTCCCAATTCCAAATTTGGAATGGTTTTGTGGCCAACGTGATGTAACAAAATGTGTTCCAAGAAGAGCCTTCAAAGTAAGACAGTAAGAAACTACTTTGTTTTGCTCTTCATGAGAACTCTGAAACTGTCATCAAATGAAGAAATAAAAGCAAGTATGATGGCTGATGAGGGAGACTGTAGTCTAGTTGTCCTCACTATTCAAACCACCTGCACAGCCTGTGAGAAGACTACATTATTGCCAGCTGACTGCAGATGTATAAGTGAGCCCAGCTGAGCACAGTCTAAATTGACAGACCACAGAAATGTAAGTTAAGTCATTGTTGTGTTAAACTACCAAATGGAGGAAGGGTTCTTTTATGGTAGTATTAGCTAACATACGTTCTTATGGAGTTGTGAGAATGAGGCAGCAGGTAACAGGTGCATAGTGAGCCTATGTAAGCCTTCACTCTTCCTGTTGTAAATTCTTATGTCCTGTTGTAGATTCACCTCGAGACCGCTGCTCTTGGAAGACAGACATCCTTCCCCTTATTATATTTTTCTATATAATACTTGGCTTGTTACATGTTGAATAAATGATTGGCAGATCTGGAAACTGCACTGATAAGTATAGGTCTTATAAGTGAAGAAATCAAGAATCAGAGATTAGCCAACATGCTCATGTGTTTACTCTTTATTTATGTATCAGTATGCTTCCTCTATATACTTTTATTTTACTAAAATTTAATCTTCTGCGAGCACCTAAGTAAATAATATAGAAGTTTATCTAGCACTGATGTTTTCCCAGTACAACAGTCTGCTTTCTTCAGCTCTTGTGCTTTTTTATCCATCCAGCTATTCCTATGAAGAAGAGATAAAAGGTCTTTCAAGCAATTTGTGTGTCGTTTCATTAAACATTGGTTATATTTCAAGAGGACTGTTCATGTACAGTACAGTGTTACTTCCATCTCCATTCCCTCTAGCACCACAGTAAACTATTCAACATAGGCGCTCATTCTGTACCACCTGCTCCTGTTTTCCATTGTCCTACATTGTCCTACTTTCATTTCTGTTGCTGTGATTAAAATATCTTGACAACTTTACAGAAGAAGGCATTTGTTCATCTTATAAGTCCAAGTTACCATCCATCAATATAGGGAAGTCAGGGCAGCAAGAACCTGAAGCAGTTCGTCCCATCACATCCACAGTCAAGAGCAGAGAGACAATGAATTGTGCATGCCTACTCCTCAGCCCGCTTTCTCTACTGTTACATCATCCAGGACCTAATTTAGGGAATAGTGCCACCCATAGTAGTCTAGTTCCTCCATATCAATAACTTAAGACAATCCCCACCTCTCAGAGGCAAAAGTAATCTAGACAAGCTCTCATCTTCTTAGGTGATTCTGAATTGTGTCAAGTTGGCAAAATTAACCATCACTCTCAATTAAGGATCTGGACTTTTGAAAACCTCATAGCACTAAGGTTTTGAAGGTCTGTCTCCTTTTTCCTTCCTTTTATTCATTTATTGACAGGTTGTTAACCAACACCTGAACTTCAATGTCAAGTTCTTCATTCATGCCGACAAGCGCATGTGCAGCAGTGTCACTATTCAGTTCTGACAGAATTTTCGAGCCTAGTTTGGTATTATCAAGGCTCAGAATGTGGTGAATTTTTCACCTAACTCTAATAAATAGGTTCTTGGTTTCCTTGAAACACTCTTAATTTATATAAAGAGCTTTACCTTTACTAATTCTCTTCAAGGCAAAATAAATCGAATCTTCTCAAAGTGCAAATCTAATGAAAAATCTTAAGCTTAGATAAGCAGAATGTTTAAATTATAATTTCCTTCATTCTTGAGAATTTCACACGTGTACTATAAAAGATGATTGTACCTACCCATTTCTTCCTCCAACTCTCCCTACAGCCCCTGCTCCACAAGCCCTCCTCCAAACCTCATCTGTGTTTTAATCTTTTATTTGCTAAGCCACTAAATCCAGTTAGTACTGCCCATGTGCACATAGTTGTAGGGCCGTAATGGGGGGGGGGGTCAGGGGAAACCTATCAGTGGCAATATCCTCAAAAAGAATGACTGTCTCACACAGCAGATATCAACTGCCAGTAGCTCCTCCTTAATGGTGGGGCCTGGAAATCATCTCTCTTCTATCTATGGCAGAATTTTGGCTGGTTTGATCTTATGCAGGGCTTCTCTAAGTAACCATAGATCCTTTGAATTCATGAGTTATCAGCAATTTAATGTAGTATTTTGAACCACACATATATAAATGTGCTCTTTTTCTTGTATAAATTTGATCACTTTGTGTCTAAAGTTTAAAAGAAAACACTAAGTGGCTTGAAATACTTTTCAACTATATCCAATTTTGCTTTAAAATGTTACTCTAGAAACCAATAGTTGCAATGAATGCATTTTGGACATTTTCATTCAAGCTACTAATAAATAAATTAGCAAATACTCCCCATTTTTCTTTTAGCCTTCATGCCGTTCAATGAGCAATTAAAGAAAATGCAAAGAAGAGATATAAAGTAATTTGGAATTTAATAAACCTATCTCCCAAATAGAACATGTGGCTCAAATATAGAACCTAGAGACATAGAATGTAGTAAAATCTTCTCAACACTAACTTTATTAATGACATTGAAGTCTCTGCAGAGCTCTCGGGCTGAAGTAAATCTCCACTCTGAAGCAAATCCCCTAATCAACTCTGCAGCCACATAGAGACTGAAGCCAGTGGATTTCCTCAAGTCCACAAGGCAGGAGGAACACAGTTCAATGGGATAATAACTTTACATTTTTAATATGGACTTATCCTGCAAGTCTAAGTTGTGAGCCAAGTCTGAAATTCAGTGCTTAGAGAATCACAGTTCATTTGGCAGTACTCCGGCTTATGTAAACTTGGCAAGACTTACAAAACCAAGTGCTGAAAGACGTCAGATGATGAAAGTTTGTGACCTGGTTGCATCCCATGTGCCTCATAAAAATTCAAGCGAGTCACTTCATCATCATGGGGGTTAGTTTATTCATCTGCAAAATGGGGCTCATAACATCTCACCTGTCTTTCTTTCAGAGCTGTAATGACCAACCGGTTATGCATCAGAATTAACCTTGCTGCCCTTCAGTTTCCTTCATTTTTGTCACATGACATGTGACATGAAACATAAAGCGAAACTTAAATTAGATTACTGATTTTAATACTGAAAAATCATGAATCACTAAGAAATTTGTAGTTACAATCATGTGGTCAAGGTTGTAGATGTTTGCTGCTTGAACCCCCATGAGGCAATAAACAGTTTCATCCATTTGAGCTGGAGATGACAAGGGGAAAAGGTAAAGTCTAGTGAATCAACTGTGATTTTTATACTGTTCCTAAATGAGCTCAAGGCACACAATGCGGGCCGTGTTGAGCAGTCCCCTCTCATGATTTCCTGTGTGTACCTAGAACAACCTAAGCATGTTGTTAAATGGAAATATTGATTGAGGAAGTCTGAGGCATCCCCCAATTTGGAATTCCTGACACGCTCCTAGGTGAGGATGAGGATACTGGATCACAGACTGTGCTTTCTTACCTCTGGTGTAGAGTTGTGATTTGTTCAAGTGTGGTGTGCTTGGGCAACCATATCAAAATCTCTTAGGCTATGTGGATTAAACAAAAGATGTTTCTTTTTTCCCAGTTCTGTAGGCTGCAAGTTCAAGGTCAAGGTGGCAATAGCCTTTTGCCTGTGGCAGGTGCTTAATCCTCACCTGGACTTTCATTTTTCTTTTTATAAGCCTACCATCCTAGCTAAACTATGGACTTTAGTAAACTATATTGTTGGATTATCAGTTGTAGATTATCACAAAGATAGCACACGAATGTAAGATGTTTTTGGAAAATAGGAAGGAAGGTTCTGTGGACAGAATCTTGTGCTCTTTTCTGTTCAATTTTCTTAAAAGTCTAAAAGTGCTCCAACAGATAAAATCTATTTCTTTAAGAGACATATTCTTTGATCTCTCCCTGAAACTCAGTGCATCTATCATGAATGCTGGAGCAAGGTGCCTTTAAACCAAGTGTGTACATGATTTTTATGTATGTGTAAGTCTGAGGACCATAGAACGTGATTGACAGCTCCAGGTTTTTCAGGCGATGAATGCAGGTTCAAATATCAGCTGCACCTTTATACACCTGGCTGATCTTGGACAACCTTAGATGAGTCTCTGTCTCATTTTTAAATTAGGGTAAAAGCCCTATGAAGAGGTTTTTCTTACTATGAAGTGATATAATGATAGAGTTGATAATACAATGCAGGGTGCATGGTAAGCACTCCATCAATATTAAATTCTATAAGTTTTACTATTAGTGTATAAGTCCTGGTGAGCAAAGGAGAAGTATGCTGAAGATAGGGGATTTTCAGAAATAACTAGTAATAATAGGCAATGAAAGTTCAGAACAATAATAAAGTAATCCTGGAGGCTTTGACAATAGTCCTTGGTCTTTAAATAGATTTCATTATCTTATTTGATCCTGACAATGACCTTGTAAAGCAGAAGTTCTCCTTTTCACAGGTGAAGAACTGAAGCTTAGAAGTGATCAGCAATGTGGGAAATGACAAAATTCACAGCATAGAAATCTTAGTCCAGGATGACAAGCCCATCAAGAAGTTTACAGGCTCTTTAGTCAGCCTACGGTGTCATTTTTAATGCCTGGGACTGAGGTCTAGGGTGACCCTGGCTTGCCCAGTACATTCCCTTATTGGCTCTTCAGGTATAAGAAAGATTTCATTCTGATTCTAATCCCATGGTGATCACTACTGCTATAAAACAGGCAACAAAGGTTATCTTGAAATGCCTTAATTTCTTTATTCATTAAATAGGGATAAAAGCAGCTTATCTCATAGTGTTTTGTAAAGATTAAATGAAATAATGTTTATAAAATCTGAGATTAATGGCTCACACATGTTCACTTACTATTAAAAATAGTTTATATTTATTATTTTTATTTTGTTTTATGTGTATCGGTGTATTACCTACATGCATGTAAGGGTACCCATATTGTGCAATGCCAGTGGAGGTCAGAAGAGGGCGTTGGATCCCTTGTAACTAGAGCTACAGACAGCTGCCATGTGGGTGCAGGGAATTGAACCCAGGTCCTCTGCAAGAGCAGCCGGTGTTCTTAACTGCTGAGCCATCTCTCTAGTCCCACATTCACTGTTTTTTGTATAGGGTTTTTATAGGACCCCTAAAGAGATCATGGACCAGACAGCCACACATGCAACATGAAGAGTAATCTGGAGTTACTCGTAAAACAGGAATCTTTCTATACATGCTCTGTTTGGAAGATAAGCCATGATGGCTGCAGCTTCAGAGAATGAACCTTCCTATCCCTAAAGAGCACATAAAAGGTGTACTAGGCCAGCCAGTGCCACCCTAGACCTTCAGTCCCAAGTATTAAAAATGACAGCAAAAGTGACAGCCAAAGAGACATTTTCCCTGTATTATTTGCCAGAGATCAGGATCCACATAAAAAGGTCAGACATGAATTTTATAGTGGCCAAGGTCCCACAGAGGTATTTCAGAAACTTAATATATTACAAACTTCCACACTGTAGTGTCCACTTCACAGAATTGTGCTGCCTTCTTTACAGCTAGGTCAGGGATCCTCATGCAGGAGGACCCATGTGGCCAGACACTTACTGGACTGGCCTTGGGAAGTGGGCTGGCAGAACAAAATACTCTGCAGATTTTGTAGATGCTGAAGTAATTGTGAATTGCTTGGCACATAAATATGTAAGATTGGGTTATCCTGTCTTAAAATATAGTGAATATTTTTTTTCTTCTTTGAGTTAATCATGATACAATGTGGTGGTGATGATAATGGTGATGGTAAGAGCTAACCATCACTACAGCATCTCTTTCTGAATTCTTATTATATGTCAGGAATTATTCCAAATACTTTATATATGCTATCTCTTAATATTTTCCAACAGTTCACTGAGGCAAGCACTACTGTTCTCTGCGTTTTAGAGGGAGACTCCTAAGAGAAGTTAATCATGTTGGACACACCCCTAGTTAAACTACATCTTAGCCTGCTGGGACAAAACTCACACATGAAAGTAGTTTTAGGAGGCATTAGAGACAAAATGACCGGTTTACAATAGCACAGGTGTTGGTGATCATCTACAGAGTGAGAGTTGTGGTCATTTCAGGAGGAATTGCTAGTTGGAAGCTTGCTATGAGATGATTAGTGGTGGAGGTGCCACATGACACACAGTCAGCTGGTTGAAT
This sequence comes from Nannospalax galili, assembly GCF_000622305.1. Taxonomy (NCBI): domain Eukaryota; kingdom Metazoa; phylum Chordata; class Mammalia; order Rodentia; family Spalacidae; genus Nannospalax; species Nannospalax galili. The sequence goes on along the minus strand of NW_008341810.1, from coordinate 389,845 downwards.
CAGCCAGGATGGACAGAGAGGAGGCTTGTTATGAGGAGGTGTCAAGTGCAGAGCCTACACTGCCTGGGAAAGTATATAGTTGATTTGATAAATATATTGACTGCCCATGATCTAATCCTCTGACCATTTCTCTGACCCCTCCTCATTGCTCCCAAACATGCCATCCTAACTTCTGCTCTTGTTCCCTGTCCTGAAGTTGTATTTTTCTTTATATCTAGTGGTTTTCTTAAATCACAACAAACTAATAAAGTGGATTTCATTCAACAGCTCATGTAAATAGTTTGTAACAAGCCACATGGTTTGTAATTAGTGTAATTAGTGAAAGTAGGGATGGAACAGAGGCAATGAGAGTGTCAACCTTTGCCTCCTTAACCATGAACTGAACTTGGAGAGTGAAAAGCATTACAAAAACGTACATCCATGCTGTAAGGGGTGCCAGTGAGTCACTTATGGGACCAGCGGTAAACAAAGGGCAATTGAGACCTACCTTGAGAAAGGGGCAAAAGTTCACCTGTTGAAAATGTGCATAGCCAGGTGGCCCCAGGACGAAAGAATTGCTTCCAAAACCTTTAGAAATTAATTCCACCCGTGTCAAAGCCAATTGGCCATGCAGCTGAGAGTGGGAACAAATGTTAATTTGCTTTGCCCACAGAACTGGTCAACTTGACCTTGCTTTTCGAAAAGAGGGATCATACACCTAAATCCTGGGGCCAGAGAAGTCTGCATTTTAACAACCAGCTCTCCAACTGTAACCATGGCCACAAGTGGTTTATCGGCTTATCTTTGTCTTCCTGGTCATTGCTGGTCTTGGTTTGCTTGGGAAGACAAGCTGGTAATGAATGCCCCTGGGAACTCAGCCATGCCTTGGAACTGAACTGCTAAGGAGCCCTCCAGCCAAAACTTGCTCAGAGGAAGGAGCTTGTCTGAAATGCACCCCAGTGTACTTGCTGCTCTGTGCAAAGTGGCCTTGTTCATCTTGCCCCTGTCTACATGCAGAAATTCCCAACCTCTCTCCATGTCGCATGACTGAGTTGAGCCTCACTTTGGCCTTAGCATCTGAGCATGGATATAAAGTCATCAAGTAGATTTCAATGGTAATGTTTTTCACATCCACCAATTATTAAGGGGCAAATTTTTATGCTTTGAAGAATTTTTTTTTTTTTTTTTTTTTTTTTTTTTAACCAAGGTACATTGAGCCTCTGCTGACAGCCCAAGGCCAGGTTCTGCAGTCAGCCAAAAGGGGTCCCCACGGACCCGTAGATAACCCACTGGCAAGTCTTAGAAGGTGCCCTGCTCAGCCTTAAGTAGCTTCTGGTGGGGTCTCATCTGGGTGCATCTGCTCTGTCACCTGAATCGCCAAGACAGCCTCCTCCACTTTCTCCTCCGGTGACTTGGCAGCAGGTGGCCGAGGAGGCGCCAGGGGTGGAGGACGCCTCGCACTGTCTGGCTGTACAGCACCCCGACTTTGCAGGCGCGTGTGTCCGGGCCGCCCCCATCGCCCTGCACTGCCCTGCCACCCAGCGCGGCGCAGCGCCCCCGGCGCCCCCCGCCGGCCTCCGCCTGCACCTGCAGCGGGCTCCGCGCTCCCTGCCCGCCGCCGCCACCGCCGCCTTCCGCTCCCCGCGCCAGTCGCCCAGGACAGAGCGGCGGTGCGCTCTGGTGCCAGATCCAAAGCCGGACGCCTCTGGGCCAGCGGACTCCTGATTGTCTCTCCTGCAGCCATCGTCCCCAAAGATGAACGTCAGGAGGGTGGAAAGCATCTCGGCTCAGCTGGAGGAGGCGAGCTCCACAGGCGGTAGGATGCGGTGGACACGCGAGCTGGCGCCCCGCTGGCACCCTCCTTTCCTCTGAGCTGAGACCGGGTGCCCCTTTCCAGGGGTGGTGGGGGGGGAACAGAACGCATGTTACCCTCTCTGCATGTGTGTGTGAGAGAGAAGACCTAGCGGAACTGGGAAAGGGAGGTGGGAGTGGGGGCATTGGGAGCCAAGGAGTGGGGGGCGCATGGTAAGACCTAGGAGAGGAAGAGAAGATGCTTGAAGTGTATTTGAAACTCGCTGGTGGCAGGGTCCGCCGCGATCCTGTGCGTACTTTTTGCCTTCCCTGAAAAATTCTGAGATTGTGTATGTGCCTTTCAGCGGCACCCTCTCCTCCCCTCACAGCTGGGAAAACAGCCGGAATGGTGTTGATTCTCCTCCTTCACTTTTCCTTGATATTCCCAAACATTTTTTCGCTCAAACTCTATTTTGGTTCCCTGGTAATGTACAGGTGGAATCTTGCTAATGTCACAGTCTTCTGTAGGCGCGTATCTCCTGTTTTATTGCTACCTTCAATTTAGTGTGGTCAGAGAAAATGGTCCTCAATAACACTTGGAAATAATTTATATACAGAACAGCCTTGGAGAGGTACTGAGCACTGGGCAGAGAACATGCCTTTTAGGGAACCGTGCACTCTCAGAAGGGACAGGAGCTGTTCTCTGAGTTTAGGGGGACTTGAGCAAAATAGGGGCTATGTCCTCCCACAGAGCACTTATATGGTTTTACCTATGATTTAGGTGGCTTTGATGTGCACAGATATTTTTAGAGGACCCTAAATAGTATCAGGGTGATTGAGGAAACCATGAGAGTTTTGAACATTATGTAAGCTAGGGGGTCATGCGTGGTTACAGTGTCATTTGGCTTTAGAGGGTAAAAAAAAAACCCGTGACTTTGAGGACTGTAAGTTTGCAAGGAAGTGGATTTTTATGCATTCTACATGTTCACTACTCAGGGAAATGGAGCCACCTGAACAAGTCTGTCACTCAGAAATATATGGGCACAAGAAATGGACACTCACCTGCTTCCCTTCCCTGCCATAGTAGAGTCTTGTAACTGAGAGGACACCAGCCTCATTGGAGTGTGAAATTTTAAAGTCTTGTATAGGCTGTTAAAAAAATGAAATAATAAATAATTTGACCATTACCATTGAAGCCCCAAATTTTACCCCTCAGGGCACTGGCTGCCTATTCATAATAGATATTGTGCCTGGGATATATCTATGGATGATGCTCATAATACTTTTAAGAGACTGAGATTTCTTTTTTGTCAGAATGATACTTATATGAAGAGGGCTGAATAGTTCCTGGTCATAAGTTGAGAACATAGGGTCTCTGTCTTTGTTGTTATTCCCCTTATGAATGAGGTAGAAAACATTGCTTTTTAGGAAGCTTTAAGCTCAAGACTAAAGGGGCTGGTATGAACTCAGAGTTGGGGCAGGCTGGGGGGACTTATTGATTGGTGGTGGCTTATTATTGGTTGGTGGCTTATTCAGTAATAACAGCTCTTTGCCTGGGTCTGATTTTTATTCAGTCAGATGAGGATTGAGTTCACATGTCTATGCCCTCTCCAGTGCCATGGGTGACCAGAATCATTATAAGTGGGAAACACAGATGAAATCACATTTAAGGGATATGATACAATTAAAATTTTAAGAATGGCAAAAAGTCAATAGCTTCAACATGTGACAGTTTCTTCAATAACACAAAAATGCTGATTATATCTTGACGAAGATGAGAATGAAAGTGAAGTTTCTCAGGTAGAATGGGTTTGACACTTGTCTCTAGTTATATGCACAAGGTCTTAGTTAATTGACACATGATAAGACCAATGAAAAAATAGTCCAGAGCATTCCTTTTATTATGGTTGGGTTGATACTGTTTTGAAGGTATTAGAGGTTACCCTGATATATGTAATACAGGAATAACAGAGTTTTCAACAAACATATGATTTAGAATTTAGGTTATTCGTGCTCAGTTTGTAGTCTTTCCTCATAAGAGATTTTTTAAAAAAAGAGACAGATTATCAATTTTAAAGCTGTTGTTCAGTTCTTGTTTTAAAACAATAGCCCCTGACCTCTTTTTCCCTTTTCAATAAGTGGCACATGATAACCTTCACCTGAATGTACACCCCTTCACTAGCCTACTATAAAATGATTCAGTCAGGTTCAATAAAATGTAATGAAATGAGATATCTAGGAAGAAGACACAGAAATTGGGAATTGGAGAAGTGTGTGTGTGTGTTTGTGTTTATGACTTTAGAGTCAGACGACCGTGAAAAAATGGTCTGCTTCGAGGCACAGAGGACACTCCCCCATGAAGTGGGATATAGAGGGGACATCATAAATGATAGAAGAGTCAAAATATGTTGCTAAAATGTTCATCTCTTACTCTTCAATGACAAAAAGTATTTATTGGGCATGCGTGTACCACCTTCTGGGTCAGTACAGTTGATAATGTTACTGCTACAAAGAATAGAACATGTATCATGTAGGGAGTACTATGCTTAGGCTTACTCTGCTTCTCATCAGATTTCTGTATAATTCAATGATTGTTTACACGTTTTTGATCCCTTGTCTATCTCATTTCACTATCCTGTTATAAAATCAAACATAACTCTACCACCAGTGAGGACACACCACACACACACACACACACACACACATGTTCACACATATACACAGTGTGAGAGAGAGGGCGTGGGAGTGAGATACACACACACACAGAGAGAGAGAGAGAGAGAGATAGAGAGAGAGAGAGAGAATCACAATTCAAACATGTATTTAAAAGAGAATCAGAAAGAAGTTCAGAGGAAAAGAACCTACAAAATTATTCATTGGTGTCCTTCATTTGTTTCGTCTAATTTAGGGATGGCAGATTTATGTGATATAATCTACAAGTACAAGTGGGAAGGAAAACACGTTTCAATAGTAGTGTGAAAAAATCTCTTGAATTGTTATTGTCATTTGACGGATGTATTGTGTCTTCAGCGTAAGTTTTGGGTCTATTAAGGAGCAAGAAAAGTCATATTAGCAATCTTCCATGAGTAATAGTGAAAAATCCATTCATTATGAACACAAAGTTTTCTTTTGATATAGAAATTATTCTACTTATGTCACTAGATGAAGGGGAGTATTAGATAACATGAATCACTAAAATGTGGAGATGCTCCTTTCTTATCATTTTGCATCCTACTTTTTTCTGGTCAGTGATTATGCCCTCATTCATAAAATAAGGCTGTAGACATTTTGGAATTTAATGAGCCATGCAAGATTGTATAAGATTGCATGTAAGATTTCTGCACAATTTTAGAGCAGATAGTGATTGATTTTTTTAGCATGTATTTTGGGGCCTAAAAATACGTGATCTGTCTTATTTTTTTGTCATTTTGTTTTCCTTGTCAGTGATTTTATAGAACTTGTGGATAGTATTGCTTTTCAATATTTCATAGAAGACTGTGTTTATTTACCTAATAGCTTTCCCCTTTAGGGACTAGTCTAAACAGATTAGTGTGTGTGTGTGTGTGTGTGTGTGTGTGTGAGAGAGAGAGAGAGAGTAGAGAGACAGAGAGAGAGGAAAATAAAAGGAAAAGGGGTGACGATATGAGTGTTTTATTGGTTCAATGAACATTTACCCATCATCAGAAATGTTTTAAGATTATGTGACTGAACTGTTTACTGCAAATTTATTCACCCCTGAGCACTGAATCACTCATGTATTTTTCAGACTGGCTCATTTGGTTAAAGGTCCTAATGCCTTTTGTCAGGTCCTCCTGAACTCGTATGGTTCTTTGTCGGTCCCCAGTACTCCTCAGATGGTCTTTGGGAGAGCTAAGCAATTGATTCCTGGCTACTACTTCATTCCCTGGTATCTAGTATGAGATCTCACATGTACTATTTGCTCAACAACAGAAAACAAATGCATTCTTCTCCCTAGGCCTCCATGGAACTGGATTATTCTGCTCCCTCTCAAATCCCTCATATCTCTTTTTGACCCCCTTTCCTTTGTGCATTCTGTACAACTTTCACTGAGTTCTGTTTGAATTATCTTTTCTCTGTGTATGCTCCTTCTAATCAAATGGTTACTTTAATTTTTAGTATGATGTGCAAATCTCTTCAGTGTATAGTCTAGCCTGATGCTCCTCTGAAGTGCTAGACAGGCATTTTCATTACCTGCTTTAAAGACCCATCAGCAAGTTGTAGTAGCGGAGTGAAATAAGTGCATTAGAAAAGACATATTCTCTCCTTTGGGAACAAGTTATTGTTCAAACTTCACAAATGGTGGCACTACTTTTTGAGATACATAGTTTATACATGAAAGAAGCAGTCTCCATGGCACATCCATCCCCACATTGAATAGTAAACACCAATCAGTGTTTATTCCCTCCTGTTTTTTATGTCTCTCTCTTCCACTCGGTTTCCTGTCTATGACTCAATCGTGGGCCCTTAGCATCATTTCCAGACCACTGTGGTTACATCGTATTTTACTCCCATATCCCTCCCCAAAACCAACTTTGTTTACTAAGATACTGCAAGAAATATTTTATGCTTTCTTCAGTTTTACTTTTAGAACTGAAGATATGATTGTTTAATGTTAATATTAAAGACACCCACTATAAGGTGAACACCTTCCATCTCCACATTGTCTTCCATAGGTCTTTGGGTCTTGCATAGATCTGCTAGGTCTTTGCTTTGGTACAACTGGACAGGAATTTCCCTAGTCCCTGAACGTACCTTGTGTTTTATCACCCCTTAGCATTAATGTCCTGCCCCAGCAATGCTCAGTGACTGTGTAAATCTTCTCAGACCCACCTGAAATAGTGACCTCCTCTTGCAACTCTGCCACCCTGTTCCTGTCCCTCCACAAAGAATTGCTCTTTTACTTTGCTTACATAACTTTTATTTTTGACCAGAATCTGAACAAAACAGAGTAAACTGGGAATTTTATATCATTTGTAGCTATTAAAGTTCCTCATTGACATTTACCCTAGGTGAGTTACTCAGTTTTATTCTCCTGTAAATACTTATATTTACTTCACAAACTGGTAAATGCCTGAAAGATAGTTATTAAAATGTTGCCCTTTGGTAGACATATAAAAGACCTTGGATTACAATTTACGGCTGATTGCTTGTTAAGCCATATTTGGGGGGTGCCATTCTTTTGAGTCTCCTGTCTTCTCCATTCAGCAGATCAGGTCTCTTGAGTTTGGGAATATCGCCACAAGGCCATGCTTCTCTGAGCTGTGTGTGTTCTTACATCTGTACTGTTATGAATAGGGGAATCCACATTATTTTTGAAAAAGGCATTAGTCAGTGCTTGGCATTCTCTGGGTATTTGCAGCAATGATCAACATTGTCTTTGGATATTGTTATTGTGACTCTCACTCATCCTTGATATCCTATCACTTCTGAGGTCAGTAGTCCAATGGACACTCAGAGAGAAGTTATCAGTCTCCAATTCCTTTCCCAAACACCCCAAATTAATAATTAAGACAGTGCAAAATAAGTTGTGTGCCTCTGAAAGGTGACTGTGACTGTCTAACTTTGTCTTAGAGTCTGTCCCTTTCCAGCACTTCAAAACTCATTGTCTATATATCTACACAGCCAGAGCTCCCACTGTTATTGTTGTCTTCATCATTTAGCTGATCCTATGACAAATTCTCCCATTGTGGCTGTAGCCTTAGAAAAGTAACAGAGAAGTCAAAACACTGAGACCTCATTTGTTTTACGTACGCCTATTTCTTTAGTTCATTTTCTTTCATATCAGTCTTCAGAGGGAGAATAGAGCTGTGTAAAGGTAGGGGAAGAAGGAGGGAATTGAGGACTGTGGCAAGGCCAAAAAGGTATAAAGTTCATTCCTTAACCCTGGTGTCTGTGGCTGTCTGCCTTCTTCCCAAGCCTCCTTCCATGGCTGCTCTGTATTCAAATGTATGCACAGTATTGGAGAATTTAAAAAGGAGAAACTAAGTGTTTAAATATAAAAGTTTCTATACACTCTGACATTATAAAGAACCATTTAAACAGTGTTGTGCATAACAGAATGTTCTGTATTGTGCACTGGGCCATAGTGCCCATGGTGAGGGCTGATTTTACTACCTGGGTGAGTACAGCCAGTGTGGCTGAATAGCTGGCCCTTAAGAAATAGGGCATCACTTTAAACCCCTACTGGATAGATTATTGATTTTTAGGAAGTCAATCCCCTGTATATTCCATCTATTCATTTATTTATTCAAAAAGAAACAGTCAAAATATTTTATGAAAACTGTAACCTTTGGGTTACCTGAAATTTTAAATGGCCTAAGGAAATGTTTCTTCTTGTATTTAGGTGAAATCTGTTCATGAATAGTGAATAAAGGTCTTTAGCGAATTAGAACCGGAATTTTTTTATAGATCTTTAACAAAGTTTTGGAGGAAAATAGACATTCATCTTCACATGTCAACATGTGTTAATATTTTGAAATATCTTTGAGTGAGGCAGCTTATTTAAGAAATAACATTACTGAAACCCAAATTAAATCAAAATAAAATATGACTAATATAATTACTACTGTAGTTTGGCGACTACTCATTATACTGTATAGAAGACATGTCTTCTATATAGGACTGTATGTAAATTATGTTGTGGATGCCAAGGTGTCCCTAAGAATGTCCCCCAAATTTGTATTTGATAAGTGCCTGTTAAGTGACCTCCATGAACTTAACAGTGACACTGTGTAAATATAGCACACGCAGCTACTAAACCTCGCTATTCTTCAGAATGGACTTTCTTCCAGAGACTTTAATATTAGGGCCTACAATTTTATATTTTAATGAATTTTTATTACTTTAACATGAGAAATTATTTAAAAAGTGTTCTACCCCAGAACAAAATTTTTTCATCGAAATTTTGTGATTTTCATATAATTTGATGGTATTTAGAGCCCATCCCCTCCCCCATCTCACCTTATTGCCCCCACCCAATTTGATGTAGTTTATTGTATGTATAACAACACTTACAGAGTCTAATTTGTGTCTACAAATGATAGTCAGTGTGGTTCTATTCACTGGAGGCTGGGTAACCAACCAAGAGACCCATACATGAAAGCAAAACTCTCCGCCCCTCCCAGCAGCCTCTGTGCCACAATTTCCTTAGGTGGAGTTGGAGTTTCTTACCTACTTTCTAATGTGTATGCTGAGATTTTTCTGCTTTGAACGTGCATCAGACTTCTGTATGCTGTCACCATTGCTGTGAGTTCATATGAGTAACAGACCAGATGTCTAGAAAATGCTGTTTCCTTATGGTCATCTACCACCTCTGACTCTTACAATCTTTCCACCCACTCTTTTGCAATGATCCCTGAGCCTTGGAGCAGAAGTCTGACCTGATGTTCACATCAGGCTTAGAAACCTGAGGCTAGACATGTCAACAAGGACACAAGGGAGAACCTAATACTAGTTTTCTACTAGTTTTCATATTAAACTGACTCTTAATGACTTATTGATATATCCATAGATTAATACATCTCTTAATCCTCATCAGAGAATTTTCCTTATGCAACAGATAGTGATTAACACAGAAACCCCCCAACTGGCCAATATACAGTGAACAAGAGTCTGCAGAGCACATATTCCTGAATAGAACACCTCTACCCCACAACTTTATCCTTCTTTTGGATATAGAAAATACTGAAGAAGTATGTGGAATGAGTAAGTTCCCCAGATCATGGTTATCCACAAAGGTAAACCTGTACATTGTACTTGATTTCATTCTGCTGTGGGCCAAAGTGATGTTCAGGTCTTTGTCCTGATTCTGTAGAGAATTTAAAAACATGATACTGTAGAAATAACACATAGGCATTCTTAAAATAGCCCTGCCAGATACAGTCCTAAGAATAAACAAGTTTAGTTAGGAGAGCAGTCTGATTTAGAGAAATTTTGATTTAATTTAGAATATTGCAAACAGATGAAATAGCCATTGAAGGTAATGCACTCCTCTTTTTCAGATATTTCTCTGTATACAATGGTGGTGGTGATATCAAGTGGGACTTTCCCAGGGTCCTGTGATGACAAAAAGAGATTCCTTAAATATTTATAAATAAGCTACTTGGTTTTCAGATTATAAGACATACTCTATCTTCAGGGAGCCTACTGTTTATTCAAGAGATGCTTAATGAATATGTATTAGGTATATAAATTGGAGTAGGGGAAGAAATGACTAAGCATGTATCTTTTAAAATATCTTTTCTCATGTTAGAGTTGAGAATAAAGTGAGTACATAGTGAGTACATGTTTAAAAGCGAGGCAACTTCCTGTTGGTAGAAGTACCATTCCTTTCCAAGTGGAAGCACACAGTGATATTAAACTTGACCTGTTTCTGTTTGGGGTCTTTCAGAATAAAGTTAGAAGAAGAACTGGGCTGAAAATTCTATGTTCTGTTGTCCAGTCTCTTCTTTCCTTTCTATCCATTTTTAACATAATTTTTGTCTACCACTTCATGACATTACCATACTATGCCATTTTAAAGATGTTTAAAATCTGCAGTGCAGGTGGTATATGAAGAGACAGTTCTTTCCATAAAACCAGTATGTTTGGAAGCTTGGAGAGTCCTAAGTTCTGTTTAAAGAAACTGATAAAGAAATTGAAAGTGCTCAGTTCTCTTCCTGCTAGTTCAATGTTTCAGTGAGAGCAGAGTCATTTCAAACCAGTATAGGAATTCCTAAATTAGGTAGAGTATCACTCAAGTTTTAAATCTAATTTTGTAGAATCAATCATAAGGATGTTATTATACCTTGCCTAATTCTGCAAGTGCTCGTGAAAATAGACTTGGGTTAAACTTCTGTCATATCTTTTCCAAGAATTCTTAAAACACTTTTCCCCTTTCACTTCCACAAACTCCCTCTGCTTTGAGGCCAGTTAGCCTCTTCTTGCTTTGAAGCACAGTATTACTGCACTGTTAGACATTCCCTTTCTGCTCAGTCCTGTTTTGTCCTAATGTCCTGATAAAGCTATGATCTCTGAGATGACTCGGGTCTGAAACACAGGTGCGTTTTCTTAACTTGAGGGCTGTAAGGAGGAAGATCTTCTTGGGAGGCAAATATGAAGTGAAGATAATTCAGCTAAACTTTAAGGTGGGAAATAGTAAACACTATCACTTCTGATCTAACTGAAGTACATAGTTTAGTGCTAATCCTGCAACGTCTCCTAGTTAAACTCATAAATGTAGCTTTCAAATGAAAATTAGTCATCCAAAACCCAATACTTTCAGAATCACGGTTCATTTTTCTGAATAAACACTAATAATGAAAAATATACAAACACTACACTGAGAAGATTGAACTGTAGAAATAAATTATTAGAAATATTGCCATTCTAAACCCAGTTCCATTTATTACTGAATCTCTGAGTAAGAGGTTGTGGTTTTTCATAAACATCATTAGAATAGAATTTCACGTCTCAACAGTGACAGTTATAACTTCAGCCTTAGGCAGTTTCTGTTCTGGTGGTTTTAGGAATATTTTTGAGGATGTTTTCAATAATCATTCACTTACACCACATTTATCAATCATGTATTACATAAGAGACTTTATGCTAGTAAATATTGGAGACCAGATAAAGGCTCTGTAATAATTTAGGATATAGAATTAAAGTTTGAAATCATCTCCTCGATCCACTCCCAAATTCTATATTGCTTACCTTATGTGCTAATTTACAGAAAACATGTTAGTTTACTTATCCTCACACATAGCACTAAGCAAATCTTATGTAGAGCAGCAACAATAACCCATAGACTTTCATTATTACTCCCCTATATAAGTGGGGACCTCCCCAAATGTATGTCACTTTATTTTCATGAAACATGCTGGACTACTTTTGCTTTTTATCACGCAAAGTGCTAGAAGGCAGAGATGAAAATCCCGAACTTACTTTTGGAGGTAGACATGCGCAGTAGAAACTGGAACATGGAAAGCCCAGGATAGCTCTATGCAGAGTACTTTTGAAACAGCTCTGAGTCACATCCTGCAGGCTACACAGGATTAAAGAAAGATACCCAGATTAGATGGGCTTAGAGGAGGAGACTGAGATTTTCAGAGTAAAATGGCAGGTAACATCTATGATGTTTTAGTTATGAAAAGTTGTTGGGCTTAGGTCGGGCTAAGAAGTCAGGGTGATATAATCAGACTACAGATTCTTTGTGATGCAATGAAGTTTTGGGACTAAAGGGAACACTGAAATGGGAAGTTGGGGAATATTGCGGTAGCCTGTGCATGAAAGTGCAGAGGACCTGCTGGTGAATTTTAATTTCAATTTCAAACAGAGGATAGAAATATTTCCACACTGGTAAGATAATACAGTGATGTGGCAAATAGGTGGGGAGCAGGTAAGGGTGGGGAGCAGGCAAAGAACCCTGCTGTGACAGTAAATGCTGGTGGGACATTTTGAAGGACAGAGTAAATCATCGATCTTGGAGTGAAGGATAAACACACATGAGATAAACAAGACAAGATCAACAGGATTTGTGAATGTTCAAATGGTAAGTTGTGACTGAGATCAACAACAAAAGAAGATTCTGGAATAATTTTCTAGTTTTCTGGCTTGAGTAAATGAGGGGTGATCTAAAATTGGGAAAAACAGAGGGATGTTTATTTGAAAGAAAAGGAGACTGATTAGATCTATAAAACTCCAGGCCTTCTGGAATATCGAAGCAGAAAAGATGTCCAGTAGGAACAGGGCTATTTGGGCTGGAACAATAGACTGAGCTTTCATTCTGTGGACAGTAGGGAGCCAGCTGAATTTCACAGTGACGAAATGTGGAACAATTTTGCATAGCTGGGTTAGATGCATCATTGACTAATGTCATTAGGTATCTGCTGCATTAGTGCAGGCAAAAGAAAACAAATGACTGAACCAGGGTAAAGGCAGAGGGAACGGATAAGTGGATTGGCTGGCGAGAAGGAAGATAGGGAGTTGCTGATCTGTGTACTGTCTGGTGGTATGATGAGAAGCAAGGACCACAGAAAAGGAGCATAATTTAAAGGGAAAAAACCCTGTGCTCATTTTTAGGAATATTGATTTTGAGGTACTGGGAACATATCCATACCAAACTCACCAAGTTAGAAATGTAGAGTTCAAAGTTATTTCATTCCATAGAAGCTCGCAGGTATTGTATATCCAGGTGAACATTAGGAAAACAGAGATGAGTGAGATACAGTCCAGCTCCTAATACTCTGGGCATCAAACAAAACTAGGGGCCCAGATTTGATAACCACTTAAATAGAGATAATTAACACAGCAGTTATGAAGCTGAATGTGAGATAGAATTGAGAGTCAGAACTGTGGAGAATCGGGGCAGAAGCTGGATGTGAAAGCAGGGGAATATTTTAGAGCTTGGGAAGATAAAAATGTGTAATGGAGGTCAGTGCCTAGCACATAGAAGGTCCATGCCTGTTGACCCAGGGGGAAAAAGGAGTTTGAAAAATCCAGTTCTACTTACTATAAAGAGCCACTCCAGGGCTATGGAGGAAGCATAGTGGCTAAGGGTAGGACTCTTGGAGTCAGAGCTGCAGCTCACATATCCTGGCTGCTGCTGTGTGGAGCTGTAATGCTTACAGAGCTTTATTTCTTTGTGTGTGGTAGATTGTCCCATGTGCTCTGTTAGGTCTTCCTTAAAGTGTTACTTCTCTGATGATGTCATTCAGTATAACAACCCATTCTGCACCTCTTTAGTCCCTCACACTTGTACTGTACTTCATAGCCTTTATATGCCCTTAAAAGAGAAACACATTTTCAAAAGCCTACATACTATGATACTAGTATACTTGATTTTTTTAATAAATATTTTTTAACTGTATTTTTTTGTTAAAAGATACACAGATGTGTGTTGAGCTGTAAATCAGTGAAGGGAGCCTATACTGCCAGGGTATATGTGTATTAACTGAACTAATGTATGTAAAACACTCAACACAGTGCTCCACAAACAATTATATCTGACAAATGTCAATCTATGGTGTTCATTTCTGTAATTATTTGGAATGAGGAAAATTTATTTAATCATGCAAACAGAAGTCAGGAGTGGCAAGATGGGGAACAGCAGGGTACAAAGGGTTTAGTTGTAAGGAAGAGATGCTTGCTCCCTGGAAGGGCTATATCAAGCAATCCTGAGGAAGACTCCTTTTGTCCTCATACAAGGAAACACTATAGAATAGTGGATCTTTAGGAGATTAGGTTACCAAGGCTGTCCAGGCCTTAGATAACGGTTAGTTACAGAAACACACGAGTGGAGATTCCTAGTGGTTATGACTGGTATTTGTAACTGGTGGATGCTGGAGTAAGTGAGGAGAGAGATCAAAATGTGACAGAGTCAAGGATGTGTGCCCGAATTGTCTCTATCTTCAACATGATGACTCAGTTAAAGTCTCAGTCTATGGTGATGGGAAGATGCCATCCCATCCCACAGGAAAGTGCATAATGTGTGTGTGTGTGTGTGTATGTGTGTGTGTGTGTGTGGTGTCTGCGCATACCTGTGTTCACATGTGCATGTACATATTGAATTAAATATTTCATTTAGAGATTGTAGAAAGGTACCTAATAAGAGAAGTGGCCAGACAATTTTGAATATCCTTTATAAGTAAATTGAGGCTCAAAGGCATAAGAACCTTGTCCAGTGATACACAGTTAGTGATTGAGAGATCAGGGATATTAACAAAGGCAATAATGTCAAAGGTGTTCTGAATCAGTTGTTGGTTCTGTATTCTTTATTTCCCCACCCTCATGCCTTAAGATGGCAAAGAAGAATGGAAAGGAACTCTGGGATGAATTTGTGTGTTGTGGGAGAAAGATCTGAGTTCATCTCATCAGTTTGTTGGTGTAGTGAGATAGAGGGCAAATGATCTGAGAAGCATCCTATGGGTTTATATAACACATCTAAACTGAAGATCCCAAACAAAACAAGTGTCTAGTCTAATGAACTTGCATGAGAAGGCAAGTCCAGCTTTGTGAGTGGAAAAGGAACTACTAAGATTTGAGGGTTTAAATGTGATGCAAATAACCTTCAGGGCCTCCCTGCATTAAGTTGAAGGGCTGATAGGGAGGAACACTTGGAAAAACTAGTGCCAGATAAGAATCTGGGCATTGGAAAGGCAGTGTACAGGTGGATTTCTAAAGGGTATAGTTCATTCTCTTGCAAAGCCATAGTTTAATTCTGGAATACCCCATTTGCATAGCTCTATTCCTTCCCCTGCCTCCACTCCTTGATCTTGCATCTGCTTCTTTACCTACCATAGACCCTTGGCACAGACAGTCTTAGTGAGACTAACCAGTTGAGAATATAGAACATTACTACAAGCAATGAACTCTGGTCATCCTCTGTCCTGCCAGAGTTAAGTCATTCATTCTTTTAATACTGTTCCTTAATGAATGCAGTTTTAATTAATCGGTGTCTGACAACTCAGAGGAAAGAGACTACACACATACTTCCAAGACCCATAGGGGCACTCAAATATTTGTTGACCAAATGGGTAATGAAATGACTTTAAATGTGTTGTTAAACTGTGCTCAGATATTGTGGAAATTGTTAGATAAGCCTCATTTTGGGTATCATAAAGTGCAATAAGCATGCACTCGAGAGCTCAGATGCACACTCTTCCTCAGCCTGGGCTTCAGGACATATTCACTCAATTTCATGCCAAACCAACTCATTTATTTAGCCTTTGTCATAGATGAATTGTGTTGGATGCTAGGGGGATGCAGGTACCATCTCTCCTCAGGGATGACTGGCTAGGAAGAAAGACTTTGAACAATTCATAGGAATGGTTAGGACTTTGAGTTTTATTGTGGATTTGGATTTTTTTATATTTTCATTTTCTTTTTTAAAAATTATGAGATATAATAACATTAACACATAAATTTTCCATCTGTTGTAAGAGTTCTTTTCCTGGGGATATTAAGCAATGTTTATCCCCTTTAAAGTTCCAGTGTCAAACCAATGTTTGATTAAAGTTTTCCTGGGGAACCAATGAATTTACTGAGCTTATTTACAGAGATGACTGAGGGGTTGCTGAGGTGTATGGGTGACTGGAAGGCCTTTACCCAGAATGGATCAAGCCTTCTCTTCCTAGCCTTCCCCAGATTGTATACTTAGTCCTGCCCAAATCCAGGAGACCATGTGTTATTAGGACCAAATTACATACAGTTGCCTGGGAAGAGTGGCTAGATACTCCATTGAGGGTCCACTGACCCTGCTTTCCCCTCCTTTAATGAAGAAGCACAACCATCAACAAGCCCAATTGTGACAATGTTTAGCAAGCAGGCACAGCTGAAGTTGAGATTATGGTACTTATTTCACACAGAAGAGACTGCTGTAAAGTATCATCTTATTCAAAGAACATGGAATTTAAAAGGATTTGGTGCTAGGATCCACAAATGAGGGAGTACATACGTCTTTTGTTTTTCTGAGTCTGTGTTACTTCACTTAGTATAACAGTTTCTAAACCCACCCACTTGCCTGCAAATTTCATTATTTCATCTTTCTTTACTGCTGGATAGAACTCCATTATGTAAATATACCACATTTTTGTTAACCACTTCTCAGTTGATGGGCACTTAGGTTGCTTCCATCTCTTAGCTATTGTGAAAAGAGCAGCAACAAACATGGATGTACAAGCGTCTCTGCAATAGGATGAGTTCTTTGGGTATATGCCAAGGAGTGGTATAACCGGGTCAAATGATAGGTTCATTTGTAGTTTTTTAAGAGTTCTCCACACTGTTTTTCATAGGGGTTGCACAAATTTGCAATCCCACCAGCAGTGAATGAGTGTTCCCCTTTCTCTACATCCTCGCCAGCATTTGGTATCATTTGTTCTCTTGATCCTAGTTTTCTAAGTTCTTCATTCTACATCCCTATCAACACTTGGTATTATTAGATTTTAAAATATTATTATTGTAGTAAATGTAAAATGAATGATACAGTGTCCTTGTTTTGATTTGCCATCCCCATTTCTAATAAGGTTAAGCATTAATTTTATAGTTTTATTAGTTATTCTATCAATTTACTATATATCCATTTTCATTGATATATACCTATATATCAATTATATATTCAGTACATGATTATTAATATATCTAATAAACATTAAATATATAAAGACTAGTCATTAGCCAAAAATATGTGTTGTAAATATTATGATATTTACTACTAAATACATGCATATTGATTTGTTTTATGACTTAGGCTTCCTAATAATTTTTTGCTGTTTTCTTTATCCAAGGTTGTTAGGTAATAGCCTATATTATATTTTAAAAGGTTTTAAATATTCTTTTCTTTTTGAAAAGTTTTATTTATATATACAAGTGTTTTGCTTGCAAGAATGTGTGCGTACCCTGTGGATGCCTGATGCCTATGGAGGCCGGAAGAGGGTATCAGATCCCCTGAAACTGGAGTTACAGACAGGTGTGACCTATCCTGTAGGTACTGGGAACTGAACCCAGGTCCTCTGCAAGAGGGGTAAGTGCTCTGAACCACTGAGCCCAACTTCTTTTTAATTCTTAAAGTCTTAATCTACCTAGGATTTATTTTTAGGTATGGAGAACCTATTTGAATATTTTTTCCAGTTTTCATCAAGCACCAATTATTGAATTGCTCATCTCCTACCTTAATTTATAATATCATCTTTCTGTATCTGCATACATTTCTGACTCTGTTTCTGTCAACTCCTTTATCCATCCTTCAATACACACATCTTAAGTTCTACATCTTTGTGAATTCAGTCTGCCTTGTTCTTCAAAATTATTTCTTTTCTTGAACCTTTGCTGTTTAGTAGAATCACTGCTTCAGTATCATGAAAAGTACTGTCAAAATTTTAAAACTCAGAATTTCATTGAATTTTTAGTTAGACTTATATTGAAGTTATATTACTTTTGAAAAAACTGACATCTTTCTAAAACATTTTATTTATTATTTTTATTGTGTGTATATGAGTGTATTGCCTGTATATATGTAAGTGTGCCTGTGTGTGCAAATGTGGGTGTGCATCCACGTCAGAAGTTGATACTGGCTGTGTCCCTCAGTGCCTCTCCATCTTCTGTTTCCAGGCATGATATCTCATTTAATTTGGAGACTGCCAATTTGGCTTGAATCCCAAAAGATCAGCCTCTGTCTGCTTCCCCGTTACTGACTTAACAAGGCATGTGCTAACATCTTTGACCGTTATGTGGGTGCTGGAGATCTGAACTTAGATCCTTCTGCTTATACTGTGGGCACTTTATCCAGTCCATTTTTAATTTAGTGTTTTTCCTTTTTTATTAAAAAGTTTGCAAATTTCATATGGTACATCTTGATCAAATTTAGAAACCCTTCCTATGTATGTCCACACCTCTTCTAGCTCCCCCCTCATATTTCATACATTCTGTCATATGTGTTACAGAGTCTACTGAGTCAAATTTGTGTCCCCTTCAGTGTGCAGTGTGAGTCCATCCACTGGAGCCTGGTCAACCTACAAAGAGTCTCACCCTTAGATAAGCTGACTCACCCCTTCCCAGCAGCCATCAGTTGCTACTACTTCCACAGATAGGACTAGGGTTTCTTACCACTTCCACATTTCTATGCTGGGATTTTGTCTGGCTTGAGCTTACATGGGACTTGTGCATGCTGTCACCATTGATGTGTGAGTCCATCCACTGGAGCCTGGTCAACCTACAAAGAGTCTCACCCTTAGATAAGCTGACTCACCCCTTCCCAGCAGCCATCAGTTGCTACTACTTCCACAGATAGGACTAGGGTTTCTTACCACTTCCACATTTCTATGCTGGGATTTTGTCTGGCTTGAGCTTACATGGGACTTGTGCATGCTGTCACCATTGATGTGATTTCATATGAGAAACTGCCCAGCTGTCTGGAAAACTGTTTCCTTGTGGTCATCTCCCCCCTCTGGTTCTTACAATGGTTCCACCTCCTCTTCTGTAACGATTCCTGAGCCTTGGGAGGCAGAAATTTGATATAGGTGTCCTATTCAGGGATAAGTATTCTGCAGCCTCTTATTCCCTGCATGTTGGCCAGTTGTGAGTCTCTGTGTTAATCACCATCTGCCACATAAGGAATCTTCTCTGGTGAGAATTGAGAGATATATTAATCCATGGGTATAACAATAAGTCACTAGGAGGCAGTTTAATACTGTCTATTTAGCAGAATAATACTAATGGGCTCTCCCCTATGGCTCAAGGCCTGTGTAGCCTCAGGTTTCTTGGCCTGATAGCATTGTCAGCTCATAAATCCAATCATAAAGTGGTTGGTTATTCCCTTAACATTTGTGCCACTATTGCACCAGGGGGCATATCTTGCCAGGCCAGTGCCAATCTGTTTAAATCTCTGTGTGGTGTTTGTTATATGTGTGTGTAATGTGTGTATATGGTGTTATGTGTGTGTTATGTCTGTGTGTGTATATATACGTGTGTGTGTGTGGTATGTATATGTATGTGTTTGTGGTGTACGTATATGTCTATATGTGTATGTGGTATGTGAATGCATGTGATGTATTGTTGTGTGTATGTGTGTGATGTTTGTATATCCATGTGTGGTGTGTGTATTTGTGATTGTGTGTGTGTGTAGGTGTATGGTGTATATGGTATATGCGTATGGAATGTGTTTTCATTATATGTGCACATATGTTTGCAGGTGTACTTGTCCACGCAGACATGTGTGGAGATCAAAAGTGGATGTCAGATATCTTTCTCAATCTGCACCTTTTTTTAACCTTGAGGCATAGTCTCTGCTGAACATGGAGCTCTAGTCTGTGCCCCTCCCCCATACCCCTGGGCTGGGATTACAGATGTGTGCAGCCATGCCTGGATTTTATGTGAGTTCTGAGGATCTGAACCCAGGTCCTCATGCTTATTCACCAAGCACTCTACCCACTGACCCATCTCCCGAGACCTAGGTAAGTGAAAGAAAACTTTTAATTTTTTTCTTTGTTTCTGTTTATTTCTTTGGTTATCCTTTTTGGATTTTTAACCAGTGGCAAGAAGAAGTCATCAGAAATTTTAAGTGGCAGAACTGGATCATCAAAAATCCAGCACATCATACACCATTGGTTCTGATGCTTAGGAAAAAGCATAATGTGCCATCCCAGTGGCCAGCAAACCATGAACCATGGTTTTGTGTTTCTCATTCTGGGTGATCTTGAATCATCTTCTCCATCTTGGTATTTTGTTTTACTATGTTTATTTTGTCTTATTTTCTTTGGTCTAGCTTAATCTCTAATATCTGACTTTGGTCAGTTGTTTAGAATTTACTGTTTGTAATCTGCTCTTTAATCCGATAGTCTTCTTTGTGTTTTGATCCTAGATCTCTCAAATGGAGAAGAATTTAAGTGAGGTTGGGATGGGAACAAAGGACTAGGTGGAGGAGGGCTGATTAACACTAGGGCTACTTGAAAAGGCCATATGGGAATCTAGTAGTATATATA
>NW_008341810.1:311822-368467 GCF_000622305.1 Nannospalax galili | reverse complement strand
GGGATGTCAGGGTAGTAGTCTAACCTGGAGGGAGAGAGTGGGGGTGGTAGTAGATATGATGAAAAATGCAGTTACATATATAAAGTTCTCAAGGGAAAAATAAGAATATTATTTTAAAATGATCGCATAGTTGGGCATGATGTTGCATGTCTTTAAACCCAGCACTTAGGAGGCAGAGGCAAGTAGATCTGTGTAAGGCAAGGCCAACCTGGTCTACCTAGTTCCAGGCTAGCTGGGGCTCCAGGGTGATCTAGCTCAAAGAAAATATTGGCACCTACCCAAAGGTTTTAGAGTTCTTCATAAATCCTATAAATATATTTACAGAAATATGCATGCTTATTGGTAAGGTTGCCTTCTTTCATTTTTAGATAATGATATACATTTTAGAAATAGCAAAATTTATTCCTGTAGTCAAGTGTACACATATCAAGTAGTTGCCATACCAGGCTTAGGAGATCATTGGTCTGGCTGGCCTCATTCTCATTCTACATGACCCTACGAGTAAGTCATACTCGGTTAGCTGACACAAAGTTTGGTCCCTGTCAAGACACCAATAGAGCAACACAAGTAACTTCTGTGCACATGTTTCCCCTATCCTAGATTTTAGAATGGGAGTGGCAATGAACTCAGCAATGCATGATACCATCATCAGATAATATCCAAGTTGGGAATTGCTGGCCTTGTGGAAATGTTCCTACAACTTCTGTAAGAAGAGATACTTTTCACCAAAAGGTTGTGCTTTAAGTAGCTTCTATAGTAATTTCATATCTGTATGTCTGATAAAAAGAACTGAAACATGTACTCGACTCAGACAGTGACGTGCAAAAGCCACTACCATAGAATGTGAGAATGCTCAGATTTCATAGTGATCTTACTGATTTAAATGAACGTCTTCACATCTTAACTCAGAATTACTGATCACAATTCAGTCCTCTGGATTTCAGATTCTTGGAGTCTTCAGGTTTTCTGAGTTGATCGGTATCTATCCCAAAAGCCTAGAGCAAAGCCTGCTTATAATACACTTTCAAATATTTGTTGAATAAATATAGTAACATAAAAACCTGGCTCCTGCCTGCAATTCACTGGCAGATTGGGCCGTATGGATAAAAGTTATCTTCTGATAATCCTGACTTAAAATGTAAACCAGATGCAGTTGTAAAGTCCTGGAGGAACAATGGCACAGAAATAATTAGATGTCTTTGGGACGTTGAGGGAGCTTTGCAGGTAGAGATGTCAATCCTCCTCAGCCTTAAAAATACATGTTGAAATTTAGCAAGTATAAAAGAGGAGTAGCAAGAACAACCTTTGCAAAGCCTTAGAGTTGTATGAATACTAAAGTCCCATCCAGGGCATGTCAATGGAGCCTCAGTACCTACAAGGGTAGCTGGAAGTAGGGTATTTTGGACTTTTGCATTTTTGTCAGAGATGTTTAGATGGAAGTCTGTGTTCTACTGAATGGTGTTAAGACAAAGGATGAAAATTATTTGGGTTAAAATGAGATGATAGAGATTCTATAGAAGCAAGGAAGCTGGTTAGAATAGATACTTAGACCACATGGAATGGCAGACAGGAATTAAAGCCTGCAGCAGGTTGAGAAAATACAGTGAGTTTAGGAAATAGTTGCAGATATGATCAGTGAAGCATTAAATATTAGAATAAGAGGAAAAAGTCAGAGTAGAGGAGATGCCTACATGTCTGGCATCAACCTTCAGGAAGAATTTTTGAGATTTTGGCTGCTTTAGGTTGTACAGAATTTGAGATACTAGTAGAGGATAGAAAATGTCAACTGATAGTTGAAGGGATGTGTTTAGCTCTCCTAAGGAGCTAGAAATTCTAATTCATCAGTCAGTGGTATCAGGTGTGACCACGAGGACAAAGGAGGTCACTTGGGGAGGGAACAGGGCTCAGAAAGAAGGCAAACTCAAGTTAAGTGGACGCAGCAAAGGAAGGATGCTAGCAAAGGAATCATAGTTGGAATGTGAGTTTGGAGGTGACAGCTAAGAGGAGTACTGTGGATGCCAAGCGAAGGCAGTTTTCGAGCACTTGGTCAATTATTTTAAGTGCTTTGCATGGTTAAGTAAGAAGAGAACTGAAGGGATTTGGCAGTTAGGAAGTTGTAGCAATTTAAGTGGGCACAGCCAGGCTGCGGTAAGATTGGTGAGTGGGTGAAGGAAATGCTTCAACACAACCTCATTGTGAAGGGACAGGGAAAGTTGAACAGTCCTTGTGGGAGTAACTACTAGAACAGGAGCCATTTGGGTACCCACATAGTCACTGGACTTATTTGAGGAGTGGCCAGCAAGAGAAAATCTTGGGTATCAATGTTGTGCTTTGTATACATTGTAGAACACACTTACTGTATCATACTGCAGCTAATTGTTTAAATTTTAACTACTTACAAAAATACTGGAAAATATGGAGAGCAATTAACATTTTTGGATGCCCTAGCTCTAAGTGTGGGGATGTGATGTTTGAACATTCCTTCCTCCAGCCTTTGCATAAAATAAATAAAATTACAACCTGGGTTTTTGTCCTTTCTCCTCTATAGTCACACCCATTCATGACTTTGGTATGTATTCAGTGCAGCTTAATATCCTTTCCTATACACACTGCAGGTACATTATATATGAATGATGTAGTAATATATGTTATAATATTTGATCTGTGGGTTTTTGTTTTGAGTCAAAGTTACTGGTGGCCCAGACTGGCCTTGAACACCTGATCTTTCTGCCTTTACCTCATAACAGTGGGATTACAAGCTTATACCACCATATCCAGCTCATATGTGTGATTTTAAATTCACGCAGTTTTTTACATTAAGAATTTTTATCCTAGAATACACTTTTGAGATCTAGCTACATTGACAGACTGAGTTTGATAAATATTATTTATTATTTTTATTCTGTGTCCTTTGAGTTGTTCTGGGGTAAAAGTTATTGTTAATATCTTTCTGGCATCTCCATTTGAACTAGGTGACTAATTGGTAGACAGTTGTGTCTTGAGAAGGGCTATGGTGCACGGAGGCTCTTCTCTGAGGGAACAGGGAGGAAGCTGGTTAGGGGAGGACGTTATGTTTCACAGTTTATATTTTGTTGGGTAAAGAGAACATCAGTTTTGTAGAAGGAGGGATATACGTTATGAATTTATGGACTTTAACTGGGAGAGGATTATTTCAAACAGTTGTTATTTTTTTCAGGGGCTGTTGAACTTTAGATTATCTTCCTTTTGTGTTTAAGACTGAATCAGAACTGGAAAACACTAACCTGTTTCTAAAATATTTATTTGTTTGCCACAACTTTTTTTTAATGCACATCTTCCAGAACATTTTTGGTCATGAAATGATGATGGTGGTAGTAGGGGTGGGGGTGGTGGTGGTGGCAGTGGCTTATTCTCTGATTAGAGAGTATTTTATGACTTAAATCAGTCTTAAGGTCTATAGAAAGCATTCATCTAGCTGACACCTGGACTTTTACAGTGGATGACATAATTGGACACCTTATGTAGTTTATTCTGTTTTGTTTGTTAATAACCCACCAAGGCTATAGCAAGAGCATTTGTAAATTTTAGAGCCTGTGTCTGAATGTTGTGGAGTTGTACATTAGCGTCCAAACGCTCTGGGGGTTATTTCAGGGGATTGTGTCTTGCCGGTCTGAGCTGGGTAATTCATCACTAAATCAAACCAGAACTTTATTCCCTGGATCCAAAGGAAAAAGAAAACTTCAATACAGCTCAACTAATGTATATTGGATGTCTAATCTGGGCTAGACACTTTCCCAGGCACTGAGTGGGAGAATGAAGGAAAGATTCAAATGAAGATCATATTTTTGCTGTTTTTATTATATTTGCAGACTATAAAGATAGATTGCTTGGAGAGGACTTAACATTTGCTATACTCCTGTACACACCAGTATCTCTTTTAGAACATACATTTATAAATGCCCTGGATCTTTATTTACATTTTGTGAGTAAGAATTACCATAATTCCACTGGCGTTAGGATTTAGGCTTAGAAAGGTTAACCTATATTACCAAGGCCACACAGTAGGAATGAATACATGTTGATGATACACGTAAGTGCCTGCCTATATGAAAGACTATTCTATATGCTGCCCATATTAACTATAAAAATCATTGTGTGGGTTGAGTATTAAACATGAAGGTAAACATGGAAAATGATCAGTTTAGTTCATTTTTACCTACAATATTACAGGTGCACTACCTGAAAATACTGTGACCCAACCCCACCCCAGATGGTGAGCATGACTGAAGTCAGACCTGGACAGAGGTGTCCAGCTGCACCCACCACTTTTGCTCTTATCCCGATTCCCAGGACTATTTTGCTGGTTTGATGATTTCTTTCATTCATAACTCTTTGAAAGTTGCTGAGAATTGTCCTTGTTCATTGGTAAGGGGTCAGGTTTAGCACTCCCTTGGGAGATCTGTTGCTTTGGTGTGGTAGGCACAATAAATGGATAGACTATGGCATCCTTTGTCTCTGAAACTTGTGACAATGTAGCCATACAAGGCCCAAGGCCGCACGGATATGATTAAGTTAAGGACCTTGGTTTTGTGTGTGTGTGTGTGTGTGTGTGTGTGTGTGTGTGTGTGTGTGTCCTGAATGGACATGCTCTTGTTGCCATAACACAGGCCCTCAAGGGTGATGATGCTTACCTGTTCCAGTCACATTAGAGATGCCACCGAGAGAGAATGGTTAGAGGGACGCAGAATTGTTGGCTTTGAAGCTAAAAGAATAGCATACAGGAAAGAAATATGGGTGTCCTTAGAAGTTGAAAAAAATGGGTTCTTTAGCAGAGCATCAAAAAAGGAGTTTATCTCTGCTGATACTGTGATCTTAATTAAGTGTCAGACTTCTGACCTGCAAAAGTGTAAGAAAATAAATTTCTATGGTTTTCATCCACTATGCTTATGGCAATTCATAACAGCAGCACTAAATGTTCTTACGTAGTATGTCACTACCATCCTTTATTAAACATAACATCCTCAGAGAAAGTATGTCTGTTTAGAGAAATGTGCTTTCATAAAATATACGTTTTTAAAAGAAAAATGTTTTATAATACTTCTCAGCATAGCTCTCAGAGGAAATCTTTACACTTAGTGTTCGAAAGTACACAGTTTGGAATTCAGTAGAAGGGTGCTCAACCTTGGCCTTGAGGCAAAAGTTAAGGAGAGTACAGATTGCTTGATTTATTCTCCTTGTATCTGACTTCCTTGTTGCTGAAATGATAGTTGTTGCAGAATTAAGGATTGGCTACTGTGAAGTAGCTATTGTGGTCACTGACATGCAATGGCTACTTAGCAAGTGCACGTGGAGATCACAGGGATGCTCTCAAAGTATTAAGCTTTTCTTAGCCATTAAAATGGGAACCTACCTTCTTCATTAGCATCTACAACTGGACCCTTGGGCAAAGTTGCAGTTTGTCCCTTGTGAAAACCAAATTCCCTTTTGAGACAAGGCTCAGGCCTGTGGGAGAAACTGCTGAGGTTTGAGACCAAGTCTCATCGCCTCCTCACTTTATCCCCTGAGGACTTCGATGTCTTTACGTGTAAGGTGGTTAGAAAGAGTGGCATCTCAGCACTCTTGTTAAAGATGGATTTGTGCATATAAAGGTATGTAAGGTTCTTAACAATGCCAAGTACCACATAAATTTTCGTTCTACAGAGCTCAGGGAACTCAGTAAATTTATTTATTAAATCAAAGAAACCAATTTATACATCTTTTTCACCTCAAAGACTTTGACTTCATGTAATTCATCTCCTTTAGTATCCTAGAAGTGGTTATGATAATGTCTAATTTAAAGATTGGGAAGGGCTGTGGAGATGGCTTAGCAGTTTAGAGTACTTTCTGATCTTCCAGAGGACCTGAGCTTGATTCCCAATGTTCAGCTTACAACTGCCTCAAGGGAATCCTATGTCCTGTCTGATCTCTGCAAGCACACACACACACATACACATGACATAATCTCATACTGATACACATATACACGGAAATGAAAAAGAAGTCTTTAAAGATTAAGAAATCTAGGCTCAGTAAGGTGAAATGATTTGCTCAAGTTCATAGTAAGCAAAACTGGCATTCATATAGGTCTTCTTGGTCCATTGTAATGTGTTAATTCAATAATCTGTGGGAGCATCAGTGGTATGTGAGACACTATACTCTTTGTTGGTAAATAATATTCACCAAGAGACACAATCTCCCTAATTATAGGGCTCATACATATAAGGGTCCTCTAGATAGTGAAATTCTTTTAAAGAATATTACCAAAGGATTTTTTTTTAGAGAGAATACCAGTGAAAACCCAACTTTCTTAGATAACTTCTTAAAGTATCATCTAATTGGAAGAAGAACCAAAAGTTAGGCTACAAAATATGAGGGGAAAAGATTCCATGGCTTTGTCATCTCATGAGTGAGGATCTAGAGTCTGGAAAGGAAATGGTATTTTCAAAGAGATAGGAGAAGTTTAGTACAGCTGGAGGGGAGAGAGTGAGGAGGAGGGGAAGGGGTGAGAAGATGCAAGAAAGAGTGGACAATGCACCCTAGGGACCACTGACCACCTTTTAAGGACTGAGGACTTCAGCCAACGAGGTTTTAAAGCCAAGCAACAGCAAAATATGATTACGTACATTCACATTTAGAAAACTAACTTGAAATAGCTGGGCCTGGTGGTACACATGTGTAACATCAGCCCTGGGAAGGCTGAGGCAGTAGTATGGAATATTATTTGATGTAAAGCTCAAGACCAGCCTGGACTACATTGCCAGACATCTCAAAATGAATATTGTGGAAGTAACCAGCTGCTTTCTAATTAGATTTAAAGTCTTCTTCAAAAGATAAAGCCCATACCTGATGTGTATATCAGGCCTAAGAACCTGTGGCCAGATAGGACACAGACCACAGAGGTAGAGCCTGATACTATTTTCCTGTTAAGTAAACATTATATTAGAGTGACTCCTAATGACTTACTGTTATACCCATAGATTAATGCATCTCTCACCTCTCATCAGGGAAGCTCACTTACACAGCAGATGATGATTAACACCGAAACCCACAACTGACCAAATATAGAGAATAAGAGGTGGTAGATGAACACAAGGAAATGGAGTTTTCCAGACAGCTGGTCAGCTACTGATGTGAAACCACAGCAGTGGCAATAGAATGCACATGAATGTGGAAAAATGGGTAAGAAACCCAAACCCTATCGGAGGGGCTAATGGCAAACAGTGGCTGCTGGGAGGGGAAGAGTCAGTCTCTTTCAAGGGTGTGACTTAGTAAGTTAACCAGACTCCAGTGGATGGATCCACACCGAGGGGCATTTGGGCACACAAATTTGACTCTATGAGCACTATATATATATGCAAAACATGAAATTGGGTGGCGGTAGTAAGAGGGTACAGAGAGGGAAGGTGATCTAATAAATGAAATATATATTGTATCAAAATATATTTTATGAAATTCACAAAACTTCAATAAAAATGAGTAAAAGGCAAAACAAAGTAAAAACTTGAGGGTTGAGGAGAGACAGAAGAGAAAGGAGGAGGGCGTTAGGTGTAGAAGGGACTTTGATGCAGTATCCTGAATAACTCTTTTCCACTGTGAGTGTGGAGAAAATTATTAGAAATTGCATCTGCTATACCTTAAATCTTAATGCGTGAGGTAAACACCACTATAAAGAAGATTTACTCGATAGCAGACTGCTTTATACAGATGAGAGAAAAGCCTCTTTCTTTGTTACTTGTAACTCAGAGACCTCATTCAAAATAGTGTAGCTGAATTATATAGATATTTATTAATGGACAGAATGTATATTGCTTATAGAAAGTTGTAGATATAATTATTAAAATAGTGACTTTTAAAAAATAAAAATATTACATTTTTGTGCTGTGTGTGTGTGTGTGTGTGTGTGTGTGTGTGTGTGTGTATGCACACAGCCCAGGTGTGTAGGTCAGAGGACAACTTTCAGGAGTCAGCTCTCTTCTTTCACCCTGTGAGTCCCCAGAATCAAATTCAGATCATCATGCATGGTAGTAAGGGCCTTTAACTCTGCCTTTATCTCTGGTTCTATTTTGCCAGACTGACTTTTTCTTTATTCAGTATGAATAAATACTGATTCATCTTTGGGAAAGTTATGTCTACAAATTTTTATGTATTGTGACATATCGATGCTTAAAATTGTTGGTCTATCTGCAGAAGAACTTTCAGAGTAGAAATAGAAGTCTATCAGTCATTGATTATCCCTGTGACTGTCTCTCTCCTAGGGTCATGGGAATGAACATTTTCTTGCAGGTAAATAATGGAGCATGGGAATGGGACATTTCATCAGTGTTATATAGTGCTATGAAGTGAGAAGAGATGGAAAACGAGATCACCATATTTTTTGATTCCAATTTAGTTAGGGAGTTATTAAAGACTTAGACATATGCAAATTTAAACAACACCTCCAGGAGGTTTGCAAAAGCTCAACATAGTATGCAGAAGCCATGGATGTTGTCAGTAGTCAAAGCAGAGTGAGCTCACAGTAGGTAGAATGGCTGGAGGAGGTGGGCATCTGGAGCTTGATGAATTAACAGTACTTGGACAGTGAGACAAAGAGCATTTCCAGTGAGCAGGTGGGCTGAGAATCAAGAATGAAGTGAGATACACATGAAGTCCAGGTAGTGGGCCAATCTGTTGGTAGAACGTAGGCTGAATGCCCTTGGTTTCAGGGATCAGAGAATAATGGGAATGATGGATCAGAGGGAGAGGTGCATGGTGGTGGAGAGGTGCAGTGGAGGGTGGCAGATACTGCAGTGGCAGCCAGGGTGGGGGAGGGCGTCCAAGAACATCTATTTAATGCAACTCTATATGATCTGTCATTTTTCATAATGTTGTAGAATTGTGTAAAATTGAATCACACAAGACACTTGGAAGCAGTGTCCTTGAATTTAGTAAATTTGACTTTCCAGTTTCAATAACACTATGGTACAAACAAATCCCACCTCTATTACTTTTAAATATGGAGGCATCCTTATATGGGGTTGAATAATCAAGCAAATGCAGTCTTTCCCTCCTTTGATTTACAGAGCTCCATCCCTTACTCCCTGATACAAAACCAGTATCATTCTCCTCTGTATTTATCGCTGAGCTTGTTACATTTTTCCATACCTGACCCTTTGCACAAAGCAGCTTTTCTAAGTCTCTTAGTAGTTTGACTGATATTGATTTAAATTATACTTATTTATTTTCATGCCATTCTCTGCCAGGAGATAATGAATCTGTCCCGATTTTCTTTGTATAGAAAATGGTTGGCACAGTAAATATTTTTTGATTGAGCGAATGGAGAACGGGCTTCAAAATGTATTTCCTGATTAATCTTTATGAAACAGGATGAATATAAAAGAAAGTGTCTTTCTAAGGCACGGGAGCTAATAGAAGTTAAGGAAGAGTTTCCCAATAAACTTATACACTGATTCACCAAGTGTTTACTTGACCATCTGTGAAGTGTCTGGAAAACAAGGACTTACAGCTCTCAAGGAAGACAAGTCGAACGTGGATAAAACAACACAAGGTAGTCACACTTACTGGGAGAGCAGAAAAATAGTATGGGGGTCCAAAACGAATATATGACTGCTTCAGGCCGCATAGAGGATTCTTTGAAGAGATGACCTATGAATAGACAACCTATGAATAGATGTCTGAATCATAAGACCTGTGTGAAATTCTAGAAGAAATGTTTCCCAGGCTGAAGACTTAACTATAGCCAAGACCCTAAAGCAGATTGCCTGGAATATCTGAAAGTCAGAAAGAAAACTGAACTGGAGTAGTTGAGTGTAGGGAATGAGTTGGAGAGATCTGAGATGAATCAGGTAGCCAAGTCATGCAGAGTCCTTGGTGGCTGGAAAAGAATGCACTTGAATTTCCTGTCAGTCATTGGAAACCATTATGGGAGTTATGTAGAGAAGTGATGGGATGCAACTTGCACTTTGAAAAGGACCATTATGGATAATTTATCAGAAGTAGAGAGTGAGATGGTGTGAAGAGAAGCAGATTTATGAGGAGCTTCTGATGGTGTCAGAAGCAGTGGGTGTTGCAGGTAAATTGGGGTTGGTATGTTAAAAGAAGTAGGTAACCTCTGGACCTCTTGTACTGATGAGTTGGTGTGAAGGATAAAGGGAAGGGAAGAAGCATAGATGTATTCCCAGTAGGTGCTGCTTAGTTGGCATGAGTAAAAACTGAAGGGGAAGATATGGAAGGGGCTGAAGAAACAGGAATTCCATGTTGGATGTATTAGAGTTAAGGTATCTCTTAGATGTATGAGTGAGGGTTTCAAGTTAGCAGTTGGTTATTAGATAATAGATTTCAGAGAAGAGGTGAGGACTGAGGCTATAAATGTTTGAAATAAACATTTTATTTTAAATCAAAATTCAAGGAGATCACTCATGGGTGGATCTTCCACAGAAAAGGGAAGGAGGCGAAGACTGTATCATGGAACTCATTAAGATTTAGAGGGAGATGTGGGAAGGACATTGCAAAAAAGCAGCAAGAGTGAAAGGTCAGAGATGGAGTAGAAAAAGAGTCAGTGGAATGTGGTGTCATGGAAACCAATAAGGAGGGAGGGATAACTGACTCAGTGCTCCTGGGAGTTTGAATTGGAGAAGAAACAATTTGGTGAACAAAAACGAATGAGCTTTGTATTAAGGAGTTAAGGGAAGGAAAGCTAAAAGTGTATCAGAGATTAAAGAAGGAAAACTAAGACCTGTAAAAGGAAATATCTGCTACGCCTGGCCTTGAGGTTAAAAACCCGCTGATGGGAGAGACATCACTTACCAGGATGCGATTTGAATCTGTAGAAGTCTGTAGGATATTGAAAGATGAATGTGGGGCAAAATCAGCATTCTCTAGGAAGCTGCTTTTAAGCAAATTAAAGGAAACGTAAGATATATTGCCTATTGATCCCAAGAAGTATTTGATAAAATTAAATATCCATTCGTGGGGCTGGAGATATAGCTCAGTGATTAAAAGCACTGGCTGGTCTTGCAGAGGACCCAGGTTCAATTCCCACCATCCACATGGTAGCTAAAAATCACCCTTTACTTCAGTTCCAGAGGAATCTGACACTCTTCTGACCTCCGCAGGCATTGCATGGCACAGGTGCACTTACATACATGTAGGCAATGCACTCATGAACATAAAATAAAAATAATAAATAAAAAATTTTAAAAATTAAATATCCATTCATAATATAAATGCTCAGTGAGCTGAAAGTAAAAAGGAATTCTTCTACTGATGAAGGACATTTCTGAAAATCTTGAGTCATATTACGTTTAATGATGAAAGATGAAATGATTCCCCTCTAAGACCAAAAGCAAGCAGGCACGTCTAGTCTCCTAAGTCCTAGTCAACATTGCACTGGAGTTAGTTCAGTAAGAAAGAGAAATGAAAGTCATCTAAATTAAAGAAAGAAATCCTATTTTTGCTATAGTCTAATATTTAATCCTAAGAGATCCACACAAAATTTCTTAGAGCTAATGAGTGAATTTAGCATGGTTGCAGGCTAAAAGGTCAAAGCATTAAAGCAACTACATTTTTAGATATGGACAACCAACAATTAGAAATTGAAATCTGAAATGATGTTATTTACAGTAGCTTTAACAACCTATACGTATAAACTCGGAGCCCAATATACAGGTACAGAGTATGTACAATGTACATTACAAAATGTTAATGGCAGAAAGCAAAGGGGACTTCAATATACAAAGAGATATATTTATAAAGTAAAGATGTCAATCCCAGTCATAATTCCAGTAAAGGTTTTTCCTTAACAGATTTTTGATGGGTTCTGTTGGCATCTTATTCTGTCTGAAGTCCACTGGTAGCTATTCAGCAAAATATTGAGTTATATTTGGAAACGTTAAAAGGCTTTGTCTGTCTGGTATGGTTTTTACCATTTGTTTATTCATTAACAATTCTACATAAATTCAGAGTTGATGTAAACAAAAAGGTGATTCAACTTCAGAAAGTATATAGATAACAGATTTTAAAACATTGATCTGCATGTCAATTAGTCATTATTTTTCTCTCTTCTTTAAATTAGGTCTTTCCCTTATCTCCAAGTCACAGGTTATGAAGTATTTTATGCATTATGCATGCTTTTAATTATAATAAAACCCTCAACTATGACAGCAAACAGTATAAATTGATTTACTTGTATGCATAACAAATATGGTCTGGATTCCAGCATATTTACCTCCTTTCACATTTCTCATCAGCTGAGATTTTTGCTTTGTTTTGTTTTGTTTTGTTTCCTCTACAGAATGATTTCTACACTTTTTTATGGGGGAAGAAAGGAAGCTATTTTCTTTTTCCCAAGTAGAAAAAAAAAAGTCTCCAACCCCCAATTTCTACCAGAAGCTTCAAGGATGGCTGGGGAAGTGAGTTTTTGGCAAGAAGTTATGAGAGTGTCATAATTTATCCAGATAGCCTAATCACAGTTCACCTCAGAAGCTGGGCATAGTGCCACTTTAAATAGAATCATGTTTCCGTTAGTGAGGAAGCAAGGTGAATGGCTTTGGGAAGGTTGCTAGTGCTGAGTGTCAGGGTGCATTCATTTGCAAGTCCTGTGTACCAACACTTCTCTCACATGCCTGTTTAACACTGAACAAGTCTCTTGGAATATACTCAGCTCTCCCCCCAAGTGATCACACTTCATCTAGATGTTCACTGGCCTTCTCATGATTTTTAGGTGAATGATAGTTGCCTCAATTACAGCTGGATATGAGCCAAACAAGGGAAAGTTTAATAGCCCCCCCCCCCAGTGTTTTGAACTTGAAACTGTAAACTGCATGTAGATTTACACGTAAAGCCAGCAAAGGGAATACCCCATTATCTCCAGTCTACTTATTTATGTCTTGCTTTAGGGATAGAGCTGTTAAGTCAAATCTCTCTACTGTAACGTGGGCTAAAGTCTTAGGCATTAGGAAGTGTAGGTGCCTGCCTTCTGGAAGGACTTCATTAGTTCATTGCCTGCTTTATGCTCTGGTTCTGCTTTATTCTTTATACTTCTCTGTGGGTCCAGACTGTGCCACTGTGAGTAAGGATGCGCTTTATGGGGAAACACAGGTAGAACAGCATTGGTTGCATAAGCGGAACAACAAGCCAGGACTGACTTAGAGATGGGTGGCTAGGTTTTAGGTTTTCTCAGCTATACCCTCTTCCCTCAAGTAAAAATGTATGTCCTTGTGACTATAGTCACTAATCTTCCCTGGACATAGTCTTAAAGCCCAAAGTCTTAAAGGCCATTGGACTTCCCCTAAGAAAATTTGAAACTTGTTTAAGTGAAAAAGCCCTACTGTTGCTCTGTTTGTGCTAGTGGACATCTTAGTGTGAAATAAAGGGAGCAGTAAGGACCAGGTCTCAACCCCCAGTACTACCTTCTGCTCAGCTGCGGTTCCCAGTCTCCTACTGAGTGTGGGGTAC
Organism: Nannospalax galili; assembly: GCF_000622305.1. NCBI lineage: Eukaryota > Metazoa > Chordata > Mammalia > Rodentia > Spalacidae > Nannospalax > Nannospalax galili. The sequence goes on along the minus strand of NW_008341810.1, from coordinate 354,997 downwards.
AACAATATTTCCACCTAGGAAGTCTTTAAAATCATGACACAGAACTCAAATTCCTGGCTTATCTTAGTTTTAATTTATTCATTTCAACTCTCCGCTGTGATCTAGGTAAATTTCTCTTGTAAGACATTTTTAAAGGCTGAAAGATGTAGGCAACATACTTTGACTAACTCTAACATCTTGCTATCACTTGATATGGAATTTGAGGATATGTCTGGGCTGTCTGTCCTCCTCTGCATTTCACTCAGATCCTCCATTTGTTATTACCAGTACTTGAGTAACCTTTTCCTAAGACCCAAACTCTTTAAAAACTATTTTATTTATTATTTTTGTTTTATGTGTATGTATGAATGTATTGCCTGCATATGTGTAAGTGCACCTGTGTCATGCAATACCTGCAGTCAGAAGAGGGCATCGGATCCCCTGAAACTGGAGTTACAGATGGTTGTTAGCTGTCATGTAGGTGGTGGGAACAGAAATCTGGTCCTCTGCAAAAGCAGCCTGTGCTCTCAACCACTGAGCCTTCTCTCCAGCCCCAAAGATCCAAACTCTTTATTGGTCAGTGATAGTCTCACGTACACAGAAATGTGTCCATGGTCTATCTAATAAAGGTGTCCATCTATCTAATAAACAGAATTTGAGAACATTTCGAGGTGAAGATTTTATAGTTACCATTGAAGGAACCTATTATGGATCTCTTGTTTTTGGCAACCTGGTAGCAGTTCGATTCTCACTATATGTGAAACCGTCTTTGATTTTATTAGAGGATCTAGCCCTCTGGTATAATTAGATATAGTGTTAATGAAACTGTCCTGTAAGTTACGTTAATCCTTCCTGGTAAAAGGTGGAATCAGACCTTAACTATCCTGATTACGTTGCATTAGAAGAAGTTAGAGTGGAATTTCCCAGCAAGGCCACATGCATGTTAGAGGAACTTGGGTTTGAATCTTCATTTCTCAAAGCCTGAGATTATAATATAAAACTGAAGGTGATACTGGTTTGGACTTGGGTGTATGTGTCTGAATTAAATGAGTAGTGCTTATGGGTCCCTGTTCTCAATAGGTGGCAATTGTTATTATCATGAATGACTTGGTTGTTCTAGCAAGCATATGGAGGATGGGCCCCAGAGGAACAAAGTTGGAGGAAAGATGCCACATAAAAGAGTCGTCTGTATCTATATGTGTGAAAATTATCAAAGGCCTCAGCAGGTAGCAGAGAGGTGGTAGAGGAAATGATGCAAGAACAGTTTATGATGGAAGAAAGGGCCCTACACTACTTGGTTGTCTGCTGAGGATGAAACACAGAGATATGCTTTGGAACTGATAACAGGAAGGAGCCCTTGACTCCTGATTGGTCTCAATTCTGGTCAGAGGAGCCTCAAACCCCAGTTTTCCCCCAAAATAGCATTCACTTTGATTTCTAACACTGTGATCCATGCTCAATGCTGAAAGGTGGTGTTCTTTGAAAATAACAAAATGTTCCTTATATGGCTTTCTAGACTAGGATATTAGCCTGCAGCATGTGTGGCATGTTGATTGCTTAAACTGAAACTGCAAAAGGTGAAGGATAATGTCTGCTAAGTGAACCCCTCTCCCGCCTGCGTAAGTAGAGAAAGTAGCTAATGGTGAGAACAGTCTGAGACTTCTTGTGATTTCAGGACTCTGTTCTTTTCCTCAAGGATTTTTCCCCTAATATTAATGTTATTGCATGGAAAGTTAATGGGGTGGGGGTCAATCCTGATTGTACCATTTTTTCCTGAAATGTAATTCTAATTTCCAGATAAGTAAACTGTTTTTATTTTAAAGTTGGTTAAACTGGAAGTCCTACAGGTAATGGTGAAGATAAACAAATATTTTAAAAAGTGAACTGGAGTGATTTATGGGTATATATTTTCACATCTTTACCTTTAAATCCATCAAAAAATCATACAGATCACACTGTGGTTATTTTCTTGATGCTGTGAGAGTTGGAAGATATTTCTCTCTCTCTCTCTCCCTCTCTCTCCCTCTCCCTCCCTCTCCCTCTCCCCCTCCCTCCCTCCCTCCCTCCCTTCTGTGTGTGTTTGTGTGTAGCAGGTGGGATGTGCATACATTATGGTGTACATATGGAAGTGAGAAGACAGCTTTATGAAGTTCTTTCTTTCCTTCCACCATGTGGATCCCAGGGATCAAACTTAGGTTATCAATCTTGGCAGCAAGCTCCTTTAGCTTTTGAGCCATTTTGCCTACTCCCAAATACTTTAAAAATAGTATTTTAATCATATAATTTAGATGTACAATTTTCAAAATTTTACTAGTGGGATAATTTGTGTATTAAAAATTCAGTATTTGCTTTGTTATACATTGCTTTTGACCAAGGAATCTAGGTGGCTCCCTTCTGTACTAGGTTTAGCTGTCAACATTTCTGAGGGCCATGTGAGTCTCTCAAATATAGCAGCTAGCCTCCATACCCTGTATTCACAATCCTAATCATCCTGGCTGAAGTTTTCCTTGAAGTAATCAGCACCACCTCATATGATATATATGTATGTGTGCATGTATTACCTGCTTTTATTAGAAAATAGGAAGATATTTTAACTCAAACATATGGAGGCAATGTTTCAAGGACACAGTGAATCTGACCATCCAAAGCAGCTAACTGGCAGCTTAGTAGTCAAAGCTGGGCAGCCAGGAATCAGATCTGATAGATAGCATGTAACAGCAGCTATTGTAGTGGTCAGCAGTCTTATAGAGAGACTTCTGAGCAGGGAGACAGACAGCAGCAGGCCTTACACACAGAACCAATAGAATTCACACCTGTGGTTGTTTACAAAGGGCAGACAGGACGGGAGAGGAGACATTGTAAATATAGTAGCATTGTAAATATAGTAGCAAGCACCACTGACAATCTTAGAAAAACAGAGCATCATATATGAGTGCCAAATGGTAGGCTTTGAAATTCAGCATCTGATACTAACAAGATGCAATTTAGACAAGTCCTTGGAGGAGAGGAAGAGATGGCAAATAAATTTTGAATCCCTAGCACCTGTGCCAGTTCCTGGCACATATTATGGACTTGGTAAGTGTTTGTGAAATTGAAGCCAACTTATCAAGTTCCTGTGTACAGAAAAGAATAGGAAGCTGTTCTGTGACTCCTAAGGGAGTATCCATAAGAAGATAGATGATTCATTCTGTGGCTCCTTGCTTCATGATCTGGACAGTTCTTTCTCTTCCTCGAACTCCTGATTTTTTCAAACTAGGTAGGAGTGATGGTTATCCACTAGACTTAGATGCAGAAATTGGGAGATAGTAGTTTGGGAGGCATCTTGGACAAAGCCTAGCACACAGGAGATTTTCAGTACTGATTAGTCCTCTCCTGCCCACGTCTCATGCTCTGTCATTCTGCATGACTTTGTTGTATTAGTCTAAAGCAGGAGCGAATGATCTAGGCATCAGTGGCCAGCATCAGCTTGTTTTTGTAAAATAAATTTTACTGGGACAAAAGCATGCCCACTTGTTCATGTATTGGCTCTGGCTAGTTCCACGTCTACATAACTGTAGAGTAGTTACAGCCATGTCTTTATGGGTCAAAAGCCTAAAATACTGCCTGACCCTTTACTACAAAAGTCTTTTGATTTCTAAAGTAATCATTTTAACAAAAGCCAAAATTCAACTGCATTTATTCTATTGATTGATTTAAAATATGGGACGGGGGTATAGAAATGATCAAGATTGTTTGAGATGTTCTGTATGAAATGCTTTGTAAATTCAGTCTTCCAAAAACAATTTATTCACTTCCTTATAAATTGCTTTATCCTATGTTTTAACTGTTTGTATTCTGAATTCTATATTATGTTTCAAATTTGCTTTGTAACTACATTAAAACTATCCCTTAAAAATAAAAAAATAAAATATATCCATTTCAACTGATTCCTATTTATGACTCCCAACATAAAAACCTTTTATATTTGGCAGCTTTAATAGTAAGCTTTAAGCTCTGTGTGCAAATTTGCCACATAGATTCTCTACTCATTCATCTATCCATTCAAGAACAATTTTTGCACATTCTCAAGGGGGTGAAGACACAGACCTTAAAGGTGTCAGTCTTAGAGCTCCATGGGGACTATACTATATATATATATATATATATAGTCACGTGAGAAAACTGAGTTGTAAGAAAATAAATACATATATCATGTACCAGGAAGATGACTCCGAGGAGGGAATGACTATCTGGAATCAAGATTGGCTGAACAGGATTAGCAAGCTCTCTCTTGGAAGAGAGAATGAACTGGGAGATATGGTGGAGGAGGATGGATCTCCTACCACATACCTAGGAAAAGCTCACCCTAGCAAGAGGGAATACCTGGGCTTAGAGCCATGAGCTCAGAAGGAGCTCGGCATGTTCAAGGGTAGGAAATAAGTCTGAGATTCTGTAGTGTGGAGATACTGTTAGAGGTGAGGTCAGAGAACATAGATGAACTGAGTGGAAAGGACTTTGTTTATTGTCTTGGCTGACTAGACTGTTCTCTTTTGTCCCTTCCCAATGCACATATCCGAGTAGTGATCAAGTTCTTTCTGTTCTACATCCTTGATAACTTTGGAATTCGTGCATTATTTTCCTGGTACTCTTGCACATACCATTATGATATCCTTGGGTTATGTCTAGTGTCAGTAAAATGACTTCCTGCCTCCAGGCCGGCTTCCCTTCTGACCATCCTCCACAAAGCTGGCTGCATGTTCTCTCTCCTGCTTAAGTCCCCTGCATTGATTGTGGATATAGTTCCCTATTCTCAGCTTTGCACAGACCTCTGCTTCATGCTTGGCCTCTGCTGGGTCTGGCCTCGATTCCTTTGGGGTTCTACAAAGTTCATTCAAACTCTCAGGATTTAGTCCCTCAAGCCTTCCATGTTCTCACATCCCTCCATCTATCTCTGCATCCTCTTGTGGCTTGGCCAGTTCTACTCAGGTATCAGGGTTTGCTCAATTGTTTTCTTTTCTGCAAAGCTTTTCTTTATGACCTAGGCTGATGTAAAACCATGTATCTGAACTGCTGCTCCTATCAATATTCTTGACTACTAGAATCCCTCACCATGTCTTATGTTTCTCCACAGCCCTGTGTATGAACAATGTCAAGCTTATCTGATTACTTCTATTATCTTTTCTCTCACTGGAATGACAGTTGTCTGATAATAAGCCTTTATTCTGTGCTAAAAGCCAGATACAGTGCTTGGCACAATATATAAATTGACTTATCCCACATGCGTTATAACAAAATACCTACCACTAGATAATCTATAAAAATCCAACATTTAATTCACAATCCTACTAGCTGGGAAAACACAGCTCAGGCCACACACTGGAGAGGGTCCAGTCTCCCTGTTTCCAAGATGGTGCCCTTTCAGAGGGATTAGCACTGTCCTCATATGGAAGAACATAGAGGGGCACGAGAGTTAAACGGTGTGTGAAGCTTCTTTTATAAGGGCTTTACTGAGGTAGAAGAAAACCTTGTAGTCTAATCATCCCTAAAGGCCCTCTTAACACCATCACATCGGTTGTTAGTGTTAATACTTGAGGTTTGGAGATGATGCACTTAAACCACAGCAGAACTAAGTAGTGTCTAGTTAAATGAATGGTCACAGTCACCATGATTATTTGGACAACTACAATAGTTTCCACTCCTGTGTTCTCCAGCTCCTCCCCCCATGATGTTCACTGTGGGATTAACAAAAATGTATAAGGAAAATCTACAACCTAAAAATTGGTGCTTTCTTTTTGTAATTAGGTGAATGCATATCATATCATTGTGTAATAATAATATAGTGTAAACTATTTGCTTGTAATATATACTCAGTGTAGCTCTCTACTTCATATATATAATTTTTTTTCTGTCATGAGCAGGATCATTTTTGGTAGAGTTAGGGGCTGTCTTTTTATACTACACTTTCTCATTTAACTCTCACTTAAAATGCAACATCACCTTAGTAGAGACTGCATTTTAATTCCTCTGAATTTTTTTAAATGAAGGACTCTTAACTTAAAGGTAACAAAATCAACAATATTCATTTTTTTTTCTTTAAAATTAGGTTGAGACTGTTAACTCATTGTGTGCACCAAAACAATTTTCCAAACACACCCTCTAACCTGTCAATAAATATTAAAATTTCCTTTTTCTTGTATTTGGAATAGCTGTTTTAAGATGTGTAACAGATTTTAGCCAGTCTATAGCTAAGGCAGCTTAATCACCAAGTTAAAATAAATCATAATAAATGAAGGGCCTGTGCTTTGTGAAACTACATATCACTTAACAGATGATCCTCAAAAACAACTCCAGTTTAAATCCACATGTAATAATAGTTCACATGACATCTCTAATGTTCTGCAAAAAAGAAAATTAAATACAGGAGCTGTAAAGTAACTGGCCAAATAATCAATTTTCATTTGCCTCTTAACTCAGAGTGAGCTAGATTAGAGAGTAATGAAAGGCCTCCCTTACATAATTTAGCTCCTTATGGCTTTGATTTTTTCCAAATTGCTGCTTTTCTGAAGATCAGACATCTGTAGATGTCATGCTTAATCATGGTGGTTTTTAGAACTAAAATGTGTAATTTCAGAATGAGTAGGGGTTGGGGGTACCTCTTGAGCTTCATGGGCTCCCTGTGGATGATACTTCATTCTTAATTCTCTGATGAGGTGGGAAGCTTTGTCTACAGGAACATGTAGCCTTCTCTGGCTTTAGTTCTTGATGATCTTGAAGATGCCCCATTCTTAATGGGAAATATCTTAGCTGCTTGAAATGCACCCCTTTCACCCACGTTTCTCCTGTCATTGTCTTCCTTAAAATTATTTTTTGAAGTTTTCGTTTGATGATAAATTGAGGCAATTTAAACCTTGTAGAGAAAACACTTGAGTTAATGCCAAAATGATGAGCTGACTGACTGCCCTGTATGCTAGAAGGAAAGATTGGCCAGTCCCCTCATTGAGGATGGGCCAGCATCTCAGTGTGTTAGTGGAGGAATCCTTGGTGCTCCTGTGTTCTCCTATGGGTTCTGTGCTCTTCCTTTGTCTAAATAATTATGCTTTTGGAGTACAGCAGTCTTCATTGTTTATTCACCAAAAATTAAATCCCTTTTCTGGGTCTGACACAGTAGTAGGAGCTGAGGATACCAGGAGATAAACCCTCTTGCAGCCCCCTTCAAGATAAGAGTCGGTTCTTGAGTAAACACAAAGCAAATGGAGATGAAAAATGCCCGACTCTGAAGGCTGTGAAATATATATGCAATGAATGCCTGAGTCTGGGGCAAGGCTGGTCTGTGCCTCAAGGATGCTATGCAGATAGAGTTTCTCTAAGGAGGTGATGTTAAGCCAAGATGGGAAAGATGAGGACACAACCAAGTTAAGATATCGGGGAGGAAAATTGTAGGCGGAGGAGGAAGTTTGAATGACCAAGAGGCTTGGACAAATTTACTTGGCTGGAGGGTAGGTAATGAAGGGTGGGGCAATAGAAGATTGGCAAGGAGTTGAGGGTTGTCCATTGAAGGAGCACTTGTAAGGCTTAGATTTCTAAATTTAATGAGAAATCACTCTTTCCATAATGGCCAAGTCTCATTTTCTTTCCCAGTCATAAAATATTTATATAATTGCTTTTTTATTTTCATTTCCTCTCAAGTAGTAATTATTGACCACATATTCTGCATTATCCAGAATACTGCCTTTCTGAAGATTAAGGTCCCAGTGGGTAGCAGGATAGCAACCTAACAATACACAACTTAGAACATTACAGAATAAAATTCAACAAATATCAGCCCACAGCACCAAAACTCAGTAATAATGTGAAGTGAGATTTGGCACAACTGATGTTAGTGTGTTACCTGTGTTTCCTTCTCCAATATTATGTTCATGTGAGAATCTCATTATAAAGTAACCATTTTATGATGGTTCAGAATGAGTTTATTCAGTTGCATAGCTTTCACAGTGTTTTGTTTTCTTTTTCTGTCTTCAGTGTCAGATACAGAAACTGGGAAGTATTATTACATTAGTGTGATTCCACATTTTATATGATGGGTTGATAACCACTTGTCATTATTTTACAGTAGTGGACTCACTGTTTTAAAAGTACTGGCATTATGCTGGGCGTGATGGCACATGCCTAGTACTTGGGAAACAGAGGCAGGTGGATTTCTGTGTGACTTAGGCCAGCCTGGTCTACATAGTGAGTTCTAGGCTAGCTGGGGCTAAAGGGAAACACTGTCTCAAAAATAAGAAACAAAATAAAACAAAAAACAAAAGCAATGTACAGACATGTTATCCTGACAAGCTGACAATCTTGTTCTACTGACAAGCTATCCTGATGGGAACTGATCTCAATGCCGACATAGGGACAGGACTCCTTAAGGAGTTGGCAAGTGAGCCAAGACTTGAAAGTGAGCATTATCCAGGGCAGCAAGGAAAGAATGAAGGCCGGGCAGGGTACACCAAGCTGCAGATGGAAAAGGGGATTGGGGAAGATGTGTCTTTCCAGAGATGTCATAATCACATACATCAGAAAGTTGCTCAAGGGACAACACAAGATTGCTCAGTAGAAACATTCAGGAGGCTTGAGGGCCTGACTCAAAAATAATAGAATTGCCAAATTTTCTTGGAGTCTGTTTATGTCTTTTTTTTAAAAAAAATAACTTTTACAAGAACTTTGAGAATTTCATGCATGCATATCAGGTGTTTTGATCAAATCCATGCCCACTCCCTCCCTTCCAACACCTCCCATATCTCCCTATCATTTTTTCTTTTGTTTTTTCCTTCTTTCGTCTATTTATTTTTATGGAGCTTTTGGGTACTCTAACATTCCCCCCTCTGAAGAGGTAGACCTAAAATCTTTTAAGGATTAGATACAAGCTCCCAAATACTTTTGACATTTTTGGCCTTTGGAACAGAGTATGTTGCTAACAGTCCAAAGGACATTTTGACTTTTAGCCAAGAAACTGGCTAATTTTCTTTGGGGTCTTTTTACCCTAACTGCTTAGTCAATTCCTACCTCCTATTCTTAACATGCCATCATCTGAAGGGGTTATTTATGTCTTAATAGAAATAGATGTATTAAGGAAGGGCCCACAGAAATTCTAATTTAACTTCCTATTTAATGCACAAGTAAACTTTTTCACAAGAGCCGAAGTGGTTCATCCAAAGCCAGACACAGTTAATCCAGTACTTTTGTACCAGTGATGCAAACATAAAACAAGTACAATTGAAGTAAGGCTTATATTTCAGGAAGCTCCCCACTTCTTTGCTGTTATTTTTTTCTTTGTATCCATCATGACACACATACACCCTTATTTCCACCAAGGTTGGGGTGCTATCATTTCCAGACATGACTAATATCTTCCAAGAGAGCTCACACTACAGAGAAAATGCTTGAAAACCTGGAAGGTCACAGATATTTAAAAGCCTACTTATGTAGCTGAGGGCTAGAGTTGTAGAAAATTGGGCAAACATAAACTCATAAACCCTATTGACTATAGCATTAATTATTAAATCATTTTGAAAGACAATTGGCATGTGTATGGCTGGGGGTCGAGGAGGGAATGAAAAAGCAACAGTAACAAAACCAACAAAAATCATTGGTTTCATGGAGTAGAAGAGACATTTATACACATATACGTATACAAAAACATGACATATCTGCACATGTATGTATATCCATTTCTAAGTAAAAGTCTCAATTTAGTCTCACAATTGTGTGCAAGTGACTTGTTTAAGAATGATTAGTACTACAGATGGTAATGAAAATTGAGAATGTGTTCATGCCCATTAATTGGAAAGTATAGAACAGAGCTGTACTATATTACAACGCTGCAGGGAATTATAGCTACATATAACAAAGTAGATAAATCTCACCTACAATAGGTTAAAACAGAAAAGATAGTTTTAAAAGATTACATAAAAGTATTATCTTTTAATAAAATGTACCATATTCTAAGTGATACCAGTTACTGTTTGGTGACACATATGTTTTTGATAAAGACAAAAATAGAGGCTCACCTGCTTGATAAATATTTCATTTATATATCAAAGAAGGGTATACTTATAGCTTTAAATATGTATTATATATATAAAATTTGAGGGGTAGATACATATAGTTTTTGTTCAGTATTGATTATGTGTCTTTGATATATATCATATAATATATACATGTATTATATTAACCAAAATAGTGTAAGAGAATATATAACAAAAGAATAAATACAGAAACATAATGACAGCATAATGTGATATCTTCAGTGCATTTCCAGAAATACTAGAACAGTATCAGTGGCACAGATAGGTGCATTGAAAGCTGAGAACATGATGAGAACATCAGACCCCGACCTTCCGGCTTTTAGCTTAGGGCTCCATTGGCTCTATGTTTCACAATTCTAGAGGACCCCAGTTAAACTGAAGTCTATGCTAGGAGTTTGCAGATATTTATTTATAAAGGTCCATGTATTCGTTCTGAGACTGGTCTAGTGAAGGACACCCGATTTGGTGATTCTAAACAAACTAATGCATTCGCTCACAGTTCTCAAAGCTAGAAGTCCCATCTGAAAGTATCTGAGAGGTCATGTTCCAGCAGAGACAATGGCCAGGATCATCTCCTGCATCTTTCAACTTATAGTGTCACTGGTGAGCCTGGCACATGTACTCAGTGTGTGTCTGCAGCATTCCTGCCTCCATTGAGTGTCACTGTCTTCTCTTCATGTGCATAGCCTCCGTTTTCTTCTGTTAAAAAGAGCTGATGTCATTTCAAGCCACCAAATAAACCAAGATAATATTATCTCAAGACAAAAAAAAATGAATTAGATCTGCAAATGAGGTCACAGCCACAGTTAGAGAGTGGCTTTGTCCTGGAGAAATCACCATCCATCCACTTCTACCAGCTACAAAGCAAATACTCCAGGTATGTGAACCATGTGATGTCTGTCACACTAGTAAGCCCTGCTATGGACCCCTAAAAGTCACCAATAATACAGAAACAGAGGGACGGGAGTCTGTTTTACTTCATTTTATATCGGGTAGTGGCTGGATTTGTCTGAGGTCATAGTGCTGAATTTTTGAGTCCTATCTATGCAATGAGCACCACATGCGTTGGGTGGGTCATGGGACCTATTAGGGCATTACTGATGGAGCATCATAAAGCCTAGTCTCTAAGGCCAGTGAGGTGGGGCTAGTGAAGCTATGCACAGAAATAAATTCTGTTGTTGGGATTCATTTTTTATTCTGGGAGTCTTGTAAGAATCTGCTAACCCTGAGGGTAAGATCACTGATTTGTGGCAGCTACATCTTCGATGTACTCACATATGCTAAAGTACAAGCAACCTGGTAGGTTTGGCAGAAGGCTATTTGAAAGGGAGGAAATCAGATGAAGTATCAGCTAGATACAAACCTATATTAGTCTCTCATGGAATCAAAGACTGACATTCTCTCACTGAAGAGTGGAGAATCTGCCTTGACGATGATTTCCGCTTCCTAGATAGCATGATATAGCCTTGTTTAAAGAGTTACCACCTGGGGACAGCCAGGAGAGGCAGGATAGGATGGTTCTAAGAAGGAACTGATGCAGAGTATAATGTTACATTCCATTAGGGACCAGAAGCATTTTTTAATTAAAAGAATCCTATGCAATCCTTCAGTCTTTGGGAGCTTTGGGACTAATATAGAAGAGCCTGGTTCTATTTTGAATGGTGGATTAATTGGGGCTGATATTTATGCTCATGCATAATGATATTGAAGAGTAAAGATAATGATCAAACGTGACCTAAAATTTATGTTAAAAATTAGTAAATAGCATCTATTGAGCATTACTACACACCAGGTGCCATGGTAAGTAGCCTTAAAAAAGTAGTTGTTTGGCGTAGGTGTATTTTCTCCAGCTCAGTGGTTTTTTTCCAGGATCATCTCTAATGATTAGTGATCCCACAGGAGTAGTCTAAGGTGCTGAGAGATCCTGCTCTGATCTGATGAGACAGTCCTGTTGCTGACCTCATGTTACTGATGAGAAAGCAGGCTTTGAAGGTTTATATGCTATCTAAAATAGCTGAGTCTGATTCCACTATTTTGACCCTTAACTTTTATCATAGACTGTGAGAATTTGAAAGGTACCTGGTAAGACAGCATATATGAGCCTGATTTTGAAAAGATATGCCAAGTGGTCGGGAAAGCAAAATCTGTATTTATGGAGCATGTAACATGTGTAAAGCATTGTGCTAGATCCTGTTATATACTTTGTAAGTGCTTTATGTGTTTATGTGGGTACCAATGGGTCCAGTTCCACAAGCAGAAGGCTGAGACCCAGAGTGATATGAGATTATATTTAAGTGCATAGTTGTAAATGGGAGAGTAAGACCTTAAATTCAGTTGCTTTTGACTCTAGAACCCATTGACTTGTTATGGTGTTATTCCATTTTTTGGACAAGTAGCATATCTGATATCTGCAGAGGGGCCTAAGGAAGTTTATTCTTATTTTTAAAGTAAAAAATTCTGTGTATGAGTGTTTTCTGAATGGAATGCTCGAAGAGGCCAGAGGAAAGTGTTGCATCCCTTGGAGCTGGAGTTATGAATGGTTGTCCTCCATGTGGGTCTTGGGAACTGAACCTGCATCCTCCGCAAGAGCAGACAGTGCTCTGAACTCATGAGCCATCTCCCCAGCCCCTATTCCTATTTATTCTCAATGCCAATTTCTTCTGAGAGGATTGTTTCGAGGAGTAAACCAGATCCACAAAATTGGGGGCTATCAATGGACTTCTATATTTCCAACCCCACGAATAATAATTCCTCAAAGTGTAAAACAGCAGGAGAGAAAAGCAAAGTTGGGAGTAAGTTAATTCTCTGCTTTGTTAACCATTAGGGCAGTCCCATTTATTTGAACAAACTGCAGAGCATATTTCGAAAGATGAGACTATAAAATTGCTTAATTGTTAAAATAAATATAAAATTTCTTTGTTTGAAATGCATTGTGAAGAATGAGACTCCTGAAATTTATAGTAATGAATGAAACTATTGGGGCATAGCCATTAGGGCAATATGAAATTTATATTATTTGAAGGGGAACCGTTTATATAACTTCTTAATGGGTCTGCCATTTATGATTCAATAGTCCCTTCCCCATTAAAAATAAATTGCATTTTTCATTATGGACTATTATCTTTCCTTCTGTTGATTTTGTAAGAGTTCTATAATTTGCTCTATATTAAAAAGAATAATAAATGAGTTTAATATCTATAAGCTTCTTAACACTTTCCCCTTTTCATGGCACTATTCAAAAAATCGGTTCCTGCAGTCTTCCTAAACTGATATATAGAACCATTTCTGTTTGAAATTTGAAAAACAAGCTGATACTGAAGTGACAACATTCAGTCCTTCCTGTGTTAAACTTATTGGTAACAGAATTAGTATTGTAATGAAATTGTTTTTTCCATATGGTCAATACTGTTGTATCATATCACTGTGATTTCCTTTTTCTTGAGATGGACATGAATTTCACTTTTTTATTATATTATTTTAGACCTATTTATCTGAAGGTAAAGATAGTGTCCTTTCTATGACCTGTATCCACACATTTTTCTGTTAGGTTGAGAGGTAGACAGCTGCAGAAGGAAAGAGCAAGGTGACATCACTTCACAGTTTATCCTCTTTAAACCTACTGCATGTCTGTGTGTGAGTGGCAGGCAGTCTCATAACATGTACACTGACTTTCACTTCTTTCCTCCCCAAAGTGTATTAGTTTTAGCAGCAGTGACTACACAGAAAAATTATCACTGAGGGTAGGTACTTTATAAATGAAGAGGATTATTTGGCTAATGATTCTAGCTGCTGGGGTTTCAAACATCAAGGCTCCAGGATCCTGGCCAGGGCCTCCTTGTCTGTGCCACAACATGGTGGAGATGTACAAAGAGAAATGGTTGTATGCACTAAATGGAAAGATTATGTAGCACAAGAAGCAGGAGCGAGGCTTACGTGTAACTGTTAATGGGACTTCCTGAGAGAGCAAGACTATGCTGATCTACAAAAGCACCATTTTCCCTTAAAGACCTAAGCATGCCCCCTGAGGTCCCTCCTTTAACATTCTACCTCTCTTCAACATGCCAAACTTCCAGTATAAGGTCCAGGACCCTCTCAAACCATAACCAAGCCAAAGCACCTTCCATTCTGACCTTTTCCAAAACCTCATTGTGCTGGTTATCGGCCACCACATGACTTCCCACCCGATTCTTTAATCCTTTCTGGTCTCCACACATTCATTTCTCACCAATTTCCTTATCACAGCCAGCTGGTCCTAGTAGTTTTCCTTCTACCTCCTGCAATTCCTTGGCCTAAGTTTTCTTCTAGTTATTCTCTGTCCTAGTTCACTTTGACTATCAACAGTTGACATGGACTAGAGTCACCAGAGAAAGGAGCCTTAACTGAAGGATTTCCCAGATCAGATTGGCCTGTAGCCATGTATGTGTGGGGGTTGACCTTGATTGATACTTGATGTATGAGAACTCAGACCATTGTGGGTGGTAGCATTCCCTGGACTGTTGGTCCTACAGCATGTAAGAAAGCAACCTAAGCAAGGGTCTGTGAGCGAACCAGCATGCAGCATTCCTCCATGGTTTTTACTTCAAATTCATTCTTGAGTTCCTGTTCTGACTTCTTTCAATGATGGAGTATGACCTGGAAGTATAAAACAAGTGACCCCTGCACCCCTCCTCCCCTAAGCTGCTTTTGGTCAGAGTGTTTTATCACAGCAATGGAAAGGAAACTAGATTTCTGTTGCATGTCTATCTAGCTCTTTATTCTCTGCAAATTAACTGGATTATCACTTTCCTAGAAAGGCTTTCCATGAATAGTCTCTTGTACGGGGAGTTTCTCAGCATCCACTCTCAGACTGTTTTATTCACTTATAACACACTTGTAAGTGTACATTTATCTATTTCCTTGTTTCTTAATTCTATTTTTATTGTGTTTTTATGTATTGAATACAATAAATCTTAGTCATATTTAGACCCCATCCCTCATCCCTGCCCACCATCCCCCCTGCCACAATATAACATATTTCTGTCATATGTTAAAGTCTATCAAGTCAAGCTTTTGTACCCAGATGTCCTTTGGTGCAAGAACATCCAGTGGAGTCTAGTCAGCCTACCTAGAGTCATTCCCTTAAAGAAGATATATTCTCCCTCACCCAGCAGTAATTAGTTCCTTGGCTAAGGTCAGGACCTGCTACCCATTTTCCCAGTTCTATGATGGGATTTTGTTGATTGAGTCAACATGGGTCTTGTGCATGCTGTCACCATTATTTGCAACTTCATATGAGCAAGTTTCCAGAGGCTCGAAAGCCTCTGTTTCCTTGTGTTCATGCACCAACCATGTCTGTTAAAATATTTCCACTCCCTCCTGCACAATGACCCCTGAGCCATAGGAGGGTGAGGTTTTACATAGGAGTCCTATCCAGGGACATGCACTCTGCAGTCTCTTCTCTACCCCCTGGTCAGTTGTGGTCTTCTGTGTGCATGGCACTATGTTGCATAAGGAAGCTTCACTTGTAAGAGTTGAGGGATGCATTAGTATTCCCTCTACTCCGTGTTCTGGTATGTTCCATGAGCCTTAGGTGTAGAGGTTCCTCTGTAGATGTGTCATTTAGGACTGGGCATCTCTCAGACACATTTCATCCATTTGAGACCAGTTGTGAAACTTTGTAACAACCTCCAAGTATTGGAAAAAGAAACTGCTTTAATGAGTGGTATATGGTATACTTGTCTATGAATATAAGGATCCATATATAGCATACAATAAAAAATTTCATTTGTCTAGAGATATGACAGAGATAGTTTTTCTTTTCTAGGATCTATGACCTGTCCAGTCATGTGTATTTGGCTTTATTTAACCCATGAGTTACCTCCCATTGGGAAGGCATTAAGTCAAATTAGATATTGTTGATTACCCCCTAGATAAAAGTGCCACTACTTTACCACTATAGTTTGTTGTGCCATTGTTGTAGTTATCAGGCTTTGAAACTGGGGTTGGACCGTTGATTGATTTTCTCCCTTAGCAGCTTGCATAGTGTCCTCTAGAACTATGAGAGCTAGTCTTCAGGAAGGAAGCTTCCAGGCCAGTTCTGGCTCCATTGTTCCAATTCCTATGACCGACGTATGTCCTGCTTCAGCAATGCCATCTTACCTTCAATTTCTGGGAAGTAATCAATGGCCATGGCAATAGCCTTTGTTGTTTTGGGAGTCCCTGGGTCTGCCCTGACCAACAACTAAAGGGCGGTTTCTCCTGTGTGGCACTATGTTTCTTGTCATATAGCCTTCAGGTACACACACACTTATGTTCAGATATTGTTTGCATATTTTTCAGTCTTTAATTAAGACATTTCCCTTTGGTTTTTCACACTACCTAAGTTTTATTTATCTCTCTTCTTTTTCTCCTGTCTAACCTCCATCCTCACTCATTTAAAGTGCTCCCATTTTTCCCTTCATAAGACTGTCTCCTATTATCTCCCCTCTCTTGAGTTCCTTCTTCTTCTTTACCTCCATGGTTCCTTGTATGTCCTTCCCTCTTTCCTTTCCCATTGAATACCCCCATTTTCCCCTTGGTAACATCTGTTTCCTACTATCCCCCTCTCTCGGCCTATTTCTTTCCCTTCACTTCTGTGCTTCCTTTCCATTTTCCTGACTCCTTTCATAACATCAGGATATAAACTCAAATAGAAGGATTTGATGCTAAGATCCGCAAATAAGGGAGAACATTGCAGGGTGTGGTGGCTCACATCTTTAATTCCAGCCCTGGGGAGGCAGAATAACCAGATCTCTCTGTGTGGTCTAAGCCAGCTGGGGCTACAGAGTGAGACCCTGTCTGAAAACGTTAAAAATAAATAGAAACAGTCTCTTGTTCTATTAGACTTCATGGGTGACAGGACGACAGCATTTTGTTTTTGTAATTTGCTTCTCTGTATTCAGTATTACTTTGGTTCTAAACTTAGCAAAGTTCACCAGAAACATTTGTGAAATGAATAAATGGAATATTATGCTCTCTGACGATAAATAAAGTTGTTCTACAAACATGAGGTGCAGCCACAGTTCATAAATGACCAGAGCACTCAACATTTCTGTTAATTCTGTCCTCTCTGCATAGATTTCCTGCAGAACCTTTTTCCCATTCCTCATTCAGTTATCCAAAAAAGCACTTTTTTCCAAACATGTCCAGAGGTTCACGTAATAGATCCAGCAGCTGAGTGCGAGCCATGCACATATTTTGACATCCTTAAAATCCCATTGTCACAATGGTTCAATTAAGTTCGTATCTATACCATCCTATAGCTGAGGCACTCTATGGGGGCTTTAAGGATGTGATTTTGTGTTCATCAGGGGGCAGAGGATGGAAGAAAAGAACTTGTGTTTAACCTAGAAACACCAAGACTTGGCAATTTATATTATTCAATTCTCTATCTCTTTCTCTTTTCTTTTCCTTTCTCTTTTTAATGAGACACAGTGTCTGACCCAGAAATCACCATGTAGCTCAAACTAGCCTCAGATTAGCAGGAATTATCTTCCCTCAGCCTCTTGAATGATGGCATTACAGGTATGAGATTGGCTTGCATTGTTTCCAAAGCCCTTTCAATGACTGTATGAAAACATGTGTTTGTTGAAGCAGTAGAGGACCAGCAGTAGAGGGTAGAGTTCCCATGGTTAAGTATTAGTATCAATAGAGTTATTTTAATAGCTTCAACTTCTGGTAATAATGACATTTATCACTATTCTAACAAAAAATAATTTTCTAACTAAAAAAATGTTTTTTGAGACAGGGTCTCCCTGTATCTCTAGCCCCAGCCGGCCTGGAACTTACTATGTAGACCAGACTGGCCTCAAGCTCAGAGAGATCTGCCTTTCTCTTCCTCATTAGTACTGGGATTAAAGGCATGTGCCACCATGCTTGGCAGTTTTCCCATTATTATAAATATGGGAACTTCTAATATGCAGAAGGGATAATACAACCTACAACACAGCCATCATTTGTTTCCTGAGTGTGAACCTAGTCTCATTTAATGTTTAATCTCTAGCACTCCCTGTAATGTGGGCACATGAGAACAATGTAAATATTGCTGAGTAAACAACCTACACACTGCCTATGCCAACAATTTGACATATTTCTCTTTATGTGTATAAAATTCCACATAAATCATAAGCGTAAAGGGATGCCTTGGCTCCATGCTCAGGTAATTTTAAACACTATAGACGATGAAACTATCCTCTTCTAGCCAACGACTTCCTCTGAGTACCCCACAGGTTAAAAGTATGTAGTACATATGTTAAATTTCATTTTGAGTTTTAAAGTAACACTTTACCCTAAGCTATTTCCATTTGTGAAATTTTAACAGTACAATTCTGGTGAAAGTTCTTCATAATTTATTGTAATAATCTTAGAAGAATTTCTGATCTTTGAGTCTCTCTTTTGAGATCCTAACCTCAAAAGTAGCATGAAATGCACACAAATACTTATGGAAAGTGATATTCATTGCAACACTATATATTCCAGCAGAAGAATAGACGTAAGTGTTGAACCCTGGAGAAATGAGCTTTGATAATGGCACCTTCATAAGATAAACTGTCATGCAGCCATTAAAATGACATCTATTCATGCTTTTTATATGGCGCATGGAAACTCAGTACTTTTTGAAGTGTATCCTAACCTGAAGCACTTCCTAGATGATCATATGTTCATTCACTGGAGAACATGTTCTATGGAACATGTGCAATACAGAACATAGAAATTGGAAACAGGCCAACAAAAAGTTGTATAGTTTCACTGAGAGGAGAGTCAGGGAAATAGTAAAAAGAATAAGTCCTTGTTAGAATGTCTGCAGCATTCCTGGGGCCTCGAGATGTAAGATCAGAAAACAAACTTCAGTGCAAATCATTCATATCATGTGCACAATACAAAAAATGTAGTTATAGTAAAGTTTGAACCGATATAACAAATCCAATATAGTTGGTGGATAAATGGTGGTGGATAGGTCCTTGGGCTTCTGAGGTCTATATAGCTTGTCTTATAAGAGAGATGGCAGTTTCAGGGCAAGGTGTGGAGTCTATTACATCTTTATGTATTGCCACTACTTTTTCCTTTAAGAGACCCAGGGATGAATTGATTGTTATTTGGGTAAAGTAAAGCCAAAATGAGGCTCACTCATTCAAGAAATGGACAGGCCAACTGACTGAGCAGAGGGTGTGCTGCTCAAAGTGGACTCCCTGATGAACTGTGACCTGAGAGATGTAAGACAACTAAACCCTTTCCTCCCCAAGTTGGTATTGGTCAGAGTGTTCTGTCACAGCAATCAAGAAACAAACTAGAACAGGGACTGTTACAGAAGTTGCTTTATTTTCTCTTATCTGACATCCCTTAAGGCTATAAATAATGATATAGAAATTAACTGCTTGGGTTTGAATTGGCATCCATGATTTCCCAGCCTGATTTTCAGCTCTCTGTGCTTCAGTTCCCTCTTCTGTTAAAACAGATTTAAACATTCTACCAATGCTATAGTGCTGGTGTGAAGTTTGAACAAGCTTCTATAGACAGGTCAAGTCTAGAACAGTAAGAGCTCAAAACAAGTATCACTTCTGTCATATTATTGGCCATTTGTTTCCTTTTAGTATTTCTGTGACCAAATAGTTGTGAACACAGTGGAAATAAAATTAAACTATCTCACAACTTCAAAAAAAAAAAAAGTGGACTTCTGTCAGCCATGTCCATTAACACATGTTGGCTTTCTATTTACATCAGTTCCTTTTGCTTTTAAATTGAGATGCCATGGAGTTTTGTAATTATTTATCAATTATCAATTACTGACTTATCTTTGTGACCTATTAACAAATTTCTTTAATAATTAGTTTTCTGAATATAAATTTACAGACATGATAAAAAGTATTGATGCTTTTACATTCAAAAGTCATACTTAATATTTTCCCACTATTTTAAGAGCTATTACTATTAGAAAAAACATAGATCCCATATTCAAATATTGATTAAATACTTATATTAGATTATAGCACAAAATATCTATGAAATATATATTTCTGATCTCAAAAGACTCCTAAGAGAATCTTTCACCTTATCTCACACAAAAGTATGTTGTCTAGTATTTACTTATGTGTGATTTAAAATAATACTGTTAAGTTATGATTAGGGTAAAGTTTTAAGAAAAGTGTTGTGTTATATAAACATATTTATTCTTTGAGGTTTGGAGCAAGGGGAAAAAACTGACACTTAGGCTGGAAGAGACTGAAGCTGCAGATCTCAGGGCCAATTAATTTGCTGTGTAAATTAGAACCTTGCTTCAAAATATGTTGTTCTTTTACTGTCTTATCAGCATCCTTGAAATATTTGAATTTTGGCAAAAAGGGAAAAAAGTTCATATTCCAAATCCTTGTTTATATAATCAATACATTTTTGTCTTTTCTCCAGGATCCACAACTATCATCTCAAAAGTGAAATTTGGCCCCAAGGCATATTGTTCCATTATTTTAAAGTAAGACATAGATTTTTAAATCTTTTATATACGGATTTCACAAAATAATCACAAAAGACTAAAGAGTTAATGCAGGAAAGATTTGCATATTTCAATCTATTCAAGAATAATTAATATGGACGTTTACCTCCATGATTAAATATTTCAGTATCTCACCATTATTCTGTCAATTCTTCCCAGAATATTTAACACAATCATGAAGATTCATAATGCATAATTCAGCCCCCAATATCACATACTTTATTCTCTGTCTGCTCTCTTCTTTCTGACTTCCAACAAGTCAGGCCATCTTTTATATCCTATTAGCATCATGTTTCCCCTACCGTACTCACTAACTCGCCTCATTATAATCATGAGTCCTTTTTCCTAGGTACTCCATTCCATCACTACCTCTATGTTTATACATACAATGATGCATCTTTAAAGATGATGATGTATGCAAAGAACAGTGACAAACATGTACAAGTATCACTGCAATAGGCGGAGTCTCCAGTCTTAGCTGAAGAACTATTGGCAGCTGATTACTACTGGGTGAGGAAGAGCTGATCTTCAAGGGAGGGACTTTAGATAGGCTGACTAGACCTCAGTGGATGAACTTGTACTGAGCGATGTCTGGGGGCATTAACTTGACTCGATAGGCCTTAACACAAATGACAGAATGCATGAAATCCAGTGGGGGAGTCAATGGAAGGTGTCAATGGGGAAGGAGGGAGGTATAAAGATGATTATGATGCTCTGTATGAAGTACACAAAAATTCAATTAAAAAATTACAAAAGAAGATGAAGATGTATTTCAGTGCATTGTTAGGCAATTTCTTTGTGTGAGAACATCACTGAGTATACTTATACTATCCAAATTATAATACCAAATTAAGCTATGATGCCACTAGTTGATATAAACTCATGAAACCACTGTCCTATATTCACTGCATGTTGTTAGTGGTGCTTGACTGCACTTCAGCTTCTTTGGATCTCTAGGACCTGGTCCTCATGAAGTGTGAACTTCTATCATTTTTTCAATCTTCTTTCAAGTACACATCACAATTTTAAGCAAATACTTTTATTAATAGAGCTAAATGTCTATCTTGCATTGATTTAACTTCTGTCCATCAAGGCGATCTTTTGTTTTCTGCATTTTAAAGCAACCCACAAGTATAAACCCTCTTTTCTGAAATGGAGAAAATGACAAAGTCTGTTGCATAACACAGTTGCAAAGCGGGGATGAAGAATGTGTGGGAAGTGCCTAGCACAGATTGGAGCAAACAGACTTTTGCTGCAACACTTGGAGCCGAGGATTCTTGTTGAATCGGTAATGCTTCACTGGTACACACAGGCATTTCATTGATTTCTTTTGGAATGCCTGGATAATTGAGGAGGGCATCTAGAGTACAGCAAAGTGAAGACACCTCCACAGGAAGGCAGGAAGTGTAAAACAACCATCTGAGCCTTATTATGTGTTATTAGGTAGTGTGCACCATGGTTCATAGAAAGGTCTACAATAATCATACTTTGGTTTTTGAATAAAAGAATAAATAGCAAAAAAGGAAGAGATATATTAATGTATACATACATATAGACAACTAAACATCATCAAACAGAGCAATTGCAACATCCAGTGGAAATTGACTGGGGACGCCCCTTTAAGTCAGCCATGTAGAGTTCTCAATAGAGACACTACAGGCAGAGAACAGTGCCCCCTCAGCTGAGGCTTCCAGGTAAATGAACAAATAACAGTAGAACGGTAACGTCATTAAATCATGGTCTTATAACCATCCAGTTGAAACCAACTGAGGAATCCCCCTTAAGACAGCCATCAGGAGTTCCCAGGGGGGACTTCTCTATAGAGCAGTATCCCCTCAGGTGACTCTTCCAAGTAAAAGAGCAAACAGCCGCATATAGAAATAGCATCATCCAAACAAGTGCTTGCAACGCGTAGGAGAAGCTGACTTGGGAAGTTGAGGTCGTCAGCCAGAATTCCTGATGGCGTGTTTTCTCCATGGCTGAACTTCCCATGGCCAAACTTCCAGCTTCTCTTTCCTGTTGTAGGTGCTTTTATATCATGGGATTAAAACGGTAATAGCATCAGTTGGAAATATTTTAGCTTTCTGCTCTCAAGGATACAATGTTTTTACTCTTGAACTGTTTTTCATATTTCTCCTATCTGTCACAGATTTGGAGGTCCCAGCCTGTCACCAGACAAGGGGCTTTGGAGAGTGCTTTGAGACAAAAATCCCTCAGGAAGTGGGGGGAGAGGTGACCCACTTCCATAGCCAGACTCTCAGTGTACTGCAGCAGTACATGGCCATTTACCATCTAATGTATATCATGCATAGCTTACAGCAAGAACATAGTAGAATTATCATTTCCTGCTTTCTAAAGGTAGAGGCCCTGGGCTGGTTTCTGACTTTCTCCCTTTAGCTCATTAGAAATTTCCTCTTACTGCTTGTCATTATCTCCAATGTAATTCCTTACCATATTCTCACTAGCCTAATGAAATCCAAGAGATAATAATAATTTAATATTTGCACACTTGTATTCTACCAAGCCCTATTCAAAGGGCCTGCAATCTATGAACTCATTTCTCACAGTGATCCTACGAAGTAGGATTCATTATTATTCCTAATTCTGAAACAGGTTGCCCTGGTTACATGTTTCATAAGTGGCTGAGCTGGGGTTTGAATGGAGCTAGCAGAGGTCTTGAGTGGCTCCTGCTTTCAGCCACTTCATCGTGCTGGTGTAAAGGTTCTAAAGGCAATTCTCTTGTTCACAGCACTGGCAAATCTGCCAACTGAGATAGTTTCATCTTCTGCCCTTGCAGAATATGATAGAATCAGTTATCTATGCCAATTGAGACAAAAACATTTCATTTTTCTATAACTTTGCTCAAAATCACCAAAACAGAAGGAAAAAATACTAGGTCTTATCAAGTTTATCAAGGTATCCATATCAAATATGAAGTTATCCCTGAAGTTATCCAGCTCATGAATCTTCAAATATAGAACGAGGGGAAGGCAGTGGTCCAACCAGGGGTAAAAATACTGTTAAGTCAATGGGAAGACAGGAGTAGACATCAGAGGAGGAAACGGAAAACACGAAGGGCAGAGGCGGTAGAAGGCAGCTGTAGAAATAAGAGAAATAAGGCATAAGGGCTGGGTTCAAGTTCTCCAGGATGTTTTTGACCTACAGATGACTCCACAGAAAAAGTGCAAGGAAGGAAAGTTCTAATGCCCACGAATTTAACTCAGCATATTCTTTGCTCTAATCCATAGAAAGATTTTAGCCCTTGCGCTGGTTAGTTTCTACCATCAACTTTGCACAACCTACAGACATCTGGGAAGAGGGAATACTAGTTGAAGAATTTCCACTATCAGACTGACTGATGGTCATGTCTAGAAGAGGCTGTCTTGATTTATAATTGATTCAGAATGGCCCAGATGACTGTGCATCACCCCTAGGTCTAAAGAAGAAAACTAGCTGAGCATGAGCCAGTGAGCGATCCCGAAAGCAGCATCACTCCATGGTTTCTGTTCAGTTCCTGCTTGAGGTCCTTCCCTGACCTCCTCAATGGACCGCCACCTGGAAGTGTAAGCCAAAATTAAACACTTTTCTTCCTTAAGTGGCTGTTTTTTGTGTTGTTTATCACAGAAGTAGAAATCAAACTAGAATATCTCTATACTATATAAATGAATACAGTTAATATTTTCTTTGAAAATAAAAAAGTTACCTTGTTTGGAAGAGTCCATATCTTAACAATGTCAAACAATGAAGCAATACCAAACCTTCTCTTAAATTATTTAGAAATGATAAAATAACAGTAATCATGATATGAATTTTTAATGCTTACTGCTGAATATTCCATAGGTGCATTATGTCTTTGATGACATGATCTACTAAAATGGAAAATTCCTTATTCTCTCATGGTAACTATTCAGTTTCTTCTCTATACTTTCTGCTTTTTCTTAAGGTAGTTTTAGTCCTAAATGATGCACGTAATATTTTTGTAATGTTCTAATTTTTAAAGTGACTGAGAATTGACAAGCAGGACCTAATGAAGTTAAAGCAAGTTTCTAAGAAAGCAAACTTAAAAGTGATGGCATTAATAAGTGGTTTAAAAATTAATCCAAATAGTTATCTAGGTGATAAATTTTTCTAAATATATGCAACATGAAAAGAATAGGCTGTAGTTAGAAAAGATTGTTTTCTAGGCTATGAATAATGCTAACTAGGGTCCTAAAATGGGAGATAAAGGCAACATATTTTTCCTGCAGCAGCTCAATTCAAACATCTACCATGGCACTATATGTTGGTTTATAAAAATCTTACACAAATACAGCTTTATGTACCCAACAAAGTTTTGGGTTTTAACTGCATTTTAACAACTATGCCACATACAGTCTAGGATCTTATCTCTGGCTAAAGAAGATGGTCTAATCCAAAATGACTAAATCTATTATTTCTTCAGTAGCTACTGTTGAAGCAACAAGCAAGCGGGATATAAACATTTGATTGCTTTGTTGTGAACTTTTTCTTGTGTGTAATGAATTCGTCTACAAATGGAAATTAGAACTGAGGAGAGAAATGAAGAAATTTGAATGTCATAGGAATCCAAAAAAAAAAAAAAAAAACTTCAAACTATTCTGATTTTGTACAGTGCTTCTTGGTGGGAATTAATGAACTTTTTCATGTCTAGAAATTTTAGCCTAATGAATTTTCACATTGAAGAAAACTTACTACATCCCAATATAAAAAGGATGTCAAAGAAATATCACCAAAATGGTTTGAACATCTGGCATGCAGTCCAACAGTAGAGGGAAAACAAGACTGGATCATAAATTGTATTATGATTCTTGGCATAGTGAGGAAAGGGTGCGTATTCAGTCTGTGAATATTGCTGTGAAGATGCTCTACTACTATAATTTATTGGTGAATTTTTCATGAAGATAAATTGGCTTGTACATGTTTTATCTTTTGGGTGTATGATGGATGTTTCTGTGTGTGAGTCCACATTTGTGTATGACTCTGCATACTGTGAGAAGAGGACGGCCCCCACTGTTAGTCCTGCTTTCCACCTTGTTTGAGACAGTGCGTCTTTTTGCTTCTGTGTACGCCAGGCTAGCTGACCCCGGCGCTTTAGAGGATTTTCTTTTCTCTGTGTCTGTCTTCCATCTGGCCTTAGGAGCGCTATGATTACAAATTCGCGCTACTGAGTCTAACTTTATTTACATTGTGGGGATCTGAACTCGAGTCCAAATGCTTATGTCCACAGGGAATTCTCCCTAGTCTATGATGCCATTTTAATATGAGAAAGCCTTCTTCTCAGGACCCTTCCTCATTCTGCAAGTACCTTTTATTCTAACGTCATTAGACATCAATGTCTCTGCATTGGACTTTAATCTGGCTACAGTTTGTGGCTGGAAAACTGAAGACGAAATATGCAGATTGGGTACTGAACCTGAAATGTCATTATTAACCATTCTGAGATAAGGAGGTATTTTCTAAGATGGTGGCCCAAAACTATGGTTGTGTCACCTACGAAACTTACGAAAGTAGAAATAGGCGTGTGAATCAAACCCTCTTAGTGGAGTGACAACTTACTCATTTTCCCTTGTTCTCTTTGGTGATTCTGATCCACAATGCTGGTTCAAACCCCTGGACTAAATTACTAGTGTAGAACTTTATAATTTAGGAAGACTATCCCAATTTATAAAGCCATTTAACCTGGTGTGAAAGGCATTGTTTTCATTTTATAGAAAGAGGGCTTAAGGAAGGTTAAGTGTGTGAAATGGCTACTGATTTGTAATCCTAACACTTGGAATACTGAGGCCAGAAGATTACAAATTTGAGATTGACCTGAGCTCCAAAGTTAGGTCAAGGTCAACTGGTATAAACAGTAAGACCCTGTCTCAAGAAACCAAGGACTGTGGCTGTCACTCAGCGGAAATATGTTCATGTTGTGTGTGCAAGGTGGGGAGGTCCATCTCTAGCGTAGGGCAGGAGTAGAGCACAGAGCAAAGTTAAATGATCACCTCAGAGAGCATACTCTGACACACATCTATTAGGAATTTTGAGCTTCAGAAACAAAATCAATGGCTTTTTAAATTAGCCATAATATACATATAAAAATGGTCATGGAATTAATGTGTAGCCCCAAGAAGTCTCACAAAGAGAACACATACCATGTAAAAAGCTTCCTATTGACCCATCAGTCAGGAACTGCTACAGTGATGGTGGGGGCAGGAGTGTAAATAATCATTAACCTTATTTCTAGAAGCATAGCTTAGAATCACCCGATGATTGTTATATTGTTTGTGCCTTCAGATAAATTGATCGCTTAGTGTAAACCCTTTCTGTTGTTTTTTCCCCTACTGATTGTTGTATCTATGAAGCTTATTCACACTGCTTCACATAGTGGTGTTAATTTGACACAAGTGGTTATATTGATCCTTGGCATTAATACCAACTGTGTTTCTATTCTAATACTGGCAAAATTTCAGCAGTGCCAGTTTATAGCTATTGGCGCTCAACATTATAGTTCAAAGCTTTGGTGAACATGCTCTATTACATATCTAGGGTAAGCCTAGAGTTTTTAAAATTTTAACTTGGTAGAAACTAGCCCCTTGTCTTACCCTTCCAAATACTTCTCATCTTAAGAAAATTCTCTTATGTGTACTTACTTCATTAATCAAGGCTCTTCTGTAAAAAATTGCAAATGATAGTATTCTGTAAGGTATGCTATATTTAGTAATTCATATTTTAAGGGGAGTAGTACTTTTATTTAAAGGGGCAAGATTGTGAACTTTTAGAAATCAGTGAACTTGGAGAAAAGAATTATGCATAGAGCTCAGAAAAGGTTTTACTCTTGTTAGACTTATAATTGTACTTTAGATCCCTTGGATAAAATGTTATGCATAAAACAAAACAACTAATTAATACATTAGTTATTCATAGGTACATTGACTATGATTATCATTCTCTGTTTACCCCATTACCACTTTAACCCAATATACTGGTCAGAGTATGTCAGCTTGCTCAGTTAGTGTATTTCATGTGTACTTTAGATGACATCATCTCTGTCCATCCTATAGCTTAGCATTACCCCAGACTCCTCTTCTATGTGTTCCAAGGATCACTGGACATCTCCTAAGGGCTATTTCCCCATAAGCCCTAATTTTCTCAAGTATGTCATTGGAATGACAACATTTTCATTGTATTAAGTAATGTGATTGTATTAGGAGTCTAGTACAAGTATCTGGTGCTGAACAAGTGGTATCATTAGCTGCTTAAGGTCAGGAACTGTTTTATTCATCTATGTACTCATAGCTGATAGGAGAGTACTTGTAAATTTTTACATAAATTTTGGTTTATCTAAATTCTGCTGGCTAGAGGATGCCATTCTCATTGAAGAAGACAGTCTCTAGGCCCTTTGCCCTTCTGGATGTAAACTGAATTATTAACATTAATATAAATCAATATTTATGGTTTCCAAATCTATTACCATATGGAGAACATTTCCAGGTGACATCACATTTGAGGGGTTCCTGTAAAGCCAGGCTGTATTCCTAGTGGAGTTAGAACCTATTTTAGAAGTACAGAATGAGTTTATGTTGGAGATGTAGTCATTAGGAAAATAAATTATTTGAATTCATTGTCCCTATCTTCAGGCCCATCTCCACCTCTGGCTGAGTATGTTAATGAAACCAGTTGAATCATTTTAACTTCTTTCTAGCTCCTAGACCCTGTTTCAGTGTTAAATTGTAATCATCTCTGAATGATACAAATCGTCACATGTGGCACATGGTGGCATGCCTTTATTCAGGAGATAAGCATCTACAAACACTGTGTTTCTACTATGAGGACCACTGATGCCATCATAATGTCAGTCAACAATGCCAAAGCAAATATACAAATTAATGCTGATGGTCAACAGATATCTTTGACTCTGGATGCCCTCATGAATAAACATAGGAGCAATGTTGAATCTGCATGCATGCAGGATACTTTCCAGCCTCCTCACCCTTGTGACCATTTCATACCACAGGAAACTATAAACTATATATAACATTCACCTTTTCCCTTAAAGGGAACTTTTTATGGGTTTTCTTTGGCCTAGTTGTATTTGGGGGCCACTTTTAAGTAACATGGGGCTTTATTAAGTAACAGTGCCATACTACGACATCTAATTTCTTAACTGAGAGGGCCATTAAGTGATTAATGGTCAGGTAGTATATAAAGTGTGAATGTGCTTGGTAAAGAAATGGTTCATGTCCCACCGGGGATAGAACAGAATGGTGTGTTTTCATCCTATGACTCAGAGCAGCATGGAATTCAAAATTAATCAATTGTTAAAATTTATTTATTTACTTATAGGCAAGCACATGCCACATCATGTGTTTGGAAGTCATCTGTTAACTTGTAAAAGTCATTTCTCTCCTACCATGTGAGTTCCAGTGACTCAGCTCAGGTTGTCAGGCCCAGCTTGGCAGCAGAAGTCTTTACCCACCGAGCTGGCTCATCAGTACTGAATTCTTCATATTTTTAATTTTCCTTTTAGTGTTTTTGGACCAAGGTTAACTAAAACTGTAGAAAGTGAATCTGCAGAGATGGAAGAATTCTATCCACAGTTCAGAGGAAGAAGCATAATGCAAATTTTGCATCGTTTGGCCCTACTTGCCCTCCACAGTCCTGTCTAAAGTTGCTCTGCCACTCTGCTGCTCATACACACTTTTCAGCCACGTTGGCGACCTAACAGTATCAGGCAGTTTTAAAAACTTTGCATATTTGAAAGCCTGTGTCTATAGTGGTTTTATCACTGGTCTTCCCAAATTGAAACTCTCTTTAAACTTAAACTCTCAAGTCAAGTATCACTTTCCAAGACAAACCTTCCCTGCTTCCCTTCAAGTAGGGATGACCAGTCTTATCCTGCATAAATCATTGGCATTTGTAGCTTATGACTTGATTGTTACATACTTAACGTGATGCCTTTAGTAGTGTTGGTCATGGCAGTAGAAGTAAGACTGGACAGTGGTCCACTTGACTTCACAGAAGTATATTGGGTATGAAGACCAAGTCCCTCAACCCAGAAGGATGCACAAAGAAGTGAAAGTTTCCAGTCAAAGATTAGCAAGCAAAGCTTGTAGCAGTGATTTGATCCATCAGGAGAGCAGCTATAGACCAGTTCTGAATCTATCAGGAACCCTGCAGATGGTGCTGAATGGAAGTACTAGCATGGCTGGTGCAAGGCTACAGAAAATGAGCGAAACAGGGGAATGGTGATCAGGTCTGGAATGATGGCACATGCAACGAGGAAACCCTTGGCTAGGGTTTGCTGGCCCTAAGTGCCATGGCTCTTGAAGAAGGGCTGCAGATAGTTCTTGCCTTTATATCCTCCTTGAACTCACAAGGCTTGGGGTACAAAATGATGATGAAAATTCAGCTGTTACATTTCTCACCTACAGTCATTACAAATAATTCCTGTAAGCCTAGATGGGAAAAGTCCTAGCCAGCTGGTCTGTATCAGTTATTATTACTCTGGGTCAAATGTTTTCCCCCTTCTTTCTTTAACTTATTGTTTGGATGGGTTTTTGTGAGGTAAGGAGCAAACACTGCTCTTTAGTCGTATTATTACTATCCGTGAGATTTTGGGATGAGTTGCCAAATTTCCCTCTTGTTTAATTTTCTCCTATGTAAATTGATGATATTAATCATAGCTAATAATGCATAAGTCATAGGGTTGTTAGGGTAATAAAATGAAGTTTTAACCAATAGAATCTTAGAACTGTGTCTGGCACTTAATAAATTCTGTATAAATACACACTTTCATAATGGAACAACTGAAGATAGAATACTAGGTAGGGAATTTTAATGGGAGGGTTATTATTTTTTTTCTTTCCACAATTGTCTAAATTGAATTTGAAATTCTAAAAGCAACGATGGGCTATCTGCAGGCTGAGGGCACATCCTACAAAACCCACAGGTTTCAATCATCAGTAGTATTTTCTTTAGAGATTCAAATATAACAATGGTGGCGACACTCTCTCACTCTTTCCTATTATATAATGTCATCTATAATAATAACTGCATTAGTTATGGAAATCATTATATTCTAAGAGCTGAATCATCTACATGCAAATGAGTTCAGCATGATTTCCTTAAGCATGGTAATCATCAAAAAGAGAATATTCATTTTCTTTCATTAGACTATGTCTAAAACAAGTTAGCAAGGTAAATGGTGGGGGGGGCAATTCTCCACTTCAAATGTTCTTGTGGCCTCCTTATGAAGAATAGGTTTCCCCAGATGATATGGACTGAATGTTTGTACTCAACACAAAATCATATTTTAAAACCTAATTCCCCAAAAAATGATGTTAGGGGCTATGTGGTCATAAAGATGAACGCCTATCAATAAGAGTAGTGCCTTGTAAGAAGACACCAGAGCACCAGCTTTTGGTCCCTCAGAGTTTTTTTAGCAGTATGAGCATAGGAAGAAAAGGGTCATCTGCCTACCACTGTTCACGAAAACCCAGTCATACTGCCATATTGTAACATGTCTATACTTATTGTGGGTGGACATATGTGCAAGTGGAGTTAGGGGAGAGGTTGGAGGACAATTTGCAGGAGTTGATTCTCTCCTTCCATTATATAGATTCCTGAGATTGAACTCAGGTCATCACACTTGGAAGCAAGTGCCTTTTCCCAGTGAGCCATCTTATCAGCCCCAAGCTGTCATCTTGATCCAGCTTCCAAAAACCATGACTCATACATTTCTCTTCCCTAAGCCACCTAATCTACTACATTTTTGCTAAAGTAGCCCACACTGATGGCAATACTAAATGATCATAGTTTGCTCTTAAAAATAGCACTTCTTATGTATTATTTTGCTTCTCCTCATTTTACATAGGAAAATTGGTTTTCTCTGTTTTAAAAACTGTTTCACACTGGCTTTGTCTGAAGGGGACAAAGATGCCGATAGCTGAGTATTGAGAATACCTCTGACTAAGAACAGTGCTTTTAGCAGATCGTCCAATTCTGTGATGATGTTCAGTCCTTCCTGGATCCTATGCATTTTGGTTTATGCATCTCTAAGTTTAATGATTTGAGTGCTCACACCCTATAGAGTAAAAGTGACTATTTTATGAGTTGGATTCTTTATAAGCCTTATGAAAATAAAGGAAAAATTGGAAAAAATAGAAATAGAAAGTACCTGGACCTAACTCCTCTTTGTTCTCTCACTGATGGGCTCATGGAAATACTGATCCTTCAGTAAATCTTTGCAGATATTTGACACTGATAAATATCACATTCCCTGCTGACACAAAAACTATGATAGAACTTTTCCTTTTCTGTATGGGAAAACCTTTGGCTTCCTGGATTTGGGATTCAGTTTTGAGTTCAGTTTTATGTCGACTCTGCCTCCCGTCACTGTGCAGGACCAGAAGTACTCCACAGCTCACTACCTTTGTAAGACTATATTAGGAGTGCATGCTACAAAGGGACAGCACATACAAGTGCATAAGTGAGAAGTCTTTCCTGATATAGTTAGGTAAATTTAAGCCCCCTAGGAAACAGCTTCAGACAAAATGTGGAGTATAATATGAACATTTTTGTTTTGGAAGAAAAAAATTCTAAAGGTTTTTCTGATATCTTTAGAAATTTGTCATATTTACAGCTTAATTTAAATCCTAACAAATAGAAAATTACACTGTACACATCAATATGTTAAATATAGATTTTAATTTCACTGATCAGTTTCTCAAACTTAAACATAGAAAATCAGGATATGATTCAGCTGAATTTCCAAACCCTTTACAAACTCTGAGCCCTATTCATTTCTTTTAAAAGTATTTTTTTAATTTTATGAGTGTATTGCCTGCATGTGTGTATGTGCACCCATGTCATGCAATGCCCACAAAGGTCAGAAAAGGGAGTGAATTCCTCTGGAACTGGAGTTAGCCTCCATGGGGGTGCTAGGAATCAAACCTGGGTCCGCTCTAAGAGTAGCTAGTGCTCTGAGCTGCTGGGCCATCTTTCTATCCCCACCTTATCCATTTCTAAACAACACAGACTTACATGTCCTAAGAAAACCACATCCATACATTTAGAACCGATGTATTATGTACTAGTGAGGGAAAAAAGGCCCAGTGGCCTCATACATATGGTGATAGGATTCTAAAATTATCTGACAGTGAGTCATGATAATTGAAAACTACAGGTATGTTTAGAAGTACAGGTCAATAGTGCTGCCTTTAAGAGGTGATTTCTATATCTTTGAATTTCATTGCAGATGCTCTCTCTTATTTATCTTCCTGGCGGTAAAAACAGAGACAAGCTTTATGTGAACACCGGGATGTCCATTAGTAGCATTTTCAGGCAGGCACATTTAAAATGCTAATTTAAAATGCTAACAGTCTCAGTACTTTGCACAAACTAGCAATCGTTTTTTTATTGGATGGAAATGTCTCCTCCCCTTAATTATCCTCTCTGAATATCTACTCCTGACATTTGAAGAAAAGCACACTCAAATTTCCTTTGAAATTTAGTTTGTGCTAAATTAGGGCTGTTTAGTGGGAAGTGAGTTTCACATTTGTTAAGTGGATTTGGTTATAAAAGTTTGATTGACTTAAGACTGGAAGTGGGTGAACACAGCCAGTGGCAAGCATATGAGAAATCGTTGTAGGTGGGGAAGAGGTCACTGTCAGAGGTCATGAAATTGAGCATGATTTGGTTATAAAAGTTTGATTGACTTAAGACTGGAAGTGGGTGAACACAGCGAGTGGCAAGCATATGAGAAATCGTTGTAGGTGGGGAAGTGGCTCACTGCTGTGGCCTGTGATTCCTGGGCTTTAGGACACACAGCTGTGGATCAGAGGTCATGAAATTGAGCATGGGCGGCTTTTCTAGGATTGTGCAGTAACAAGGCATCCAAATGTTACCCACTCACTAAATATGGCATCTGTAGTTTGTATGAGTCTTTCATTATGGGTGGAATGAACCTTATTTCATTCCACAGAACAGGATGGAACCCTACAGTCAGAAATAGCTGCTTTGTAAGTGAATACTGAATACAGCTATCCAACATTTTTAGTAACTTAAGTTGGATGCTCTCTCTGTCTGTCTTCCTCTGCCCTTGCTTCTCTTCTTTCCTGGTCATTGAATATTTATCAAGCACAAACTACATGTCAGCAGTTTCAGGAGATGCTGGAAATGCAACAGCAAGTGACATAAATTGTGTAGTATCGTGGATAGAAGAAGGTAAGAGAAAATAAACAGATTAGATAAATGCTAATGCTCACAAGTGCTGTGGAGGACCCAAGCAGAGAGTTCAGTTAAAAAAAAATCATGGTGGTGGTAGTAAGGGGCAGAGCTCTGGTTAGTGCAGGATACCTGTGGTGGGTAACTGAGCAGTGGGCAGAGCGCAAGCATTGAAGATCTGGTGGAGAGAGTTCAGGGAGAGGGAGTGGGAGCTGCAGGGGACCCGAAGCCTGGAAGAGAAGTGATAAATCTGGAGAGTGGGAAGAAAGCGGACAGTCGCTGTGGTGACGCTGGTAGCTCTCCTCTTTATCTCTGCAAGACACTGGTCTCAGCCTGTATCTCAGGTCCCCCACCCCAGACCCCTGCTAGATGGATGCCTTCCTGCCTGTCTCCCTGCTTTTCACTTATCCGTTCTACTTCCATTTTTCTTTTTAAGTTTTTCTTACCTGCCTATTCTAAATATTACTATTTAGAACTCTAGATTGTTTCTATTAGAAAATGTATGATAAAGAGATAACATTTATTATCTTCTGAGTTTTATAAAGGTAATGGACTCTGTCCATCAGTGTTTTGTCCTTTGATCTAAGAAAAGTGGGTAGTAGCAGTGAGCCACTTTCCTACTATTTTTATTTTCTCATTTTTTTGTGCATTCGTGGGGGAACTGCTGTGTCACTGAGCATGACTGTGACCCTGTCACCTGGAGACAAGGGCCATCCTCCCTAGCAAGAGCATCTGTGCTGTGTTTTCGTCTCTCCGACCTCCTTCCAGGCAGGCAGGCAGGTAGGTAGGCAAAGTGACATTCAAGACAGAGTGGCCCTGAGTGTAGCCTTTCTTCAGCTGCTACTCACCTCACTGTCTTTTGAAATGGAGTATCATATTGTGGGATAGCTTGTCGCCAAGAGCTGACCAGCATGCTGTCAGCAAATGAAAGTACTCTTGCTTAGGGAAAATTGTCCATTATATTTTAGTTATCCTAAAATATATACTTCTGCATCTCCCGTAGATAAGGTAAAACTTTTCATGTCATATAGTAAATAGAATGAGGGGTTCACAGCTTCACAGACGCCTACAGAACAAGCTTGACCTATGACTCGCACCATGCTTGGGCTCCTTCTGTCATACCACTTATTCTTGAATGTCTCTTACCAGTGGAAATATTTAATTATGGCATAGCATGTCACTGTACTCTTTATTTTTTCATCCATACATCCATCATTTGTTTCAATCATTGGTCAGTCACAAGGTTATGTAATCAACAAGGTTTCCAGTGCTTAATATGTGCTGGGAACTTTACTAGTCAGAATGTAAAGATAAAAGCACAGTGAAAAGACTTACATCATATTTTCAGTAAGCTTTCAGTTCACAAAAGCACAGAATGTAGGCAGGCAGTGGCCTGGTGGCATCACAGTTGCTATAATGGAATCTGTACCAAGCTAATGGTAATTACTTTTTTGCAAAAGTAGTGGTCAGGGGGCAGAATTTAATTCAAAGGTCTTATATCAAACACTACCCAAGAGCAATGTCTGTTATACATGACTTCACGTATTTAGGATTTTTAAAATAACATAAAGAGCAATGTCTGTTATATATGACTTCATGTACTGAGGATTTTTAAAATAACATCTCACATTAAAAACCCCTTATCAACCTAGACTGTCTCTCCCTACCTTGAGGAATGCTTTGTAGTTTCATAGTAGCATCTAGTTACTCCGGGTAAGTGCTGGAGATACTCCTTGAGGAAATTACTCATCTATTGGTTTGTACCATAGATGAGTTCCTTGTGCTCATGAGTTCCTTGTGCATGCATGCAAAGTTGTAACTTCCCAAGGTCCACACAAGTTCAAACGCTCTCTGCTCTTTGCTGCAGAAGTCAAGGACTGAGCTCTTTGAAAGACTTTGCTCTAGACTTCCTTTCAGCTCAGTCTCTCAGTTTCTCCTTTCATCCTGCCTGGTCTTCTCCTTGCTTCCCTCTCTTCTTCTACAGGCCTTTCTCTGCCAATCCACTTACACCTGTGCACTCCAATTCTAAATGCTTCACAGCTTTGAAATTTAGCTCTGAAATATTAGAGACCAACTAAAACTAGGGGTGTAGCTCAGTGGTAGAGGGATTGCCTACTTAGCATGCACAAAACCCTGAGTGTAATTCCTGGCCCTTCAAAACCAATCCAAATGAAAAGGACCAACAGATTGTATTATCTTAGGTGACCGTTCAGTGCTTAGACAATCAAATTTAAATGCCATGTGACCTTGAACAAATTAACTACTTCTCCTAAGCTTCAGTTTTCTTAACATAATGATGAGACAGTAGTTCTCACTTTGTGGGATAATCAAGTATTCAGTAAGCCAATGCCAGTGTTCTAGTTTGTTTCTTCATTGCTATGACAAAATACTCTGACCAATACCAACTTGGGGAGGAAAGGGTTTATTTATCTTACATCTCCCAGGTCACCGTTCATCAGGGAGCCGCAGGAACCTGGAGGCAGGAGCAGAAGCACAAGCCATGGAGGAACACTGCTTACTGGATTGCTCCCCTGGCCCTGCTCAGCCTGCTTTCTTATACAATACACAGCAACCTTCCCAGGGGTGGCACCACCCACAGTGGCCTGGGCCCTCCCACATCACTCAACAATCATGAAAATACCCCACAGACATGGCCATAGGCCAGCCCAATGGAAGAAATTCCTCAGTTGAGGCTCCCTCTACCCAAGTGTGTCAAGTTGACACTAAATTGTGTCCAGCACAATTTACCCTTTGTCAACTTGACATACAGACACATCACTATTAAACCATAAGCTTTCCAATTCTTGTCTCCAAGATATGATGTTAACATTAATATCACAACATAAGACAGTACAACCTTTAAAACCCCACAGTCCTTTAAAAAATCCAAACACTTAAACGTCCAAAGTCTCTTTTAAAAGTTTCAACTGTGGGTGGGCTTCTGCAAAATCCAAAACAAGTACTGTCTTATTTCACAGGGAAGAATCGGGCACACCTAAGCAAAACCTAAGTCCAGCAAAGTAGCTCAAAGCTGGACATCTGGGATTCACTCACGATCTTCTGGCTCCAAAGGGTACTGGCAGCTCCACTGCTCTGACTCTGCAGTCCACAGCACACTCAGCTCATCTCGCAGACCCAGGCCAGCTCCATTCCACACCTACTGCTGTCCTTGGTGGTCGTCCCATGGTCCCAGCATCTCCAAAAAGCTGGGGTCACCACTGAAACTGAGGCTACACCTTCACCAGTGGTCTCTTCTTGCCTCTTGTGGTGCAAAGCCTCAGTTTCTCTCCATGACCCCTTCCATTCTGGGGTCTTCGCTGTAACTGAAGCTGCACTTTCACCTATGGCCTTTCCTGGCCTCTCAGAGTGCCAAGCCTCAGCTGCTCTATGTGACCCCTTCACATTTTCAACACCAGAACATGCAAGAGACTCTTACACATTACCAAGTCCTGCTTCCAGCTTGAAATAGAGGTGCAGGTCCCCTCTGTGTGCTGACCTGAGGAAATACCTCCCAGAAGACTCCACCACAGTGATGCTGGTCTCTTGTTACTTACAGCTGATTTTTCAGCCCCAGCTAACCAGCATCAATTGTCCCAGTAAAGCAAAGGTTTTGCTTCAGGTTCTAGTCTCTTCTTAATCACAGCTGATTCTTCAGCCCCAGCCAACCAAACTCACAGATTCTCAATCTAAAATCTCAAACGAACAGCCCTGATAGTCTCTGCTTCCCTTTGAAGCTTCACAAGCCAGGCCTCCATCTTCTACAACTCTTTCAGCATAACTGTTCCAAGCTCCACTGCAACAAACTCTTGAGCACGCAATGGCTTTTCCAGCCCAAAGTTCCAAACACTTCCACAGTCCTCCCAAAAACACAAAGGTCAGGACTGTCACAGCAATATCCCACTCCTGGTACTAATCTCTGTCCTACTTAGTTTCTTCATTGCTGTGACAAAATACTCTGACCAATACCAACTTGGGGAAGAAAGGGTTTATTTAGCTTACATCTCCCAGGTCACAGTTCATCAGGGAGCCCAAGGTAGGAACTCAGGTCAGGAACCTGGAAGCAGGAGCTGGAGCACAGGCCATAAGGAATGCTGCTTAATGGCTTGCTCCCCTGGCCCCTGCTCAGCCTGCTTTCTTATGCAACATAGGCCCACCTGCCCAGAGGTAGCACCACCCACAGTCGGCTGGGCCCTCCCACATCACTCATCAAGAAGATGCCCCTCAGACATGGCCACAGGCCAGTTTAATAGAGGCAGTTCCCCGATTGAGGCTCCCTCAACCAAGCTGTGTCCAGTTGACACTAAAGCTATCCAGCACAGCCAGTAAACCAGCAATGAAGTATTTTCCACCTTGTGTATCTTACCCTCCTGATTTCTACTAAATTACATAGTCATTTTGAAAGGAGGAGATAACATTTCGGGCACAAGGTATATTTAATAGAACCTAGTAGCATATGAAAAAGCACACAGGGATGAGATCAATAAATACAATTTTTCTTATTAAATTATAGTATGTTAATAGATTCAAATATCTTTGACTGCAGAGCAGCTTTGACCCTTTTTCATTCATAGTGTGGTGATAGATAACCCGTCTATGCTTCACATATTCCCCAGTGTGTATTTACATCATAGGTCTGTAATAAGGGAGAGTGACATGGCAGGTTATGATATTTATGTGAGCACCTGCCACTTTTTGTATAAAACAGCAAAACAACATTGAACCAAGCCAGGTACCTGATAACAAAGCCCACACAAAGATTTTAAAGTTGAATGATGATATTTTGGGAATACTGTTATTACAAGTGTTCTGCTTACAACTAAACTAAAAGCATATGTAGACAAATATAAATGCATAAATGAACAAAGTCTATATATACCTGAGAATAGTAACCTAATTATATTTTCCTGAATGGATTTGCAACAAATGTTTAAAATTCTGCAACAAGTATTTGAATAATTGAAAACAATATTTGCTGCTTATACTCAGAGGGCCATTATCCTTGTCTTCATATTCAACTCCTGAACATTAAATTAAATAAACAAAAGAAAGTGGCTTCTCTATGTTTACTCAAATATGATGATACTTTACTTTTTATAATTTTATTTGTAAAAAAATATTACTATTTATTGTATTTCCCTTCTTCTACCATGTTGGTTCTGGGGATCAAACTCAGGTCATTAGACTTGGCTGCAAGCACCTGAACTCACTGAGCCATCTTGCTGTACCTGTACCACATATATATAACTTAATTTTCCTAGTTCAGGAAACAAAAAGAATGAAGTTGTTGTAGTGCATTGGTGTGGAGGAAGGTCTTGGCATTCAGCCAACAGCCAGGCTCTGTAGGGTGGGGGAACACTTGCTGATCAGTTCAGCTCCGGATTCTGCAGAAACAACTCACAAGTCCGAGGTCTCCCACCAGGGATGCTGCTAAGGGGTCAGGAAGATTAGCATTCCCAGAGCACTGACAATCAGCAGGGTTTTCTTGGCTTCAACATGTTTCCTGCCTTTGGGCTCCTTAGCTCGGTCAGAGTTCAGCTTTATTGAGAAACTATTTCTTCTCATGATTAAGATTTTGACTTTTCAGAATTTTCTAATCCTTGGGGATATTCTACTTATGAACAATATGGACTATTTTGGAATAACAAGTACATATTTTCACTTTAAAATATAAATATATCTAAAAGTAAAACAAAAAGTTACTGTGATTGTAGTATTTTAAAGTGTCTCTCTTAAACAATAAAGACAATATAGCATAATTATCTGAGAATAAAAGACAATATTTTAATTGGAGCAAGTTTAGCATCTGAAAAATGCATATATTTTTAAAGTGTCACCATGAAATAGTCCAGGTACAATAATTCCACTTAAGGAGCCTGACTTGAACCCTGCTCACTTCTCTACCTTTATCTCATTTTCTAACAAGGGCTTGAGGCCTTAGTGTCACTAAAAGTAGAATGGGCTAGAGTGACCAGACTTTATTGTACTGTCTGTGACTCTTCCTTCTTACATTCAGGTTGTATAGGATGGAAAAATAATAACTTAGAAAACAAAAATAAGTGAAATAACAAAAATTAACTATTGTATTTAAATATAGGCAATACCTTTAAAGTAACCTGAGCTTTAAAATAGTAAATGGTTAAATCATTGAAAGCATTGCTCATTGTCATCATGGGCATCACTAACTTTAACTAGAGGGACCAAGAATGTGAATCTACAGAAGATGTGTGTGCTTTTTAGGAAGGTGGTGCTGACAGACTGAAAGATGTAGACCACTGGTGGGAAGTGAGACAACCTGGATTGATAAAACCATGGGACACTGTGAACTTTCTTGTAAGAGAAAGCTTTGAACAGACGATACCATGGCTTTCCAGAAAGAGACAAGTGTCCTCAGACCTCACATCCCTGTGAGAGTGTTTTCCAAAGGCAGCTCCCAGCCCCCTCACCCCCTCATTTGCTCATTTGAAGTGTTCCTCAGAGGTTGTAGCATTTTTCTCACTCTTGTAGGCATTGTTCAATGTATGCTTTGAGATTGGGTGACTCACAGATAAACGTTAGGCCTCTCTTTTCTTTCCTGGACTGGGATTTGCTACTTAATATTTGTGGAGTGCAACAAGGACCAGAAACAGAGCCAGGGCTAGAGAGCATCTGGTCACCAGGAAGAATGAGGCACCTGCAGTGAGATTAGGGGTCTGTGCTACAATTGGACTAAGTGTATGAGCCAGAGTAAGCCACCATTAAAACAAAAACAGGTAGGCAGGAGGAATCCCCGAGGCCAAAGATGTGTGACTGGAAAAGCCAAGAGCGCCAAGTTTAGTGTGACAGTTGCAAAGAGGGAAATTGAAATAAGACATAGTGGTGAGAAGGCTACAGAGAGAGCTATCTGCACCTGTTGGGCAGCGCCATGCATACATGTGCCACAACAATCCAGGGTCAGTTCCATGGTCAGTCCATATGACCTGATTGCTGGTGTGTTATATATTCAGTGAGAATGGTGGCTCCATATTCTAGCTTCTTTGAGAGTTTGTTTGGTTGGTTGGATGGTTGGTTTTGGTTTTTTGAGAC
This sequence comes from Nannospalax galili, assembly GCF_000622305.1. NCBI lineage: Eukaryota > Metazoa > Chordata > Mammalia > Rodentia > Spalacidae > Nannospalax > Nannospalax galili. The sequence goes on along the minus strand of NW_008341810.1, from coordinate 314,176 downwards.
CAGTTTCCCTGTAGCCCCAGATGACTTGGAATTCTCTATTTAGATCAGGCTGTCCTTGATCTCCCAGAAAGAGGTCTGCCTGTCTCTGCCTCCTAGGTGCTGGGATGAAGGTGTGTACCACCATGTCCAGCTCATATCGTATTTTAATGGACTCATTTTTAATCTGCAGGTATTGATCTTCTTCAATGTGTTTTGCCAATCATTAATTCCTTTTGATTTCTTTTAAGGAAGTTAAGCCATGCCTGATTGAGACAGTGGCGCAACTAACATATAGGCTGGCCTAACATGGCCTGCTATCTCAGTGCAAATCTGGGAATATGCTAACATAAATATTCTAGATCCAAGCCCCCAGCAGACAGAACATATTTGCTTTTATCTATCAAGTATATCAAATCAATGAATAGTCCTGCAATTTCCTTCCTTTTAACTTCCACTCACTTTTCCGATGAAATATACATCAGAAATTTTTAGAGGCTCCTTTCTGTCAGTCACTTTACAATCCGCTTCATTCCTCTTTCAAAGACTTTCATGAGGCAGTCTGCCTTGAAATCTATTTAAACTTGTTTTTAAATAGCATTTTATTTTGTTCATGCAGCAAGAGTATATTTGGCTCTAAATTCCATTCTCCTTGAAGGCTCTCTTTTCCCACTTACTCTTGGGGAAAACGAGGCTTGGTACTCAATGCAGTTGCAGTTCCTCTTTTAGTATTCTAACGAAGCCACTTCCAAGGCTTTCTTTACCATGGGGCCCATCAACTGAGTGCAGGGCTTCACTGGGTTTACATAAGAACAAAATTTCCAGGTACTTTAACATTTTTTTTTACTGACTTCTATTTCTAGCTAAGTGAAGTATAGCAAGTTCTTCTGCATCTAACAAAGGAATTATGTGCAATTTTGTCACAAATGCAGAGGGAAAATAATAATAATAAACAATAAATTATAGTTTTATATAGTTATACAGTATAATAGATATTAGATACACTTCTACATGCTGATACCTAATAAATATTTCACAGTAAAGTATACCTATGCATCACAGAATTTTTCTGGTAGTATGTTGATAGTGTTTCCTAACATAAACTTTCTTTTCTAATTCTGAATATTGTTTTTTATTCATTTATAAGCATTGTTTTGACAAGGAAGCATCAGAAAACTATAAAAGGGGTTCATTATACAAGAAATGTTAAGAACTTAAATGAATTTTTCAGACTTTTTTTTCCTACTTAAGTCATAGCTTAAAGTCTTTTTGTTTATCCTGAAATGCCCCTAAATAAAAACCTTATTTTTTCTCAAATCCTGTGATCTACTATTTTGTAGTGCAAGCTGAGTGAATGCATTTTTAGTGTCAGTTAGAAAAATGAATCAGACATTAAATTAGCACTTACTATAATGAAATCAGACCTGTGTAATTACGACAGTGCAATTACACACATCTGAAAATATGCAGTTTCCCTTTTCAGTATCAAATCATCAAGCTCTTGCTTGGTCATGAATGATAAAATGCTTTCTTGAGTACTGAATACAAGCATCGATTTCCCATGAACAAAAGCTTCTGCAACAGCTTAATTTATTAAATTATTTATTAAGTGTTCATAGCATACTAGTAACATGTAAATAATATTCTGTTGTATATGTTTGTGCCTAATATAACACAGAGATATGAAGTTTTAAATGTATTGAACTCAAATCACTCCAGTCTGTTTTAAGGTTAAAAACGATTTTATGGCTTGTTAAACATATATACACATATTTTTGCCTGTTTAATCTGATTAAGGTGAATTCTAGTATTAAACCTTAGTCCACATTGTCTCCTGACGGTTCAGTGTCTGAGGATGAGGCAGCAAGGCAGCTGTAACTGCAGCATTTGATGTGTTGGAGGAGTCTCTGCAATTCCACTGAGTGGCAAAGGGCAGGAATCAAGAGTCAATGACTGGACCCACACCAGCATCCTGCTCTACTACTTACTAGGTATGTGACCTTATTTAAATACCATTCACATCTCTGAATCCCTCTTTTAACAAACGGGAATAATAACATTGTAAGGAAATTATGGGAAGTCAGGGTTAAAGGAAGGAGGATGTGGTGGCACACACCTGTAATCCCAGTATTCAGGAAGCAGAGACATGAAGTCAAGACCAGCTTGGGCTGTATAGAGAGGCCCTGTCTCAAGCAACAACAGTAACAAAACAGCACCAGTAGCAACAATATTATGGCAAAAAGAGTTATATGGGAAATTCCTGCTACCATTATCAGGCATATGATTTTAGTTATATTTGTCAGAATCTGTTTATATATGTTCATTTCTAGAAATGAATTCAAGAGCATTGTCAATTCTTTTATTCTTATTTATTTTTA